>NC_139989.1:26349000-26703402 GCF_964263955.1 Coregonus lavaretus | reverse complement strand
CCTCACAGCTCCGTAGGCAAGCACCATGGTCTTGTAGCAGATGCGAGCTTCAACTGGAAGCCAGTGGAGTGTGCGGAGGAGCGGGGTGACGTGAGAGAACTTGGGAAGGTTGAACACCAGACGGGCTGCGGCATTCTGGATGAGTTGTAGGGGTTTAATGGCACAGGCAGGGAGCCCAGCCAACAGCGAGTTGCAGTAATCCAGACGGGAGATGACAAGTGCATGGATTAGGACCTGTACCGTTTCCTGTGTAAGGCAGGGTCGTACTCTCCGAATGTTGTAGAGCATGAACCTACAGGATCGGGTCACCGCCTTGATGTTGGCGGAGAACGACAGGGTGTTGTCCAGGGTCACGCCAAGGCTCTTCGCACTCTGGGAGGAGGACACAACGGAGTTGTCAACCGTGATGGCGAGATCATGGAACGGGCAGTCCTTCCCCGGGAGGAAGAGCAGCTCCGTCTTGCCGAGGTTCAGCTTGAGGTGGTGATCCGTCATCCACACTGATATGTCTGCAGAAGTGCAGAGATGCGATTCGCCACCTGGTTATCAGAAGGGGGAAATATATAAATCTTTCCCATTCACCTCATCCAAACCCACCTCTTCCAACCCTCTCAAATCCAGTCATAACTCCTTTCTTTCTGACTCTGGGATATTGGGTGTAATCCTAAATCTTGGAAATGGAACGTTTTCATCTTGTACTTTCTTCTCGTGACTATTAAGCATAATCCACTCTTCTGCTGTTAAAGCCTCCCTGCAGCTTCTCAGCAGTTGTTCGACAATCCTTTCCGACCTCACCCCCAAATGCTCAGCCACCCTTCCTCCATCCATTAAGGTGGGCCCAGCCATGGCCATTAACTGTCTTAGGGTGATGATTTTGACCTTCATCAGAATCTTGGAGAAATGTAGAACATCTTCAGTTGTGCAATCCAGTCTTGCCCCATGCACCAGAGGTTCTTCTAGCAGCCAATACACTGACTCCACTGGAGTGCATCTGGATACCTTCACTATGCTCCAAACCCTTAGAAGGCCTCAATTAAACGGAGTTACTCTCTTCCTAGAAATCTGGCTACTGTCAACCAAAAATAAAGCTCTCTTTAAACCTAATCCCCAACCTTCTGTAATATAAGACCTGCCACTCCTCTCCAAACCACATTTTCCGGTTCATAAAGTAACCTTTGAATAAACTGAAACCGGAAAGCATTAGCCCTACTAGCAAGATGTACAAGACCTTGTCCCCCCTCCTCTTTTGGCAAATACAAAACACTTTGTGGAACCCAATGATATTTATCCCAAAATACATCTACAAGAATCGCCTGTATCTTAGCCAGAAGGCCAGAAGGTGGCTCAAAACATGACAACCGATGCCACAGTGCAGAGGCAATCACATTGTTAACTATAATAGTGCGCCCCCTATATACGAGATAACAACCAACACCATCTCCTCATCCTCCCTTCCACCATTTCAAGCACCCCATTGTCTCTTCATCCCCAAAGCACACTCCAAGATACCTAAAACCTCCCTTACACCATTCCAGCCCCCCTGGCAAAGCCATGATCCCTCCAGACCATTTTCCAATCGGTAAAGCACAACCCTTTTCCCAATTTACCTTTGCAGAGGATATTCCTTTAAACCTATCAACCATAAGACTCAAACTATCCACCTCTGCTTGATTTTTCACTAAAATAACAACATCATCAGCATATTCTGAGAGATGAATAGGAGGAATATCCTCTGAAAGGTGCACCCCTTCAATTCGACTTCTAATGCTATTTAGTAGTGCGATGGCATATAACATTCCTGACAAAGAACACCCCTGCTTGATACCTCTACACACTTTAAAAGGAGCACTCCAGCCACCATTAACTTTCAATACACTCTCAATATACATCACCCTGATCATGGCAATAAAAGTTGAAACCAAACGCCTCAACAGTGCCGTAAGTATTGATTTTCAACTCGGTCAAATGCCTTTTCCTGATCAATTGAAATTAGACCAGCATCCAACCCAATAACCCTAGAGACGTCCAATATTATCCCCTATCTGCCTGTCGGGAACAAAGTAGGACTGGTCCATATGTATGATTTGCCCCATCACATCTAGCCTGTTGGACAAAGCCTTTAAGAGGATCTTATAATCAGTGCACAATAAAGCCACCTGCCTCCAGTTCTTCACCTCCTTAGGGTTAACCTTTTTTGGCACCAGGGTGAGGACAGCCCTTCTGCTACTTCAAACTATCGTTAACTACTGCTAGCCAATCCTCTCCCAACATAGCCCAAAATGACTTTAAAAAGTAAACGGGAAGCCCATCAATGCCGGTGCTCTTCCATTTTCCATGTCTTTTAATGCAGTGTATAGCTCCTGCAAAGACAATGGTTTCTCTAGCGCAACCTGGGCTTCTGCAGCCACCTGTGGGAGCCCATCAAGGAACTGCTATGTCACTGTTTTATCCTCTTTGTACTCACACTTGTAGAGCTCAGCATAGAACTCTACTGTCCTTTTCCTAATTTCACTAGGGCAAGTGAGCTCTTGTCCAATGGCTGATTTGAGGCAATGAATAATAATTTTTCTCTAAACCAAAGAAAACTTTGGATGAGGCATCCATTTCAGACATTCCCTGAAACGTTCTTCTCACCAATGCCCCCTGTGCTCTAATACCCAGCAGGTCTGCCAATGCAGCTTTTTTTCTCTTGAGGGCCTGAGTATGGCCTCGATCTCCATTGATCTGGTGATGTCTCTAGTAACATTCATTGTGTATTGATTACAGAATTGTTGAATCTGTATTTTCCCTATATTCCACAACTGTTGAAGGGATACACAACTGGCCTTTTGAGACTTCCACTTCTCCCAGAAAAAAAACTAAAACATTCCCTGAAGTGAACATCACTCAATAAAGTTAAATTAAAATTGCCAATATGCGCCTTTGGGTTTTACAGCGTTGATGAAACACCACCCTGAGGGTTCTTTGTGGTTTCTATCTAAATCACTGACTGTACAGTTAAAATCTCCAGCAAGAAATAAATAATCTTCTGTGTTACATTTCTAAATGGTGTTTGATAATGTCTCTAAGAAACCTACCCTCTCAACTGCCACCACTGGGGCATTATACATTTATCAAACACATAGTGATGTTTTCATTACTCCGCTCTAACTTTGAATAACCCTCCCCCTCAAACCACCTCTTCAACCTCATACGACAAAGGCAAAAACCCTTTCGAGAACAGAATAGCTACACCCCCACTTTTTGTGCTTTTGTGACTACACCACCACTGTCCCCCCCCCCACTCCCTGTTGCCACATAACTTCATTTTCAATATTACTATGCGTTTCTTGTTGAAAACGTATGTCACTTCCCTTTCTCTTCATTAACCTCATACACTACGGCTCTTTTTTTAAACGTCTCTAGCCCCAATTACATTTAAAGAAGATATCTTAAAACTGCTCATGGCTGAAGGAAAAAAAATACAGAGGAAAAGACAGAAAACACATCTCTTTACAGAGTTAAGGTTGCGACTGAACTCTTTCATTTCCCATCAGAATTTTTACTCACTTATCACTCTCGTGACAACTTTACTTACTTTACTCCCAGCATGCACTCCGATGAGAGGAGAGAGAGAGAGAGAGAGAGAGAGGAGAGAGAGAGAGAGAGAGAGAGAGAGAGAGAGAGAGAGAGAGAGAGAGAGAGAGAGAGAGAGAGAGAGAGAGAGAGAGAATACTTAAGTTCACACAGGACACCAGATAAGACAGGAGAATTTCACCAGATAGGACAGACTGACCCTAGCCCCCCTGGCACATAGACTATTGCAGCATAGATACTGGAGGCTGAGACTGTGAGGGGTCGGGGACATTGTGCCCCGTCCGACGATACCCCCGGACAGGGCCAACCAGGCAGGAGATAACCCCACCCACTTTGCAAAGCACAGCCCCCACACCACAAGAGGGATATCAATAGGACCACCAACTTATTATTCTGAGAGAAGGCTGAGTATAAGCCCATGAAGATCTCCTCCACCGCACGAGTCCGAGGGGGCGCAAAACGGGACAGGAAGATCACGTCAGTGACTCAATACACTCAAGTGACGCACCCCTCCTATGGATGGCATGGAAGAGCGCTAGTAAGCCAGTGACTCAGACCCCATAATAGGGTCAGAGGCAGAGAATCCCAGTGGAGAGAGGGGAGCCGGCCAGGCAGAGACGGTAAGGGGCAGTTCGTCACTTCAGTGCCTTGCCTTGCCACTCCAGTGCCTCGACTTAAAGGTTGAGACGAATCTGCGTCTCTCACATATTTAGGCAGACCCATTCCATAAAAATGTAGCTCTTTAAAAATGGAGATGGCCTCAATGGTGCTGCCCGTGCTGTCACAGACTCCATAATGGCACATATATAAAGATGAGACCTCTATATATCTCTACGGTGTCAATTGTTTCGGTTGTGACCGTTTCAGTTTGGACAGTTTTGACTTCGTTTGGACTTTAAAGAATTCCCATAGCTAACATATGACTGGCTATCTTTCATTTGGACTGATGTACATCCTAGCAAACATATATTGTAGTCCCAAAACCGTACTTTACATATTTCTTGATATATTAGATTGTCGGTAGTGACACTTCTTAAAAATACATTAAGATTTACCAACTTGCTCACTCATTTTCGCAAAATGTTTGCAGACAGACTACTCACCATGTGGCCATAGTGGAGAGGGGTGCAATCCCATCACCTGGTGATATTTTTAGGGTTGTGACTTAAGGCAAATTCATTCTACAGTCTTTAAAATGGTGTGTTTCGGTAGTGACATCAAAAGTGGGGACAGCATCTTTAAGAGAAAGATAAAGAAAACTCAATATTTCTATTGAAATAATACTGTTTAAAACATTACAAAAATCATTAATTGCTTTATTATATATAAGTTTAAAAGTCAGGGTTTGGGACAGCCACCTCTCAGTAGAAATAGGTGTAGAAACAATGACTTTGTACTATATTAATTTAACAATATGTTTGTTATGGATTAAATTAGAACATATCATGATGTAAATAAATGTCCTAAGTTTGGAGACTTAAATGTTTTTTAAAATAGTTTTTTGGGGGTGGGACAGCAATTTACACAATTTCTGTAGAGTCACCAATATACAGTTGAAGTTGGAAGTTTACATACACTTACGTTGGAGTCATTAAAATTCGTTTTTCAACCACTCCACAAACTTCTTGTTAACAAACTATAGTTTTGGCAAGTTGGTAGGACATCTACTTTGTGCATGACACAAGTAATATTTCCAACAATTGTTTACAGACAGATTATTTCACTTATATTCACTGTATCACAATTCCAGTGGGTCAGAAGTTTACATACACTAAGTTAACTGTGCCTTTAAACAGCTTGGACAATTCCAGAAAATGATGTCATGGATTTAGAAGCTTCTGATAGGCTAATTGACATTTTTTGAGTCAACTGGAGATGTACCTGTGGATGTATTTCAAGGCCTACCTCAGTACCTCTTTGCTTTACATCATGGGAAAATCAAAAGAAATCAGCCAAGACCTCAGAAAGAAAATTGTAGACCTCCACAAGTCTGGTTCATCCTTGGGAGCAATTTCCAAATGCCTGAAGGTACCACGTTCATCTGTACAAATAATAGTACGCAAGTATAAATACCATGGGACCACGCAGCCGTCATACCGCTCAGGAAGGAGAAGCGTTCTGTCTCCTAGAGATAAACATACTTTGGTGCGAAAAGTGCAAATCAATCCCAGAACAACAGCAAAGGACCATGTGAAGATGCTGGAGGAAACAGGTACAAAAGTATCTATATCCACAGTAAAACGAGTCCTATATCGACATAACCTGAAAGGCCGCTCAGCAAGGAAGAAGCCACTGCTCCAAAACCGCCATAAAAAGCCAGACTACGGTTTGCAACTGCACATGGGGACAAAGATCGTACTTTTTGGAGAAAAGTCCTCTGGTCTGATGAAATAAAAATATAACTGTTTGGCAATAATTACCATCGTTTTGTTTGGAGGAAAAAGGGGGGACCCTTGCAAGCCGAAAAACACCATCCCAACCGTGAAGCACGGGGGTGGCAGCATCATGCTGTGGGGGTGCTTTGCTGCAGGAGGGACTGGTCCACTTCACAAAATAGATGGCATCATGAGGAAGGGAAATTATGTGGATATATTGAAGCAACATCTCAAGACATCAGTCAGGAAGTTAAAGCTTGGTCGCAAATGGGTCTTCCAAATGGACATTGACCCCAAGCTTACTTCCAAAGTTGTGGCAAAATGGCTTAAGGACAACAAAGTCAAGGTATTGGAGTGGCCATCACAAAGCCCTGACCTTAATCCTATAGAAAATGTGTGGGCAGAACTGAAAAAGCGTGTGCGAGCATGGAGGCCTACAAACCTGACTCAGTTACACCAGCTCTGTCAGGAGGAATGGGCCAAAATTCACCCAACTTATTGTGGGAAGCTTGTGGAAGGCTACCTGAAACGTTTGACCCAAGTTAAACAATTTAAAGGCAATGCTACCAAATACTAATTGAGTATATGTAAACTTCTGACCCACTAGGAATGTGATGAAAGAAAGAAAAGCTGAAAAAAATAATTCTCTCTACTCTTATTATGACATTTCACATTCTTAAAATAAGGTGGTGATCCTAACTGACCTAAGACAGGGACTTTTTACTAGGATTAAATGTCAGGAATTGTGAAAAACTGAGTTTAAATGTATTTGGCTAAGGTGTATGTAAACTTCCGACTTCAACTGTATGGAATAGGGTGTCATTTGGGAGACACCCAAACTATCACTACACTACAGCCCTATACAGCTCTACACACCACAGGCAGCCTCTTAGAGAAGAGAGAGAGAGAGAGAGAGAGAGAGAGAGAGAGAGAGAGAGAGAGAGAGAGAGAGAGAGAGAGAGAGAGAGAGAGAGAGAGAGAGAGAGAGAGAGAGAGAGAGAGCGAGAGAGAGAGAGAGAATGAGAGAGAGAGAGAGAGAGTGAGGGAGAGAGGGAGAGAGAGAGAGAAGGAGTTCCTTCAGAACGTATTCACACCCCTTGACTTTTTCCACATTTTGTTGTGTTACAGCACACACAGCAACACAGATTCAACCACAACAACCAGAGAGGTTTTACAATGCCTCGCAAAGAAGGGCTCCTATTGGTAGATGGGTAAAAAAAATGCAGACATTGAATATCCCTTTGAGCATGGTGAAGTTATTAATTACACTTTGGATGGTGTATCAATACACCCAGTCACTAAAAATATACAGATGTCCTTCCCATCTCAGTTGCCGGAGAGGAAGGAAACCGCTCAGGGATTTCACCATCAGGCCAATGGTGACTTTAAAACAGATACAGTTTAATGGCTGTGATTGGAGAAAACTGAGGATGGATCAACAACATTGTACTTACTCCACAATACTAACCTAAATGACAGAATGAAAAGAAGGAAGCCTGTACACTAAAGTATAACTGCAAAAAATTTCCTGAATACAAAGCGTTATATTTGGGGCAAATCCAACACAACACATCACTGAGTACCACTGAGTACATACACATACAAACGACAGCATACAGACACACAGAAACATCAATGATATCAAATCAAAATATAATTAAATTGTATCACCTGCATTGAATACAACTGGTGTAGACTTTACAGTGAAATGCTTGCTTACGAACTTTTCCCAACGATATATATATATATTTTTAAATAGTAACTAACATAAGAGGAATACAATAAAATACACAAGAATGGAGCTATACACATGGAGTACGAGTACCAGATCAATGTGCAGAGGTACAAGTTATTTGAGGTAGATATGTTCATGAAGGCAGGGTAAAGTGACTAGGCATCCGGATAGATAATAATAAGAGTGAAATAAAGAACAGAGAAGCAGCAGCGAATTATGAGTGTAAAAATGTGTGTGTGTGAGTGTGCGTGTGTGTGCGTATGTAGTGTATGTGAATTTGTGAGGGTTTTGTGTGGGAGTGACAGTGTAGTGTGTGCGAGTTGATGTGAATATGGTGTGTATATAAAGTCTAGTGAGTGTGCATAGGGTCAGTGGAAGATAAAGTCAGTGTAGATAGTTCGGGTACCATTAATTGACTATTTGGCAGTATAGGCTTTTTAGCAGTCTTATGGCTTGGCGGTAGAAGCTGTCTTGGAGCCTGTTGGTCCGAGAGCCGATGCTCCGGTACTGTTTGCCAGACTGTAGCAGAGTGAACAGTCTATAGCTTGGTTGGCTGGAGCCTTTGGCAATTTTTTGGGCCTTCCTCTGTCACCGCCTAATATAGAGGTCCTAGATGGTGTTGGATTGTAGTGTTGGATTGTGCGTGGCCATGTAGTAGTGGGTGAACAGGGAGTACAGGAGGGAACTAAGCACACAACCCTGAGGGGCCCCCGTGTTGATGGTCAGCATGGTGGATGTGTTGTTGCCTACCCTCACCGCCTGGGGCCGGCCTGTCAGGAAGTCCAGGATCCAGTTGCAGAGGGAGGGGTTAAGTCCCAGGGTCCGTAGCTTGGTGATGAGCATGGAGGGGACTATGGTGTTGAACGCTTAGCTGTAGTCTATGAACAGCATTCTCACATAGTTATTTCCCCGCTTGTCCAGGTGGGAGAGGGCAGTGTGGAGTGCAATTGAGATTGTGTCATCTGTGGATCTGTTGGGGAGGTATACAAATTGGAGTGGATCTAGGGTGTCTGGGATGGTGTTGATGTGTGTCATGACCAGCCTTTCAAAGCACTCCATAATTACAGATGTGAGTGCTACAGGGCGATAGTCATTTAGGAAGGTTACCTTGGAGCTTTTGGGAACAGGGACAATGGCGGTCAGCTTGAAACATGTTAGGATTACAGACTGGGACAAGGACAGATTGAAAATGTCTGTGAAGACACCTGCTAGCTCGTCTGCGCATGCTTTGAGAATGCACCCTGGTATTCTGTTTGGCTCAGCAGCCTTGTGATTATTAACCGGTTTAAACGTTTTGCTCACATCAGCCATGGAGAGCGAGATCACACAAGGCACAGTGTTATATTTCTCGAAGCGAGTATAAAAGGCATTTAACTTGTTTGGGAGTTCTGCATTGCTGGGCAACTCATGGCTGGGTTTCCCTTTGTAATCCGTTATCGTCTGCAAGCCCTGCCACATACGACGAGCGTTGTAGTCTGTGTAATAGGATTCCACCTTCCTCCTATATTGTCCTTTTGCATCTTTGATGTCTTGTCGGATGTCGTAGCGGGATTTCTTGTACCACACCTGCTCACAACTCCATCTCCCGTATCACTCTCTGCCACATGGCCTTAAACTGCACCATTTTGTTTCTCTCCTTCGCCCACACACTTTTAACATTTAGATAAAGCATTTGACCTTTCCATTATGTTAACGATTGGTTGATTTCCAGTTAAGTATACATTTGTTCTAAATGATTGACAAGAGAAGTGCTGTCCATCCCAGCGGGTATCTCATTGCACTCTCATATGCCATGTCTTGAAATATGCAGACAGACGGATTAAAAGTACATTTACTTTGTAACACTTCTGACAGCCAACTTTCTAAATCTGCCCATAACTTTCGGACTGTAACGTAGACGCAGGGAGTCAGGAAGCAGGTGCTGTTAGTAATAACGAACATGGAGCGATACAAAACAAGAGAAGCGTCTTACATAGAAACATAAACAATACTAACTGATGACTGATAACAAAAGAGTGCTATATAAAAAGTAAGTAATCAAGGGAGTAATGAAGTCCAGGTTTGACTGATGATAAGACGCAGCTGTGCGTAATGATGGTTGCCAGGTGTGCAAAAAAATGGGTTGTGTAACACCCTGGCTCTGGGACTCTATATGTTGAGCCAGGGTGTGTTCTTTCTATGTGGTGTATTTCTATGTTGGGAGTTCTAGTTTGTTTATTTCTATGTTGGCCTGAGTGACTCCCAATCAGAGGCAACGAGTGTCAGCTTTTGGCTGGTTGTCTCTGATTGGGAGCCATATTTAAACTGTCTGTTTTTCCCTTTGTGTTTGTGGGTTCTTGTTCCGTGTTGGTCTATGTTACCTAGAACGTTACGAGTCGTTTGTTGTTTTTGTTTACTGTCCGTGTTTATCGCTAATGATAAATAAACATGTTCGTTCATCACGCTGCGCCTTGGTCCTCCTCTCTTAACGACGATCATGACAGAAGAACCCACCACGTGTCCAGGAGCAGGCAGACTGGACATGGGAGGAAGCGCCGGGAAAGGAGATGGAGAGGCTGGCGATGGCCCAGGTGGGCAAATCGTGGTCCTGGGAGGACATGCTCGGGGGCAAAGGGCCATGGGCTAGGATTAAGGCCCTGGCGAGAGAGGAGCAGCGGCGTCAGCAGTGTCATCGTCGGACGGACGAGAGGCAACCCCAAAACATTTTTAGGGGGGGGCACACGGCATGGGCGGCTGGGCAGCAGGAGGCTGCCACAGGGCGATTTGGAGAGGAGGCCACCGGGTTTTGGGGGCCAGAAGGCAGGTTGGCGGAGCCTGGATGGAGAGCAGAGCCAACTCCCCGTACTCAGGCATGGCAGCATGAGACTGGTCCGGCATAGACCGGTACGTCCTGTGCGAGCACCCCGCACGTGTTGTGCGAAGGTGGGCATGCAGCCAGGACGGAGTGTGCCGGCTCAGCGCTCGTGGCCTCCAGTGCCTCTCCTCGGTCCCGGATATCCTGCGCCAGTGTCACGTGCTGTTATGCCAGTACGGGTACACAGCCCTGTACGTCCTGTGCTGATGCCTCACACAGAGTGTGTGAAGGTAGGCATTCAACCAGGACGGGTTGTGGCAGCTCTTCACTCCAGGTCTCCTATCCGTCTCCACAGCCCGGCCTGTCCCTGCCCCACGCACCAAGCCTAGGGTGTGCGTCGCCAGCCCGGTCCGGCCTGTCCATGCTCCTCGCACCAAGCCTACGGTGTGCGTCGCCAGCCCGGTCCGGCCTGTCCCTGCTCCACGCACCAAGCCTACGGTGTGCGTCGCCAGCCCGGTCCAGCCTGTCCCTGCTCCTCGCACCAAGCCTACGGTGTGCGTCGCCAGCCCGGTCCGGCCTGTCCCTGCTCCACGCACCAAGCCTACGGTGTGCGTCGCCAGCCCGGTCCGGCCTGTCCCTGCTCCTCGCACCAAGCCTACGGTGTGCGTCGCCAGCCCGGTCCGGCCTGTCCCTGCTCCACGCACCAAGCCTACGGTGTGCGTCGCCAGCCCGGTCCGGCCTGTCCCTGCTCCTCGCACCAAGCCTACGGGGTGCGTCGCCAGCCCGGTCCGGCCTGTCCCTGCTCCTCGCACCAAGCCTACGGTGTGCGTCGCCAGCCCGGTCCGGCCTGTTCCTACTCCACGCACCAAGCCAGGGGTGCGCATCGTCAGCCCGGTCCGGCCTGTCCCTGCTCCTCGCACCAAGCCTACGGTGTGCGTCGCCAGCCCGGTCCGGCCTGTTCCTACTCCACGCACCAAGCCAGGGGTGCGAGTCGTCAGCCCGGTCCGGCCCTTTCCGGCTCCACGCACCAAGCCAGGGGTGCGCGTCGTCAGTCCAGCACAACCTGTGCCTGGGTCACCGGTGCCTGGTAAGGTACCGGTCAACTGCTCCACTACGGAGCTGAAGCTAACCGCTCCTGCTACGTCCAGTTCAGCTCCAGCCAGCGGGACCGGACCAGGGGCGCTATGGGGGGTTTATTGGAGGGTGGTGGGCAAGGCCGGAGCCAGAACCGCCGCCGAGGAGGAATGCCCACCCAGCCCTCCCCTGTTTTGCTCTAGTTGAGGCGCGGTCGCAGTCCGTGCCTTTAGGGGGGGGTACTGTAACACCCTGGCTCTGGGACTCTATATGTTGAGCCAGGGTGTGTTCTTTCTATGTGGTGTATTTCTATGTTGGGAGTTCTAGTTTGTTTATTTCTATGTTGGCCTGAGTGACTCCTAATCAGAGGCAACGAGTGTCAGCTTTTGGCTGGTTGTCTCTGATTGGGAGCCATATTTAAACTGTCTGTTTTTCCCTTTGTGTTTGTGGGTTCTTGTTCCGTGTTGGTCTATGTTACCTAGGACGTTACGAGTCGTTTGTTGTTTTTGTTTACTGTCCGTGTTTATCGCTAATGATAAATAAACATGTTTGTTCATCACGCTGCGCCTTGGTCCTCCTCTCTTAACGACGATCGTGACAGGTTGCCAGGACCGGTAGTTATTAGACCGGTAATGTCAAGCGCCGTAGCGGGGGAGCGGGAGTGGACGTGACACAGACTTTATAACATTCCCAGAAGGCATGGATTATTTGTTAGTTTTACACTTAAGACATGACTCTGCCATTGTGCTGTAGAATTTGTGATTTTTGTCTCTTGTATAATAAATTATATACATTAGTTTATACTGGATTAAGCATACATTTCTGTTATCTGTAATATCTTACCTGTCATATGAATACCCTTTTCTGACTCAAATAGGCTTCCCTCAAGATTTCTCTGATGTCCAAAAGATTTCAAATCAAAATTTCGTGATATGAAACTTTTAAGTTGCTTACATTTGAAAATATCTACATTGTTCAGTCCAAAATAGTTTTTTAATACTGTAATGGAAATAAATATATTTCCTATTACCAAGTCATTGCCTTTAGTTTTCCACGAGAACCAATTTATCTGTGAATTCTGAAAAGCTATCCAAGGATTGTTCCATAGGGTTGTGTTTTTAGGGAGTTGTATTGGTTCTTGTAGAATATCTTTAATTTTCTTATATATTGTTATATTGCTCTCAAATATGAAGTTGTTAATGTTCTTAGCTTTATCCTTTGAAAAAGGACATGTGAAAAATTCTGGGGATGAGCATGCACATCTTCAAGATGCACCTATTCTTCCTTTTTAGTGCATTTAACTACAGTATATGTCACAAGTATAAGCATTGGGTGGCGAGTTGATACAATTGCAATTCTGGAAGGTTAAAACCCCCCTCAGACTTAGGAAGATGTAAAACTTTCCTTTTTATTCTACAAGTTTTTGTGGTGTATTAACATTATGACTGTTTTAGAGGAACAGAAGAGGGAATGTTTATGATCTTATTTCAAATGTAGCGTTTGGAGGGTGACGCCCCAGGGGAGACTGGTGATTGGCCAGTAGAGGGAGCCACCCACATCTTGGGAATTTATATATACTAGGGGAAACCCGAAGGAGGGTCAGAAAGCATTGAGATTTATTTGGGACTGCTTCTCCAGATCTCCGCGGGTCTGTTAACTTATGCTGTAACCTCGTGATTTTAATAAAAGCCTTTGAACACGGTGCAGCCTAAGCAGACTCCTTGATTGACGGCAACAACTGAAAATAACCGACACTACATTTTATTTGCCCATATAAAGTCTGTTATGACTGAGTATACTTTTTTTAAAGAATGTCTTCGGTGGGGTGATTGGTATTACCAAGAAAAAAATGTAATATAAAAACTTTGGGAGCCATGCCAATCTGTTTATTCTACCTTAAATATTTATGGGAATATTGTTCCATTAAATTAGATCTGTTATCATATTTTCAAGCATGGTGGTGGCAGCATCATGTTATGGGTATGCTTGGCATCGGCAAGGACTAGGGAGTTTTTCAGGATAAAAAGAAACTGAATAGAGCTAAGCACATGCAAAATCCTAGAGGAAAACCTGGTTCAGTCTGCTTTCCAACAGACACTGGGAGACAAATTCACCTTTCAACAGGACAATAACCTAAAACACAATACCAAATACAGTGGGGAGAACAAGTATTTGATACACTGCTGATTTTGCAGGTTTTCGTACTTACAAAGCATGTAGAGGTCAGTAATTTTTATCATAGGTACACTTAAACTGTGAGAGACGGAATCTAAAACAAAATTCCAGAAAATCACATTGTATGATTTTTAAGTAATTAGTTTGCATTTTATTGCATGACATAATTATTTAATACATCAGAAAAGCAGAACTTAATATTTGTTATATAAACCTTTGTTTGCAATTACAGAGATCATACGTTTCCTGTAGGTCTTGACCAGGTTTGCACACACTGCAGCAGGGAATTTAGTCCCACTCCTCCATACAGACCTTCTCCAGATCCTTCAGGTTTCGGGACTGTCGCTGGGCAATACGGACTTTCAGCTCCCTCCAAAGATTTTCTATTGGGTTCAGGTCTGGAGACTGGCTAGGCCATTCCAGGACCTTGAGATGCTTCTTACGGAGCCACTCCTTAGTTGCCCTGGCTGTGTGTTTCGGGCCGTTGTCATGCTGGAAGACCCAGCCACGACCCATCTTCAATGCTCTTACTGAGGGAAGGAGGTTGTTGGACAAGATCTCGCGATACATGGCCCCATCCATCCTCCCCTCAATACGGTGCAGTCGTCCTGTACCCTTTGCAGAAAAGCATCCCCAAAGAATGATGTTTCCACCTCCATTCTTCACGGTTGGGTTGGTGTTCTTGGAGTTGTACTCATCCTTCTTCTTCCTCCAAACACGGCGAGTGGAGTTTAGACCAAAAAGCTCTATTTTTGTCTTATCAGACCACATGACCTTCTCCCATTCCTCCTCTGGATCATCCAGATGGTCATTGGCAAACTTCAGAGGGACTGGACATGCGCTGGCTTGAGCAGGGGGACCTTGCGGGCGCTGAAGGATTTTAATCCACGACGGCGTAGTGTGTTAATAATGGTTTTCTTTGAGACTGTGGTCCCAGCTCTCTTCAGGTCATTGACCAGGTCCTGCTGTGTAGTTCTGGGCTGATCCCTCACCTTCCTCATGATCATTGATGCCCCACGAGGTGAGATCTTGCATGGAGCCCCAGACCGAGGGTGATTGACCGTCATCTTGAACTTCTTCCATATTCTATTAATTGCGCCAACAGTTGTTGCCTTCTCACCAAGCTGCTTGCCTATTGTCCTGTAGCCCATCCCAGCCTTGTGCAGGTCTACAATTTTATCCCTGATGTCCTTACACATCTCTCTGGTCTTGGCCATTGTGGAGAGGTTGGAGTCTGTTTGATTGTGTGGACAGGTGTCTTTTATACAGGTAACGAGTTCAAAGAGGTGCAGTTAATACAGGTAATGAGTGGAGAACAGGAGGGCTTCTTAAAGAAAAACTAACAGGTCTTTGAGAGCCGGAATTTGTACTGGTTGGTAGGTGATCAAATACTTATGTTATGCAATAAAATGCAAATTAATTACTTAAAAATCATACAATGTGATTTTCTGGATTTTTATATTCCGTCTCTCACAGTTGAAGTGTACCTATGATAAAAATTACAGACCTCTACATGCTTTGTAAGTAGGAAAACCTGCAAAATCGGCAGTGTATCAAATACTTGTTCTCCCCACTGTATACACTGGAATTGCTTACAAAAATGACATTGAATTATGGTGCATTGTGAAGAAATATTGTGGGAGGAGAAATAATAGCTGGTTCATTAATATATTTTAAGGCGTGTTTTGTAAGTGGCTATATTTTTGCACCCGTTAGTGAGTCCTATACCAACTTAACCCTCCCGTTGTCCTAGGGTCAAAATGACCCGCCACTGTGTTGAACCAACTTTATTTAATTTTTATATTTTTTGGATCATTTGTGAGAAGGAGGCAGTGATACTTTCTTTAAAGTCTCACTGCCTCCTTCTCACAAATCATCCCCAAAATATAAAAATTAAATAAAGTTGGTTCAACACAGTGGCGGGTCATTTTGACCCTAGGACAACGGGAGGGTTAAGTGATATGTGGTAGTAGTTCTCTAATAATTAAGTTTCAGGAAACGAGGCGTATGTTGCGGGTCACTACTTCACAGAGGAGCCATTTGACAGAAAATACTTCTGGAACATGTGAACTTTCATGTGCCTTAATAACAAAATTGTATGCCATCTGTAAATACGAATAAAATTGTTAAATTACGAGCCTAGTTGGTTAAGCCACAGAAAAAGAAAGCAACCTTCCCACTAGCCATTATTGGCTGAGATAATGAGGGGGATGGACATGCCAAGAGAGGAGTTCAGATTGGTCTGCCATATAGAAGGCTTCTGTCTATTTGAGCTGGTCAGTATGTGTAGGTAATCCTGTCTAACGCAGCCTTTTTTTAAATGTATCATGTTGTGGAGCTGCGTTAGTGTTGCTCTAAACTTTCAGGAGGATCGAGTTTTGAAATCAGTGGAATTAGAGAATGATAGCTAAAGAGATGGAGAAAACACCTGTCTCCAGATTACATCTTCAAACTAAGGGCAACCATGGCATCCGTGACAGGGAGACGCATCCATCATGCATGATGTGTACAGGGAAGATAGTCTAGCTAGCTACATTTTCAAATATTACACGTTTCTAATTTTGACAGAAAGTTGTTTTATATCAAATTAAAGTATAGTGTTAGCTAGCTAGCTAACGTTAGCTGGCTGGCTCCCTAGCTAACATTACGTGTATGATGTTATTATTCGTATCTCAGAGCCATTTACTGTGCTAGTTAGAGCCAAATGTTAGCTAGCTAACATTGAACCTGGTTGGTTAGCTACCAGCAGATTCATGCAGTGTAGAAACATCATGAGTTAGCACTATAGTTCATTGTTTAACTAGCTAACGTTAGCTGGCTGGCTCACTAGCTAGCGTTACATGACGTGTATGATCTTACACATTGTTTACCTACCTAGGTTCATTGTTTACCTAGCTAGCTAGCTACTTAACTAAAGACTCCACTATGCAAGTAACCATTTTGGGTGCATTTGTAAATTCAGTCTGAGTATGCCAGAGCGCAGAATAACTGATGAATTTACGAACACACAACACCCGTTGAATATGGCCGGTGTCAGTAAACGTTGGCAAAAAAAGCGTAATATAATTGTTGCCAGCAGAGCTGGTTAGGCTGTTTTCATGTTATCCAGAGGTAAACAATTAACCATAATCCCAACTTTGTGTCTGAAATTAAAGAGCAAGTTAGCCAATGTTAGCCAGTTAGCTTGGGTGCTTGACTGCCATTGTAAGGTCAGAACGCTCGGATCAACCCTACTCATCGGCCAGATCGTCAAGTGTGCGCTCTGAACGCTCCGAGAGCGAAACGAGATGGGTGGGGCTAAAGCTTAAGAGGGTGTGAACGATGCTGAATGGGTGTAGACAAAGAAGAGCTCTTCACTAGGTACCAAAACATTCAAAGGCCATTTTCTCAAAAGTGAGATTACAAGTTTATCAACTTTCAAAGCAGAATTACTTTCCCATTGTTCCCTTAAATGCAGTGTATGATATACCATTTTGTAGCTCTGTGTCTCTGCTTTTATCCAATGTAAAAAACACCATTTCAAATTTTGCTACATAAGACCGAATCAAGGCGGTCGGTCACAAATATATGAGGGGTAGCCCAACATGCCGTAGTGCAAATATCCTATAAGGACATGCCTTTGAACAGTACCCAAGAGGTAGTCATACCTCTGGTGGAATGAGCCCTTCCGGCTGTATCCCGGCTATACTTGACGAGAGCGGGGGAGCCCCCTTGCGGGGCAGCGTCCAAGAAACGAAGAGGTGTTGTGCAGGCCTGGAATTTCGTGATTTTAGGGGCAATGCCATTTGGCCGTCAAGAGGTGCCCAATCTTCCAGGGCACCAAGGCCATCTGCTAGGGCACCGAGGCTGTTATCCAAAAAAACCAATTAAATTGATTTGAAAACCGAAAAACAGTAGCTATTCTGTTAAGAAAAACATAAGTCTATGTAAATGTTCATAAATAATTAGCCTACATATCGAAGTGTAGGTGATAGCCTATTTGTATTGGCTACAGCTTGTCGTGTCCAGACTGACGCTGACATGATGGAGGCGCCTGAAAATGTAGCCAAGCTTTAATGAGACTTTTAATTACATGATTGGCTGGGATAATGAGCGGGCTGGACATGCCGAGAGAGGAGTTCAGATTGGTCTGCCATATAGAAGGCTTCTGTCTATTTGAGTTGGTCAGTATGTGTAGGTAATCATGTCTAATACAGCTTTTTTTTTTAATGTATCATGTAGTGGAGCTGCGTAAGTGTTGCTCTCTACTTTCTGGAGGATCGAGTTTTGAAATCGGTGGAATTAGAGTATGATAGCTAAAGAGATGGAGAAAACACCTGTCTCCGGATTACATCTTCAAACTAAGGGCAACCATGGCATCCGTGACAGGGAGACGCATCCATCATGCATGATGTGTACAGGTAAGATAGTCTAGCTAGCTACATTTTCAGATATGACACATTTCTAATTTTGACAGAAAGTGGTTTCATTTCAAGTTAAAGTGTACTGTTAGATAGCTAGCTAACATTAGCTGGCTGGCAAACTTTAATGAGACTTTTAATTACATCTGTACAGTTTAGGCTAAACGCCAGTCGTGTTTGACAAATATAATGTAGGATTATTATTAAAATCTAATAGCTTGATTCTGTCTAAATATTTGAGGCACTGTTCGTTT
Organism: Coregonus lavaretus; assembly: GCF_964263955.1. Taxonomy (NCBI): domain Eukaryota; kingdom Metazoa; phylum Chordata; class Actinopteri; order Salmoniformes; family Salmonidae; genus Coregonus; species Coregonus lavaretus. Next base: position 26,685,019 of record NC_139989.1, on the reverse strand, counting down.
CGATAGGAGAGAAAGGCCAGTGGCTGTTGCGCACTGCAACATCACCCACCTTGCAATCTGAGCTGAGGCAGTCAAAATTGTGAAACTATTTAACCATAAATGTAATTGTTTAAAACCTGGACGTTCTTTTGTCATTTTATGAGGCATAGGAATGTTAAGGGGATTCTTTTATAACTATTACCAGTAGATTGACATAGGCTAGTGCTTTTGCTGTTCGTTATGCCTACTCATTTTGTTGGCTGACAAAGTAAACGTGGATAGTTCTTCTAACATCTTCAATATGCGCCTCGGAATTCTGATGTGTCTGTCTTCTCTTGTAGCCTACTTCGGAGGTGCGATGCCTGTGAGAAGGACACGATCACGTGACGGGCATTGGCTAATAAGAATGTAGATATCTGAGAGAGCCATGTGAGTGAGATGTGCTTCAGAGCACGGCGATTGGCAGCCAGGAGAAGGGAATTATAATTCTTATATTCAGCTCAAGGGCACAACGGCCACTTTAGCCGCAAGGCATGGATTTTTCAGGGGGCATTAAGGCAACATAAAGGGGCATCGACGACCATGGCCGTCGATACTGCCGGGAAATTCCAGGCATGGTGTTGTGGCTCTTACGCAATACTCTCGCTTCATCTAAGCAAATGCTAAGCGCATACTGGACACAAACGGTGGAGACGCTCCTCTTCCGTAGACGGGAAGAGTGGCGGGTGGAAAACCACAAGCTCTAAGGTGAGACAACCATAGTTGCCGCTGACCTTGGAATAAAGGCAGGGTTGGGTAACAAGGCTACCTAGGAGAACGCTGGGGCAAACTGTAGGCACGAATGGTGGACTGACAGGGCACCTTTCATCAATGACATAACTTGGTAACTGTCGAAGCCTGTATGGCAGACCGAGATAGCGGCTAAACGGACCTTGGCAGTGGAGATTTTCCCTCTGTCCAAAAAGGTCCTGCAATAAAGCATAAAACCTTGGATACAGAGCATTGGTCAGAATTGATCGGTTTAGGTCACCCCGCCTCTCAAAAAGGCACCACTTGTTTCCATACTGTGAGCGTGTAGAAGGGGCACTCTTGATCGTTTCAATGATCTTGACTGGCAGGCCTGTAGCATTCAGATTCATCCTCTCACGGGCCATGCTCAGAGTTGGGTCAGAAGATCCCTGCGTAACGGTAGCTACCAGGACTGGTTGTAAATCAGGAGATTGATCTCTGCCAACCAGGGCCTCCCTGGTCATCAAGAGGCTTGAAGATGAGGGATAAGCCTGTTACCTCACTCTGCTTATTAGAGTGGGGAGTGCTAGGCATAGAGGAGGAAAGATCGTAGGGCATCACCCTTGACAGGGAATGCCAGTGCTTCAACCCCTAGTGGTGCGTTATCACCATGTAGGGTTGGAGTCTCCAAAAACCCTCATAGGGTTGTCGCTTCTAAGGCCTTTTATCAGTTAGATTTGCTCACCTCCTGCATCCTTTCTCCTCTATCTTCTCTCGCCTCCTTTTGAAAAAGGTCAAAGTTAATCGAGGAGAGTCGGCGAGGAGAGTGAATGTGGATGGAAATGCGCTTCGAATGAGACTGTCCTTCTCCACTCGCGCGTCATTAGGGAAATTACATTTACAGGGGTGGATCCCAAAATAAATGTGTAAAGTGATCTAAACAAATTAAGTTAGTTGTGCAAGATATTTTATAGATAAAACAATAAGTAGCATATTGTTTTTAAACGTGTACATGTTTTTCTCCTTTGACAAAATAAAGCTGATTCGAAGGGGATGTGGCAGATTTAAAAACTCTTATGTGGTAGGATGCACATGAGTATCCTCGATGAAAGGTGGCTATCGAGGAGGGGAGGACACTCTTCCGTTTGCCTACTAACGAATTGACACACTCCTCGACCACTCAACCACTTATAGGTTTCCGGGTCATGGAGGATAGAGTAGGAGCGAGGACTGAGAATGGCGTTTTGCCAGAATGAGAAAACCCCTTTCAGTCTAGCGGGCTCTCAGAGGGTGTTAATTTGCCAGTGTGTTTGTGTCATGTGCACCCCAGCGTGATAACACCGCAGGAGGGCAGAGAGTGTGCTCCAGTTAACTGGGATACCTCGTAATGCGTTCGAGGCATATGAGCATAGTGTTTCTTGCAAAACATGCTTCCTCCTCTTGGACTGCGCCCTTAATTAATACAAATGTATAATTTATTCAGCTTTTATAGAGCTATTCATTACATAAAGAAATCACAAAGCATTGTAAAGCAACAACAACAAAAACCAAGCAATTTAAAAACAACATCATTAATCATCATGAGTAGATCAACTGACTGAAGGTTGAGAAAGTTTGTGCCTTGATTAAGGTCAACGGAGGGAGGAGGTGGTCAAAGGTGTCAAAGGGAAGACCTGGGAGCAGGCAGGCAGCAGATAACAGGCAGCACGTTATCACCGTTAGTGAGTGGCGACAGGCATAGGCTATACCTTGTCACAGAGCGTGGCATGCAAGAGAGAGCAGCCGACGGAATGACGTAAGCCATCAAATGGTGTAGTTAAAAGGAATAAGGAAACTTACTGGTTATTCGGATGTCCTAATCCTAAAGAGTAGAGCAGCTATGTGTCTGGTCTGTCTTGGCCCTACTCTAGTGAGGAGGGCTATCAAGAGCGAAAACATCTCCAGCCACTTGCTCACGAAAAGCGGAGGTGAACCCACCGCCTGCGTGAACCAAGCGGGACGAGGGAAAAAACGTGACCCACTGCCTGCAACCCAGCAGTTTGGTCAACCAAACAACCCAGCATATTTTAGAGTGTAAGCATAGAAAATCCACCTTCACTGGTCCTAAAAGCTTGCTGCCTGTGTTAAGTAAATTATTGGAAAAAAGTGTGTTGTGCAAATCTAGGATTATTTCTCATGTAATGGTCTGATAATGGGTTTTCAGCATACATACAGAGAAGGGCATTCTACGAGTACAGCCTTAGCACAAATGACAGATGATTGGCTAAAGAGTATGGATGACAGGAAAGGTTTTCTTTGATGGTAGCCTTTCAAACAGTAAAGATTTAGTGTACACTGTGGTATTCCTCAAGACAGCTGCCTACTCCTCTACTCTATCTGTACTAATGATTAACCCTCAGTAATCAATAAAGCAAGATTGGTTATGTATGCTGATGACTCTACAATGTATAGCGCTGCATCAGCATATAATGAGCTAACAGATGTACTGAGCATTGAACTAAGAATGGTGTCTGAGTGGGTTAACATGAACAAATTGGTGGCTAATATTTCCAAAACATATATAGATAACATTGTAATTGAAATGGGTAATGACATTGCTATAACAAGAAAATGTTCTGAGTATGTAACATCCAGCACACTGGTCATCTGCAGCAAAAACAGATCTTAAAAAGCTCAAACACGGCTGCCAGATTAGCTCTTCATTGCTCTATCTGTATGAAAGTCAACCAAATGCACCATAATCTCTCATGGCTTCCCGTTGAACCCAAATTAGTATCCTGTCTTTTGATTTTCTTTAGGAACGTAATATTCTTCAAGAAACCACAGTATATTTCTTACCAATTAGTGTATACTAGCAATGAATATAACCACCAAACCAGAAAGGCTATTTCAGGATATCAGATATCCCCCAGACCAAGGACAAATCTCCTCAAATCTACAGTAATATACAGAGCCATCACTGAATGGAATTTTTTACCAAATCCCATTTCTCAGGCAAAAACTAAATCCACCTTCAAGAAAACAATAAAAGAACATCTATTGTGATCGACCATATGAATGGATAGATAATTATCCCACTGAATTTATTTGATTGAACCTTTATTTCGACAAGGAGTTTTGCTGAGACCAAGGTCTCTTTCTCAGATGAGCCCTGCGTACACATCAATACACATCAAACATCAATATACAGTGGGGAAAAAAAGTATTTAGTCAGCCACCAATTGTGCAAGTTCTCCCACTTAAAAAGATGAGAGAGGCCTGTAATTTTCGTCATAGGTACACGTCAACTATGACAGACAAATTGAGGAAAAGAAATCCAGAAAATCACATTGTAGGATTTTTTATGAATTTATTTGCAAATTATGGTGGAAAATAAGTATTTGGTCAATAACAAAAGTTTCTCAATACTTTATTATATACCCTTTGTTGGCAATGACACAGGTCAAATGTTTTCTGTAAGTCTTCACAAGGTTTTCACACACTGTTGCTGGTATTTTGGCCCATTCCTCCATGCAGATCTCCTCTAGAGCAGTGATGTTTTGGGGCTGTCGCTGGGCAACACAGACTTTCAACTCCCTCCAAAGATTTTTATGGGGTTGAGATCTGGAGACTGGCTAGGCCACTCCAGGACCTTGAAATGCTTCTTACGAAGCCACTCCTTCGTTGCCCGGAAGGTGTGTTTGGGATCATTGTCATGCTGAAAGACCCAGCCACGTTTCACCTTCAATGCCCTTGCTGATGGAAGGAGGTTTTCACTCAAAATCTCACGATACATGGCCCCATTCATTCTTTCCTTTACACGGATCAGTCGTCCTGGTCCCTTTGCAGAAAAACAGCCCCAAAGCATGATGTTTCCACCCCCATGCTTCACAGTAGGTATGGTGTTCTTTGGATGCAACTCAACATTCTTTGTCCTTCTGGGATTTTTGCTCACCGTTCTTGTGATCATTTTGACCCCACGGGGTGAGATCTTGCGTGGAGCCCCAGATCGAGGGAGATTATCAGTGGTCTTGTATGTCTTCCATTTCCTAATAATTGCTCCCACAGTTGATTTCTTCAAACCAAGCTGCTTACCTATTGCAGATTCAGTCTTCCCAGCCTGGTGCAGGTCTACAATTTTGTTTCTGGTGTCCTTTGACAGCTCTTTGGTCTTGGCCATAGTGGAGTTTGGAGTGTGACTGTTTGAGGTTGTGGACAGGTGTCTTTTATACTGATAACAAGTTCAAACAGGTGCCATTAATACAGGTAACGAGTGGAGGACAGAGGTGCCTCTTAAAGAAGAAGTTACAAGTCTGTGAGAGCCAGAAATCTTGCTTGTTTGTAGGTGACCAAATACTTATTTTCCACCATAATTTGCAAATAAATTCATAAAAAATCCTACAATGTGATTTTCTGGATTTATTTTTCTCAATTTGTCTGTCATAGTTGACGTGTACCTATGATGAAAATTACATGCCTCTCTCATCTTTTTAAGTGGGAGAACATGCACAATTGGTGGCTGACTAAATACTTTTTTTCCCCACTGTACACTATACACATCAATATTCACATCAATACACTAAAAGCAAAACAAAATCATAGAAATCAAATGTTTAATGTATTACCTGTCAGGTGAGATGAGATTGCGCTACAGTGGATAACTGCCGTCTTACGGGCTCCTGACCAATTCTGTTATTTTGTGTTTTTTTATACTGGTCTTTACTTTTTTTGTACATAATATTTCCGCCCTAATTTCCTATGACTGAAAACAACTTCTGGACCTCAGAACAGCGATCACTAACCTCGATTTCGATGAAGAGTTCTACTTCAGTGAGTCAGCAGCTTTGGATGTACTGCTCATTCCGGACCAGGCTTTGCTCGCCTGAGTTAGAATACCTCATGATAAGCTGCAGACCATACTGTTTACCAAGAAAGTTTTCATCTATATTTTTTTGTAGCTGTCTATTTACTACCACAAACCGATGATGGCAATAAGACCACACTTAACAAGCTGTATAGGGCCATGAGCAAACAATTTTTTAAAATCACATCCAGAGGAGGCGCTCCTGGTGGCCGGTGATTTAAATGCAGAGAAAGTGAAATCCGTCTTACCTCATTTTTACCAGCATGTCACCTGTGCAAGTAGAGGTGAAAAAACTCTAGATCACCTTTACTCCATACACAGAAACACATACAAAGCTCTCCCTCTGCTCCATTTGGCAAATCTGACTATAACTCTATCCTCCTGATTCCTGCTTACAAGCAAAAACTCATAAAATAAAAAAGATTACCCTTGTTTTGATTAAAAACACATTCTCATTTACAGCAACGAACTGGGGAATAGTTACAGGGGAGAGCATGGGGGAAGAATGAGCCAATTGGAAGCTGGGGATGATTAAGTGGCCATGATGGTATGGAATTTGGCCAGGACACCAGGGTTAACAACCCTACTCTTACGATAAGTCCCATGGGATCTTTAGTGACCACAGAGAGTCAGGACACCCGTTTAACGTCCCATCCGAAAGATGGCACCCTACACAGTGCAATGTCCCCAATCACTGCCCAGGGTTATTGGAATATTATTAATTTAAAAAAAATCTCAAACAGGAAGTACTAGTGACACACTTAATACGGAAGTGTTCCGATGAAGCGGATGCTAAGCTACAGGACTGTTTCGCTAGCTAAGACTGGAATATGTTCCGGGATTAATCCGATAACATTGAGGAGTATACCACATCAGTCACCGGCTTCATTAATAAGGCCATCGACGACGTCGTCCCCACTGTGACCGTAGGTACATACAGCGCATTCGGAAAGTATTTAGACCCCTTCCCTTTTTCAATATTTTGTTACTTTACAGCCTTATTCTAAAATGGATTAAATATAAATGTTCCCTCATCAATGTTTACATACACCTTAGCCAAATATATTTAAACTCAGTTTTTCACAATTCCTGACATTTAACCCTAGTAAAAATGCACTGTCTTAGGTCAGTTAGGATCACCACTTCATTTTAAGATTGTGAAATGTCAGAATAATAGTAGAGAGAATTATTTATTTCAGCTTTTATTTCTTTCATCACATTCCCAGTGGGTCAGAAGTTTCCATACACTCAGTTAGTATTTGGTAGCATTGCCGTTAAATTGTTTAACTTGGGTCAAACGTTTCGGGTAGCCTTCCACAAGCTTCCCACAATAAGTTGGGTGAATTTTGGCCCATTACTCCTGACAGAGCTGGTGTAACTGAGTCAGGTTTGTAGGCCTCCTTGCTCGCACATGCTTTTTCAGTTCTGCCCACAGATGTTCTATAGGATTGAGGTCAGGGCTTTGTGATGGCCACTCCAATACCTTTACTTTGTTGTCCTTAAGCCATTTTGCCACAACTTTGGAAGTATGCTTGGGGTCATTGTCCATTTGGAAGACCCATTTGCGACCAAGCTTTAATTTCCTGACTGATGTGTTGAAATATCCCTCCTGCAGCAAAGCACCCCCACAGCATGATGCTGCCACCCCCGTGCTTCACGTTGGGATGGTGTTCTTTGGCTTGCAAGCAACCCCCTTTTTTCCTCCAAACATAACGATGGTCATTATGGCCAAACAGTTCTATTTTTGTTTCATCAGACCAGAGGACATTTCTCCAAAAAGTACGATCTTTGTCCCCATGTGCAGTTGCAAACCATAGTCTGGCTTTTTTATGGTGGTTTTGGAGCAGTGGCTTCTTCCTTGCTGAGCGGCCTTTCAGGTTATGTCGATATAGGACTCGTTTTACTGTGGAAATAGATACTTTGTACCTGTTTCCTCCAGCATCTTCACAAGGTCCTTTGCTGTTGTTCTGGGATTGATTTGCACTTTTCGCACCAAAGTACGTTCATCTCTAGGAGACAGAACGCGTCTCCTTCCTGAGCGGTATGACGGCTGCGTGGTCCCATGGTGTTTATACTTGCATACTATTGATTATACAGATGAACGTGGTACCTTCAGGCATTTGGAAATTGCTCCCAAGGATGAACCAGAAATGTCTGAGGTCTTGGCTGATTTCTTTTGATTTTCCCATGATGTCAAGCAAAGAGGCACTGAGTTTGAAGGTAGGCCTTGAAATACATCCACAGGTACACCTCCAATTGACTCAAATAATGTCAATTAGTCTATCAGAAGCTTCTAAAGCCATGACATCATTTTCTGGAATTTTCCAAGCTTTTTAAAGGCACAGTCAACTTAGTGCATGTAAACTTCTGACCCACTGGAATTGTGATACAGTGAATTATATGTGAAATAATCTGTTTGTAAACAATTTTTGGAAAAATTACTTGTGTCATGCACAAAGTAGATGTCCTAACCGACTTGCCAAAACTATAGTTTGTTAACAAGACATTTGTGGAGTGGTTGAAAAACGAGTTTGTGTATACAACCTAAGTGTATGTAAACTTCCGACTTCAACTGTAAGTATTCAGACCCTTAGCTATGAGACTCAAAATTGAGCTCAGGTGCATCCTGTTTCCATTGATCATCATTGAGATGTTTCTACAACTTGATTGGAGTCCACCTGTGGTAAATTCAATTGATTGGACATGATTTGGAAAGACACACACCTATCTACAGTGAGGGAAAAAAGTATTTGATCCCCTGCTGATTTTGTACGTTTGCCCACTGACAAAGAAATTATCAGTCTATAATTTTAATAGTAGGTTTATTTGAACAGTGAGAGACAGAATAACAACAACAAAAAAATCCAGGAAAACGCATGTCAAAAATGTTATACATTGATTTGCATTTTAATGAGGGAAATAAGTATTTGACCCCCTCTCAATCAGAAAGATTTCTGGCTCCCAGGTGTCTTTTATACAGGTAACGAGCTGAGATTAGGAGCTCACTCTTAAAGGGAGTGCTCCTAATCTCAGTTTGTTACCTATATAAAAGACACCTGTCCACAAGAAGCAATCAATCAATCAGATTCCAAACTCTCCACAATGGCCAAGACCAAAGAGCTCTCCAAGGATGTCAGGGACAAGATTGTAGACCTACACAAGGCTGGAATGGGCTACAAGACCATCGCCAAGCAGCTTGGTGAGAAGGTGACAACAGTTTGTGCGATTATTCGCAAATGGAAGAAACACAAAATAACTGTCAATCTCCCTCGGCCTGGGGCTCCATGCAAGATCTCACCTCGTGGAGTTGCAATGATCATGAGAACAGTGAGGAATCAGCCCAGAACTACACGGGAGGATCTTGTCAATGATCTCAAGGCAGCTGGGACCATAGTCACCAAGAAAACAATTGGTAACCACTATGCCGTGAAGGACTGAAATCCTGCAGCGTCCGCAAGGTCCCCCTGCTCAAGAAAGGACATATACAGGCCCCTCTGAAGTTTGCCAATGAACATCTGAATGATTCAGAGGAGAACTGGGTTAAAGTGTTGTGGTCAGATGAGACCAAAATCGAGGTCATTGGCATCAACTCAAGTCGCCGTGTTTGAAGGAAGAGGAATGCTGCCTATGACCCCAAGAACACCATCCCCACCGTCAAACATGGAGGTGGAAACATTATGCTTTGGGGGTGTTTTTCTGCTAAGGGGACAGGACAACTTCACCGCATCAAAGGGACAATGGACGGCGCCATGTACCGTCAAATCTTGGGTGAGAACCTCCTTCCCTCAGCCAGGGCATTGAAAATGGGTCATGGATGGGTATTTCAGCATGACAATGACCCAAAACACACGGCCAAGGCAACAAAGGAGTGGCTCAAGAAGAAGCACATTAAGATCCTGGAGTGGCCTAGTCAGTCTCCAGACCTTAATCCTATAGAAAATCTGTGGAAGGAGCTGAAGGTTCGAGTTGCCAAACGTCAGCCTCGAAACCTTAATGACTTGGAGAAGATCTGCAAAGAGGAGTGGGACAAAATACCTCCTGAGATGTGTGCAAACCTGGTGGCCAACTACAAGAAACGTCTGACCTCTGTGATTGCCAACAAGGGTTTTACCACCAAGTACTAAGTCATGTTTTGCAGAGGGGTCAAATACTTATTTCCCTCATTAAAATGAAAATCAATTTATAACATTTTTGACATGCGTTTTTCTGGATTTTTGTTTGTTATTCTGTCTCTCACTGTTCAAATAAACCTACCATTAAAATTATAGACTGATCATGTCTTTGTCAGTGGGCAAACTTACAAAATCAGCAGGGGATCAAAACTTTTTTCCCTCACTGTATATAAGGTCCAACAGTTGACAGTGCATGTCTGAGCAAAAACTAAGCCATGAGGTCCTAGAGCTGGCCGCCCAGCCAAACTGAGCAATCGGGGGAGAAGGGCCTTGGTCAGGGAGGTGACCAAGAACCCGATGGTCACTCTGACCGAGCTCCAGAGTTCCTCTTTGGAGATGGGAGAACCTTCCAGAAGGACAACCATCTCTGCAGCACTCCACCAATCAGGCCTTTATGGTAAAGTGGCCAGACGGAAGCCACTCCTCAGTAAAAGGCACATGACAGCCCGCTTGGAGTTTGGCAAAAGGCACCTAAAAGACTCTCAGACCATGAGAAACAAGATTCTCTGGTCAGATGAAACCAAGATTGAACACTTTGGCCTGAATGCCAAGCGTCATGTCTGGAGTAAACGTGGCACCATCCCTATGGTGAAGCATGGTGGAGCATGGTGGTGGCTGTGGGGATGTTTTTCAGTGGCAGGGACTGGGAGACTAGTCAGGATCGAGGGAAAGATGAACGGGGCGAAGTACAGAGAGATCCTTGATGAATACCTGCTCCAGAGCACTCAGGACCTCAGACTGGGGTGAAGGTTCACCTTCCAACAGGACAATGACCCTAAGCACACAGCCAAGACAACGCCCAGACTTGAACCCAATCGAACATCTCTGGAGAGACCTGAAAATAGCTGTATAGCGACGCTCCCCATCCAGCCTGACAGAGCTTGAGAGAATCTGAAGAGAAGAATGGGAGAAACTCCCCAAATACAGGTTTGCCAAGCTTGTAGCGTCATACCCAAGAAGACTTGAGGCTGTAATCGCTGACAAAGGTGTTTCAACAAAGTACTGAGTAAAGGGTCTGAATACTTATGTAAATGTGATATTTCCGTTTTTTATTGTTAATACATTTGCTAAAAGTTCAGAAAAAAACTCATTATGGGGAATTGTGTGTAGATTAATGAGGGGAAAAAACAATCTAATCCATTAGATCCGTAGAATAAGGCTGTAACATAACACAATGTGGAAAAATTCAAGGGGTCTGAATCCTTTCCAAATGCACTGTATCTCAACCAGAAGCCATGGATTACAGGTAGCATCTGAGCTAAAGGCTAGAGCTGCCGCTTTCAAGGTGTGGGTCACTAATCTGGACGCTTATAAGAAATCCCACTATGACCTCAGACGAGCCATGAAACAGTCAAAACGTGAATAGAAGACTAAGATCAAATCCTACTATGCCGGCTCTGACGCTCGTTGGATGTGGCAGGGCTTGCAAACTATCATGGATTACAAAGGGAAACCCAGCCCAGTGACGCAAGTTTACCAGAGGAGATACATTTAATCTATGTTCACTTCGAGGCAAGCAACACTGAACCCTGCATGAGAGCACCAGTTGTTCTGGACGACTGTGTGATCTCACTCTCCATAGCAGATGTGAGTAAGATCTTTAAACAGGTTAACATTAAGAAGGCCGCAGGGCCAGATGGATTATGAGGACACATAATCAGAGCATGCGCTGACCAGCTAGCAAGTGTCTTCACTGACATTTCCAACCTCTCCCTGACCCGGTCTGTAATATCTACATGTTTCAAGCAGACCACCATAGTCCCTGTGCACAAGAACGCCAATTACTATCGCCCCGTAGCACTAACATCTGTAGCCATGAAATGCTTTAAAAGGCTGGTAATTGCTCACATCAACACCATCATCCCAGATACCCTGGACCCACTCCAATTCGCATACCGCCCCAAGAGATCCACAGATGACGCAATCTCTATTGCACTCCACACTGCCCTGTCCCACATGGACAAGAGGAACACCTACGGGAGAATGCTGTTCATTGACTATAGCTCAGCATTCAACAACATAGTGCCCTCCAAGCTCATCACTAAGCTCAGGACCCTAGGACTGAACCCCTCCCTCTGCAACTGGATCCTGGACTTTCTGACGGGCCACCCTCAGGTGGTGAAGGTAGGCAACAGCGCATCCGCCATGCTGACCCTCAACATGTGGGACTCTCAGGGCAGCATGCTTAGTCCCCTTCTGTACTCCGTGTTCACCCACGACTGCGTGGCTGCGAACGACTCTAACACCATCATTAAGTTTACTAAGGACACAATGGTGGTTGGCCTGATCGTCGATGATGATGAGATAGCCTATAGGGAGGAGGTCAGTGACCTTGCAGTGTGTCAAGCGAGTCAAGAGCTTTAAGTTCCTCATTGTCCACATCACTAAGGACTTAACATGGTCCATTTTTACTATTTTTTACATTGTAGAATAATAGTGAAGACATCAAAACTATTAAATAACACATATGGAATCATGTAGTAACCAAAAAATTCAAATAGCCACCCTTTGCCTTGATTACAGCTTTGCACACTCTTGGCATTCTCTCAACCAGCTTCATGAGGTAGTCACCTGGAATGCATTTCAATTAACAGGTATGCCTTCTTAAATGTTAATTTGTGGAATTTCTTTCCTTCTTAACGCGTTTGAGCCAATCAGTTGTGTTGTGACAAGGTAGGGGGGCTATACAGAAGAAGACCTATTTGGTAAAAGACCAAGTCCATATTATGGCAAGAACAGCTCAAATAAGCAAAGAGAAACGACAGTCCATCATTACTTTAAGACATGAAGGTCAATACAGAAAATGTCAAGAACTTTGAAAGTTTCTTCAAATGCAGTCGCAAAAACCATCAAGCGCTATGATGAAACTGGCTGTCATGAGGACCGCCACAGGATTGGAAGACCCAGAGTTACCTCTGCTGCAGAGTATAAGTTCATTAGAGTTACCAGCCTCAGAAATTGCAGCCCAAATAAATGCTTCACAGAGTTCAAGTCACAGACACATCTCAACATCAACTGTTCAGAGGAGACTGTGTGAATCAGGCCTTCATGGTCGAATTGCTGCAAAGAAACCACTACTAAAGGACACCAATAATAAATAGAGACCTGCTTGGGCCAATAAAAATGAGCAATGGACATTAGACCAGTGAAAATGTGTCCTTTGGTCTGGAGTCCAAATTGGAGATTTTTGGTTCCAACCGCTGTATCTTTGGAGACACGGTGTGGGTGAACGGATGATCTCCGTATGTGTAGTTCCCACCGTAAAGCATGGAGGAGGAGGTGTTATGGTGTGGGGGTGCGTTGCTGGTGACACTCTCTGTGATTTATTTAGAATTCAAGGCACACTTAACCAGCATGGCTACCACAGCATTCCGCAGCGATACGCCATCCCATCTGGTTTGGGCTTAGTGGGACTATAATTTGTTTTTCAATAGGACAATGACCCAACACACCTCCAGGGTGTGTAAGGGCTATTTTACCAAGAAGGAGAGTGATGGAGTGCTGCATCAGATGATCTGGCCTCCACAATCCCCTGACCTCAACCCAATTGAGATGGTTTGGGATGAGTCGGACGGCAGAGTGTAGGAAAAGCAGCCAACTACTGCTCAGCATATGTGGGAACTCCTTCAATACTGTTGGAATAGCATTCCAAGTGAAGCTGCTTGAGAGAATGTCAAGAGTGTGCAAAACTGTCATCAAGGCAAAGGGTGGCTATTTGAAGAATCTCAAATCTCAAATATATTTTGATTTGTTTAACACTTTTTTGGTTACTACATGATTCTATATGTGTTATTTCATAGTTTTGATGTCTTCAATATTATTCTACTATGTAGAAAATAGTAAAAATAAAGAAAAACCCTTGAATGAGTAGGTGTCCAAACTTTTGACTGGTACTATATGCTGTTGCTACTGTTTAATTTCTATCCTGTTGCCTAGTCACTTTATCCCTACCTATATGTACATATCTACCTCAATTACCTCGTACCCCTGCACATTGACTCAGCACTGGCACCCCGTGTATATAGCCAAGTTTTCGTTACTCATTGTGTATTTATTCCACGTGTTATAATTTTTTATATTATTTCTCTTTTTTTCTCTCTGCATTTGTCGTGAAGGGCCCCGTAAGTAAACATGTAAACATTTCCACTGTTAGTCCTACACCGGTTGTTTACGAAAGCCATGTGACAAAATAACATTTTATTTTATTTGATGTATTTTAATTGTCTGTAATGTCTACTTGTTAAATGTTTTGTAATGTAAATGTAATTGTTTTTAATGTCTTTTAAGTTCTGTGTTGGACCCCAGGATGATTAGCTGGACTTTATGGCATCAGCTAATGGGGAATCCCTAATACAAATTAAATTAAAAATGCTGTGTCGCCGGGGGTTTTTTGGTTCCCTAAGGCCAGCTTGTTGCCTCTTCCCCCACTGTAAGGCTGGGGCGAGTTGCAGTGTCCCAACAGGCCTGCCCACAGGGCTTGAACAATTCCTTGGGGTCGTCCACAGTGGCCAATCCAGGAGGTCCCACTTTTTTATTTTTTCTGTTAAGCTGGACAAACTTAACCAAAGTGCCCTCTTTCCCACCAACGCCAGGCCTCATGGTGCGAACCACAGCCTTGGATGGCACTGAGGGAGGAAAAGAGGGCTCAGTTTCTGTAAATCATACAGATCTCATCCAAAGCCATCTGGATTCAGGTTATCCAATCCAGTTGCTTTTTCCTCCTCCTCCCAGTAAACTCGGCCCTGGTAAGCCATCAATATAGAGGTAAATTTAAGTGCTCTGATTGACTGGGAAGAGGCTTTGTACGTCTTATGGAATATATAGACATTTTAAAAGCGCTTCATCTTTCCAGGGAGGGAAGTACCGGCAGTGTTAGTAGCATGGCGTGTGGGGTGGAGGTGGTCAGCCAGTGACGGCTCCACCGTGTGAGAGTTGGAAAACCGGGATTTCCTCCATATTGTGCATGTCCACACACTAGATGAGGCCACGCAAAAATACTTAATTAATGATTAGTAAGTGGTTTATAAGGACCTATATTTAACATCTTGTGAATGGAGTAATGATTAAAGTATTTACTAATCCATTCTAAATGCTTTATTACGTGGAGTTATTATAAAGTGCTACCAAATAGTTTTTTTGGGACAACTGCAAACTTCAAGGAGTAGGCCATGCAAGGAGTTGGTCTGATGGTCAGATGTGATTTCATCGGCCACTCCCTTGCTTGCTTGAACAACAGAGGAGAAATTGAGGACAAAAGAGGAAAGGACCTCCGGGCCCAGGTCAAAAGTAGTGCACTATGCAGAGAATAGGGTGCCATTATGGATGCAGCCTCAGCCTTTCTCTTGTTGTTGTTGTTATTGTTTTTCTTTAAATACGTTTCTCTCCCTTCATGCTGTATGAGGTTCCAGGTGGCCGTGGAACAGAGCAACAAATACCACTGACCTTCCTGCCTCGCTTGAGATGGCTGCTACTGAGCATTAGTCAGCCGAGCAGATATGTAAAATGTCAATCACAAAATACAGCAGGAAGATCAGAGAGGGGGACGGTACCGTCATTGGAGATAACTCTGTCTGAAGAAAAGCATCTGACACTGGGATATTTCCTTGATCAACCCACACTCATTCAGGCAGGTGATCTGATGTTCTTTAATCTTGCTAATGGAAAGTGAGACTAGGGTCGTATCACAAATAGCACCCTCGTATGACAAATAGCACCCTATTCCCTATAAAGTGCACTAATTTTGACCAGAGCCCAATGGTAGGCCCTTTGGGCCCTGGTAAAAAGTAGCGCACTATATAGGGAATAGAGTGCCATTTCGGACACCTCCTAAGTTACATCCTCATCAGGGTTTATTCCCCCTCACACTCCCCTTCCTCAAAGCTTATGCCGTCACATTTCACCATCTTCCATCCACAGGAGCTTAGCTACAACAACTTTGCACTACTGTTAGCTACAGCATGTCATTAAATCTCGCGTAAATTAACATGTTAGCATGTAATTGTCTAATCAAGATTGATGATTGATGTTTACATTTTGCCTGCACAATCTAGTGACATTCCCTGGCTGTTTTCCCAAATTGATTTATTTGGTGCTTTATCTCTTCTCCTCTCTTCTCTTCTCACTATGTTTTGTCACTTTTGTCATGGGCGGCAGGTAGCTTAGTGGTTAAGAGCGTTGTGACAGTAACCAAAAGGTCGCTGGTTCTAATCCCCGAGCCGACTAGGTGAAAAATCTGTCGATGTGCCCTTGAGCAAGGCAATTAACCCTAATTGCTCCTGTAAGTCGCTCTGGATAAGAGCATCTGCTAAATGACTAAAATGTAAATTTCATCATGCCATTTTGTTTACACTATGTTTAGTGCTGGATTTAATCCGTATCGCGGAAGTATCAAAGAAGATCCGCATAAAAAACGTAAAGGTCATTTCCAATTGAGCTGACATATGCAGCGTTTACCGTGAATTGAATCCTGCCCTTAATCACTAAATACAACACTGGCAGGCTGTGCGGTTGGCAGGTTGCAGTGGAGTTAGTAAGTGGGGCCTTTAATGAAGATGCATCACGCTGGTTAAAGGTTTATCTGTCATCGTATGGCCCAGGAGATGCTGATTCAATGTATAACCTCAATGCCACGAGCCCTTCGTTGCATCCTCATCAAAGCTAATACACTGTATGGCCAACCAGCATAACACACACTCTAATATCATCTAATACACTGTATGGCCAGCGTATCAGCAAAGCACACACTCTAATATCATAATACACTCCCACCGTATGACCACTAACTACACCACTTTAAAAGGACACATTCTAATATTATCATCACAGCTAACACACTGTATGGCCAAACAGCAATACAGCAACCCTACTTCAAGAACATACGCATTGTATCATCTACAATGGATCACATATGCAGTATTCAGTACAGTGAGTACACAAAGCACAGGGAGAGTGTTATTGTAGGTGGCTCTATATACTGTGGATGCTGTAATAAATCTGATCTTTCGGTTGCTTGTAAGTTACGAACCCCCTGTTGTCATCCCTAGACGTGTGTTATTCACAGAAATCCATTGGTTGGCATGCCTTATTGCTTAACTGTGCGAGCCAATGTTAAACAAATGGCTTTAATTAAGTCATGGGAGTATGAGAGTATGGGTGGCAGGTAGCCTAGCGGTTAGAGAGGTGAGCCAGCAACGGTTGCCAGTTCGAATCCCACGTCTGACCGGAACAATTTGGCGCGAAGTGAACTGACAAACAGAGGGTTGCTAGTATCAAAATCCTAGATGCCATTTCCTGCAGCTGTGTGTGTATGTACAGTGCATTCATAAAATATTCACACCCCTTGACTTTTTCCACATTTTGTTGTCTTACAAAGTTGGATTAAAATTCATTTAATTGTCATTTTTTGTCAACAATCTACACAAAATAAAACACTAATATATCTTGATTACATAAGTATTCAAGCCCCTGAGTCAATACATGCTAGAATCACCTTTGGCAGTGATTACAGCTGTGAGTCTTTCTGGGTGAGTCTCTAAGAGCTTTGTACACCTGGATTGTAAAATATTTTTTTAATTCTTCAAGCTCTGTCAAGTTGGTTGTTGATCGTTGCTAGACAGACATTTTCAAGTCTTTTTTATTTAAAATTTGTATTATTGTATTTTTTGGGAGTAGATAAGCTTTAATATTGCAGATAGATTGTAACTTCCAACAATGTAATTGTCTGCATCACTTCCAGTCCCCCATATGTTTTTTTTTCTTCTCGCAAATATATATATATACAAACACATACATATACACATACATACACGTACATATACACATACATACATATACATATACATACAAATACAGTTGAAGTCGGAAGTTTACATACACCTTAGCCAAATATATTTAAACTCAGTTTTTCACAATTCCTGACATTTAATCCTAGTAAAGATTCCCTGTCGTAGGTCAGTTATGATCACCACTTTATTTTAAGAATGTGAAATGTCAGAATAATAGTAGAGAGAATGATTTATTTCAGCTTTTATTTCTTTCATCACATTCCCAGTGGGTCAGAAGTTTACAAACACTCAATTAGTATTTGGTAGCATTGCCTTTAAATTGTTTAACTTGGGTCAAACGTTTCGGGTAGCCTTCCACAAGCTTCCCACAATAAGTTGGGTGAATTTTGGCCCATTCCTCGTGACAGAGCTGGTGTAACTGAGTCAGATTTGTAGGCCTCCTTGCTCGCACACGCTTTTTCAGTTCTGCCCACACATTTTCTGTAGGTTTGAGGTCAGGGCTTTGTGATGACCACTCCAATACCTTGACTTTGTTGTCCTTAAGCCATTTTGCCACAACTTTGGAAGTATGCGTGGGGTCATTGTTCATTTGGAAGACCCATTTGCGACCAAGCTTTAACTTCCTGACTGATGTCTTGAGATTTTGCTTCAATATATCCACATAATTTTACTTCCCCATGATGCCATCTATTTTGTGAAGTGCACCAGTCCCTCCTGCAGCAAAGCACCCCCACAGCATGATGCTGCCACCCCCGTGCTTCACGGTTGGGATGGTGTTCTTCGTCTTGCAAGCAACCCCCTTTTTCCTCCAAACATAACGATGGTCATTATGGCCAAACAGTTCTATTTTTGTTTCATCAGACCAGAAGACATTTCTCCAAAAAGTACGGTCTTTGTCCCCATGTGCAGTTGCAAACCATATTCTGGCTTGTTTATGGCGGTTTTGGAGCAGTGGCTACTTCCTTGCTGAGCGGCCTTTCAGGTTATGTCGATATAGGACTCGTTTTACTGTGGATATAGATACTTTGTACCTGTTTCCTCCAGCATCTTCACAAGGTCCTTTGCTGTTGTTCTGGGATTGATTTGCACTTTTCGCACCAAAGTACGTTCATCTCTAGGAGACAGAACGTGTCTCCTTTCTGAGCGGTATAACGGCTGCGTGGTCCCATGATATTTATACTTGCGTATTATTGTTTGTACAGATGAACGTGGTACCTTCAGGCATTTGGAAATTGCTCCCAAGGATGAACCAGATTTGTGGAGGTCTACCATTTTTTTCCTGAGGTCTTAGCTGATTTCTTTTGATTTTCCCATGAGGTCAAGCAAAGAGGCACTGAGTTGGAAGGTAGGCCTTGAAATACATCAACAGCCTCCTGTAGCTCAGTTGGTAGAGCATGGCGCTTGCAACGCCAGGGTTGTGGTTTCGATTCCCATGGGGGGGCCAGTATGAAAAATGTATGCAATTACTAACTGTAAGTCGCTCTGGATAATAGCGTCTGCTAAATGACTCAAATGTAAAATGTACACATCAAATGATGTCAATTAGCCTATCAGAAGCTTCTAAAGCCATGACATAATTTTCTGGAATTTTCCAAGCTGTTTAAAGGCACAGTCAACTTAGTGTATGTAAACTTCTGACCCACTGGAATTGTGATACTGTGAATTATAAGTGAAATAATCTGTATGTAAACAATTATTGGAAAAATTACTTGTGTCATGCACAAACTAGATGTCCTAACCGACTTGCCAAAACTATAGTTTGTTAACAAGAAATGTGTGGAGTGGTTGAAAAACAAGTTTTAATGACTCCAACCAAAGTGTATGTAAACTTCCGACTTCAACTGTATATACATAACATTTAAAAATATATATTTCCCTTTATTACTTTCCAACCCCACCACCCCTTCCCTAATTGGAGTAAACTAGTGAACAACAACACTTAGGCCTCTACTTCCAGCTTATACATACTATATACATTTTATGGACACAGTCAATCTTACAATAATTCTATTTTTTTTGTTTTTACTCCTGAACTTCCTCTACCTTCAACCTCTCCGATCATTTTCATGATGTCCATCCGGTTTGCTTCTATATGCCATATCTTTCTAACTGTGCTCTTTCACAAAAGCTCTCAACCTATAACCTACAGTGGGTTGCTAAAGTATTCACCTCCCTTGGCATTTTTCCAATTTTGTTGCCTTACAACCTGGAATTAAAATTGATTTTGGGGGGGGGTTTGTATAATTTGATTTACACATCATGCCTACCCCCAAAATAAGAAAAAAAATAAGAACTTGAGCGTGCATAACTATTCACCCCCTCCCAAAGTCAATACTTTGTAGAGCCACCTTCTGCAGCAATTACAGCTACAAGTCTCTTGGGGTATGTATCTATAAGCTTGGCACATCTAGCCACTGGTATTTTTGCCAATTCTTCAAGGCAAAACTGCTCCAGCTCCTTCAAGTTGGATGGGAAGATTGTATCCCCCATATAAATAACATTCTATTGGTAGCAAGAATTTTGTATAATAATTTAAATTGAAAAATTCAAAGTTTTCAATCCGGAGTCGTTTTGCGTATCAGTTCATAAACACTATGCCATGGAATCGGTAAGTCAAAAATCTCTTCCCAAATTTTTGCAATCTATACGGTACAGCTGTCAATCCTTTGGTCCTTAAATGAAACTGGTATACTTTTTTATTTATCACAGTTTTCTTTAACCAATTATGTTCTTTAATGCAGGGCCGACAGACAAGTTCCTTTCACTTTTGCATCACAACAATGAAGTGTAAGGGGCCTCCAATTTTTTGAATGGACTGGATCTTTATATTTCCCACTTGTATCCTGTTTCAGTAATAATGTAAAAAGAACAGCCATACAGAAAGACTAATGTGAAGGTGAAATTACAGAGGAGGAACTTCTGGATGCAATTAAAGACTCCAGGGTTGGATGGCATACCAGTCGAGGTATACCAAACCTTTTTTGATATACTCAGAGGACCGTTATTAGCATGTTTTAACAACTCCTACAGTGGGGAGAACAAGTATTTGATACACTGCCGATTTTGCAGGTTTTCCTACTTACAAAGCATGTAGAGGTCTGTATGTGCACTCGTAAATCAAGTTATTTCTCGAGTTGGGCTCTGGGATATAACAGCCGTTGAGTATCTGATTTTATGGTGGATTGTGGAGGAGGGGGGTTGAGTGTGTTGGAGTATGTGAGTATGTGCGTGTGTGCTTGTCTGGCATCTGTTGTGGGGGGGTGGGGATGTTGGGGGGGAGGGGGGGGGGGTATGGGATGGACCACGGGAATTATTTGCTAGGATAATAATTGCTTGTCAATGAATTAAATGTAATAAAATGGCAATCCGGGTTATATGTTAGAATCCTACGCGTGAACTGCCGACATTATTACGCATATGAATTGATAATGATGGAAAATAGGATATGCATAATTTAAAAAAAAATAGTTATATAGATATATAGAGGTGAAAGCATTGGAAATGCTTTTGGCGGTTAATCTGCTTCTGTTTTGTGGGTGGCACTGTGTGCTGTTTTTGATGGATGGGTCCTGGCCTCTCGGGGCCTTAGGGATACGGAGGGACGTGGGTGGGATGCTGATCACTGGGATGACGGCTCAACTTGGGATGGGCTTTAGCGGAGGAATTAGTGGAGAGCAATTGAAGGGTTACTCCGTAGAAATGCAAATATCACGGTACAGCTATATGGACACTCAACCATTACGCTATTTTTTATTGGTAAATTTACAAACATATATAATGATAAATAGACTTCAAACTTGTATCTCATTATGGTGTATGGTGAAATAAGTATAGCCAGTTATAATTGTAATGGCTTAGCTGATAATAACAAAAGAAGAACAATATTTACATGGCTCAAAGAGAAGGAATATAATATCTATTGTATACAGGAAACTCATTCAACAATTCGATATACTTCTCCCATGGGCAAAGAAATTCAAAAGGGGTGATGATATTAATTAATAGTAATTTCGATCCGAATGTGCAAATTATCCAAATAGATACGCAAGGTAGATGGATTATTTTAAATATGTTATTGGACCATAAACAGATATGGCTCATTAACCTTTACGGACCAAATAATGATGATCCACAATTATTTGACAATACATACAGTGGGGGAAAAAAGTATTTAGTCAGCCACCAATTGTGCAAGTTCTCCCACTTAAAAAGATGAGAGAGGCCTGTAATTTTCATCATAGGTACACGTCAACTATGACAGACAAAATGAGAATTTTTTTTCCAGAAAATCACATTGTAGGATTTTTAATGAATTTATTGGCAAATGATGGTGGAAAATAAGTATTTGGTCAATAACAAAAGTTTCTCAATACTTTGTTATATACCCTTTGTTGGCAATGACACAGGTCAAACGTTTTCTGTAAATCTTCACAAGGTTTTCACACACTGTTGCTTGTATTTTGGCCCATTCCTCCATGCAGATCTCCTCTAGAGCAGTGATGTTTTGGGGCTGTCGCTGGGCAACACAGACTTTCAACTCCCTCCAAAGATTTTCTATGGGGTTGAGATCTGGAGACTGGCTAGGCCACTCCAGGACCTTGAAATGCTTCTTATGAAGCCACTCCTTCGTTGCCCGGGCGGTGTGTTTGGGATCATTGTCATGCTGAAAGACCCAGCCACGTTTCATCTTCAATGCCCTTGCTGATGGAAGGAGGTTTTCACTCAAAATCTCACGATACATGGCCCCATTCATTCTTTCCTTTACACGGATCAGTCATCCTGGTCCCTTTGCAGAAAAACAGCCCAAAAGCATGATGTTTCCACCCCCATGCTTCACAGTAGGTATGGTGTTCTTTGGATGCAACTCAGCATTCTTTGTCCTCCAAACATGACGAGTTGAGTTTTTACCAAAAAGTTATATTTTGGTTTCATCTGACCATATGACATTCTCCCAATCCTCTTCTGGATCATCCAAATGTACTGGCTTAAGCAGGGGGACACGTCTCGCACTGCAGGATTTGAGTCCCTGGCGGCGTAGTGTGTTACTGATGGTAGGCTTTGTTACTTTGGTCCCAGCTCTCTGCAGGTCATTCACTAGGTCCCCCCGTGTGGTTCTGTGATTTTTGCTCACCGTTCTTGTGATCATTTTGACCCCACGGGGTGAGATCTTGCGTGGAGCCCCAGATTGAGGGAGATTATCAATGGTCTTGTATGTCTTCCATTTCCTAATAATTGCTCCCACAGTTGATTTATTTAAACCAAGCTGCTTACCTATTGCAGATTCAGTCTTCCCAGCCTGGTGCAAGTCTACAATTTTGTTTCTGGTGTCCTTTGACAGCTCTTTGGTCTTGGCCATTGTGGAGTTTGGAGTGTGACTGTTTGAGGTTGTGGACAGGTGTCTTTTATACTGATAACAAGTTCAAACAGGTGCCATTAATACAGGTAACGAGTGGAGGACAGAGGAGCCTCTTAAAGAAGAAGTTACAGGTCTGTGAGAGCCAGAAATCTTGCTTGTTTGTAGGTGACCAAATACTTATTTTCCACCATAATTTGCAAATAAATTCATTAAAAATCCTACAATGGGATTTTCTGGAATTTTTTTTCTCAATTTGTCTGTCATAGTTGACGTGTACCTATGATGAAAATTACAGGCCTCTCTCATCTTTTTAAGTGGGAGAACTTGCACAATTGGTGGCTGACTAAATACTTTTTTTCCCCACTGTATAATACATTATCAATCCTTCAAGCAACTCAAGACAATATTATTATGGTGGGGGATTATAATACTGTTTTAAATAGCTCAATGGACCGTAAAGGAAATCACACCACAAACAATCACCCACATGCTCTTCAGGAAATGGTGAATGTCATGGATACATTAGAACTAGTAGATATATGGAGGCTTAAATATACTGATCTAGTGAGATATACATGGCGGAGACTGAATCAAGCTAGTCGTCTTGACTCATTCTCGTTGGCACCAAAAGTAAAAAAAGTGTTGATAGGGGACAGAATGCGGTCGGACCATCATATAATAGGCATATACATTACTCTTACTGAATTTCCACGTGGGCGAGGATATTGGAAATGTAATCAAAGCCTATTGGATGATAATTCATTTATAATTAGAACAAAGGAATTTATAACTGACTTTTTCCAACATAACATAGGTACAGCGAATCCCCTTATTGTATGGGACACCTTTAAATGTGCCTTTAGAGGCCATGCAATTCAGTACTCATCTCGAAAACAAAAGCAATTTAGGTCAAAAGAGTTTATACTAAGAAAGGAAATAGAAAGTCTAACAGAACAGATAGATGGCAATAAAAACTGTAACATAGAGGCTCAGAATAAATTAGAGGAAAAACAAAAATAAATGGAGAAACTTATTCAAGAAAGATCAAGTGTAATATATTATAAAAATAAAGCAAACTGGATGGAATATGGGGAAAAATGCACAAAATGCTACCAAAAAGAACTAAATGAAACTGGTTACAATTGACGGAGTCACCCATAATTCACCAAATGATATTTTGAAGGAAGAAACAAAGTACTTTAAGCATATGTTTTCTTTTCAGTCGCCTCCATGTCCTCTAACTGAAGCTAATTGTAGAGAATTTTTTTCTATTGATAATGTCAAATTAACAGCCACACAGAAAGACTCATGTGAAGGTGAAATTACAGAGGAGGAACTTCTGGATGCAATTAAAGACTTTAAGTCCGGGAAAACTCCAGGGTTGGATGGCATACCAGTCGAGGTATACCAAACCTTTTTTGATATACTAAGAGGACCGTTATTAGCATGTTTTAACCACCCCTATGTAAATGGTAGATTATCTGACACTCAAGAAGAAGGTCTGATCTCATTATTACTGAAACAGGATACAAGTGGAAAATATAAAGATCCAGTCCATTTACAAAATTGGAGGCCCCTTACACTTCAGTGTTGTGAATGAAAAATCCTAGCAAAATGTATAGCGCATAGAATTAAAAAGGTATTGTCGGATATTATTCATTCTAATCAGACAGGCTTTTTACATGGAAGATACATTGGAGATAATATAAGGCAAGTATTGGAAACAATAGAACACTATGAAAAATCTGGGAAACCAGGCCTGCTATTCATAGCAGACTTCGAAAAGGCATTTGATAAAGTACGACTGGGGTTTATATATAAATGCCTGGAGCATTTCAATTTTGGAAATTGGGTTAAAATCATGTATAGTAACCCTAGGTGTAAAATAGTAAATAATGGATATTTCTCAGAAAGTTTTAAACTGTCAAGAGGAGTTAAACAAGGTTGTCCACTATCGGCATATCTATTTATTATGTTCATCAAGATGTTAGCTATTAAAATCAGATCCAACAATAATATCAAGGGATTAGAAATCCAGGGCTTAAAAACAAAGGTGTCATTGTACGCTGATGATTCATGTTTTCTTTTAAATCCACAACTTGAATCCCTTCACAGCCTCATAGAGGATCTAGATACATTTTCTAACCTCTCTGGATTACAACCAAATTATGATACATGTACTATATTACGTATTGGATCATAAAAAAATACAATTTTTACATTACCATGTAGTTTACCAAGAAAATGGTCTGATGGTGATGTGGATATACTCAGAAAACATATCCCAAATGAAATAAATGACCTCACTCCAATAAATTTGAATAGAAAGTTAGCAAAAATAGATAAGATCTTGCTACCATGGAAAGGTAAATACCTGTCAGTTTGTGGAAAAATCACCCTGATTAACTCTTTAGTATTATCCCAGTTTACCTATTTTCTTATGGTCTTGCCTACGCCTAGCGAACAGTTTTTTAAATTATATGAGAAAAAAATATTCAATTTTATTTGGAACGGCAAGCCAGACAAAATTAAACGGGCCTATTTACATAATGAATATCAATTCGGAGGACAGAAATTATTAAATATTAAAGCATTAGACCTATCACTAAAAGCTTCAGTCATACAAAAGTTATACTTAAATCCGAACTTGTTCTATAGCAAATTAGTAAGATTGTCTCACCCAATGTTCAAGAATGGCCTTTTTCTCTTTATTCAGATTACAACCTCTCACTTTCAGGTATTTGAAAAGGAAATAATCTCCCAAATATCACTATTTCTAACACAAGCCATAGAAAGTTGGTTGCAATTTCAAATTAATCCTCCAGAAACGACAGAACAAATAATGCAACAAATATTGTGGTTAAACTCAAATATACTAATTGATAAAAAACCATTATGTTTTGACAAAATCTTTAAAAAAGGTATAATCTTCGTAAATTATATCATAGGTAGGACTGGTGGAGTTATGTCGGACATGCAGCTAACAAAAACATATGGAAATGTCTGCTCTACCCAAAATTACAACCAAATAATTTCAGCATAACCGCAAAAAATGGAAGAGGAAAGTGGAAGGGGGAAAAAGTAAGGAACTTGTCTGTTGGCCCTGCATTAAAGAACATAATTGGTTAAATAAAATTGTGTTAAATAAAAAAGTATACCAGTTTCATTAAAAGACCAAAGGATTGACAGCCGTCCCATTTAGGTTGCAAAATAGTTGGGAAGAGATTTTTGACGTACCGATTCAATGGCATTGTGTTTATGAACTAATACGCAAAACGACGCCGGAATCAAATAATTTTTCTATTTAAATTATTATATAAAATTCTTGCTACCAATAGAATGTTATTAATATGGGGGTACAATCTTAACAGCTGTGCAGATTTTGCTGCGAAGAGAAAGAATCATTAGATCATTTGTTTTGGTACTTTCCATTTGTAGCTTGTTTTTGGGGATCTGAGGACCCATGCCAAATCTTTTCAGTCTCCTTAGGGGGAATAGGCTTTGTCGTGCCCTCTTCACGACTGTCTTGGTGTGTTTGGACCATGATAGTTCGTTGGTGTTGTGGACACCAAGGAACTTGAAGCTCTCAACCTGTTCCACTACAGCCCCGTCGATGAGAATGGGGGCGTGCTCAGTCCTCTTTTTTTTCCTGTAGTCCACAATCATCTCCTTTGTCTTGGTCACGTTGAGGGAGAGGTTGTTGTCCTGGCACCACACGGCCAGGTCACTGACCTCCTCCCTATAGGCTGTCTCATTGTTGTCGGTGATCAGGCCTACCACTGTTGTGTCGTCAGCAAACTTAATGATGGTGTTGGAGTCGTGCCTGGCCATGCAGTCATGGGTGAACAGGGAGTACAGGAGGGGACTGAGCACGCACCCCTGAGGGGCCCCGTGTTGAGGATCAGTGTGGCAGATGTGTTGTTACCTACCCTTACCACTTGGGGGCGGCCCGTCAGGAAGTCCAGGATCCAGTTGCAGAGGGAGGTGTTTAGTCCCAGGATCCTTAGCTTAGTGATGAGCTTTGAGGGCATTATGGTGTTGAATGCTGAGCTGTAGTCAATGAATAGCATTCTCACGTAGGTGTTCCTCTTGTCCAGGTGGGAAAGGGCAGTGTGGAGTGCAATAGAGATTGCATCATCTGTGGATCTGTTGGGGCGGTATGCAAATTGGAGTGGGTCTAGGGTTTCTGGGATAATGCTGTTGATGTGAGCCATGACCAGCCTTTCAAAGCTCTTCATGGCTACAGACGTCAGTGCTACGGGTCGGTAGTCATTTAGGCAGGTTATCTTAGAGTCCTTGGGCACGGGGACTATGGTGGTCTGCTTGAAACATGTTGGTATTACAGACTCAGTCAGGGACATGTTGAAAATGTCAGTGAAGACACTTGCCAGTTGGTCAGCACATGCTCGGAGTACACGTCCTGGTAATCCGTCTGGCCCTGCGGCCTTGTGAATGTTGACCTGCTTAAAAGTCTTACTCACATCGGCTACGGAGAGCGTGATCACATAGTCATCTGGAACAGCTGGTGCTCTCATGCATGCTTCAGTGTTGCTTGCCTCGAAGCGAGCATAGAAGTGGTTTAGCTCGTCTGGAAGTCTTGTGTCACTGGGCAGCTCGCGGCTGTGCTTCCCTTTGTAGTCTGTAATAGTTTGCAAGCCCTGCCACATCCGACGAGCATCAGAGCCAGTGTAGTACGATTCAATCTTAGTCCTGTATTGACTCTTTGCCTGTTTGATGGTTCGTCGGAGGGCATAGCGGGATTTCTTATAAGCGTCCGGGTTAGAGTCCCGCTCCTTGAAAGCGGCAGCTCTACCCTTTAGCTCAGTGCGGATTTTTCCTGTAATCCATGGCTTCTGTTTGGGGTATGTACGTACAGTCACTGTGGGGACGACAACATCGATGCACTTATTGATGAAGCCAGTGACTGATGGGGTGTACTCCTCAATGCTATCTGAAGAATCCTGGAACATGTTCCAGTCTGTGCTAGCAAAACAGTCCTGTAGCTTAGCATCTTTTGTGAAAGAGCACAGTTAGAAAGATATGGCATATAGAAGCAAACCGGATGGACATCATGAAAATGATCGGAAGGTTAAGGGTAGAGGAAGTTCAGTAGTAAAAACAAACAAAATAGTTTGCCACTAGAGATCCTGGTTCGAATCCAGGCTCTGTCATAGCCGGCCGCGACCGGGAGACCCATGGGGCGGTGCGCAATTGGCCCATCGTCGTCCAGGGTAGGGGAGGGAATGGCTGGCAGGGATGTAGCTCAGTTGATAGAGCATGGCGTTTTCAACGCCAGGGTTGTGGGTTCGATTCCCACAGGGGGTATGAAAAAATATATATCGTATGCACTAACTGTAAGTCGATCTGGATAAGATGTATATATATACGGTGGGGAGAACAAGTATTTGATACACTGCTGATTTTGCAAGTTTTCCTACTTACAAAGCATGTAGAGGTCTGTCATTTTTATCATAGGTACACTTCAACTGTGAGAGACGGAATCTAAAAAAAAAATCCAGAAAATCACATTGTATGATTTTTAAATAATTAATTTGCATTTTATTGCATGACATAAGTATTTGATCACCTATCAACCAGTAAGAATTCCGTCTCTCACAGACCTGTTAGTTTTTCTTTAAGAAGCACTCCTGTTCTCCACTCATTATCTGTATTAACTGCACCTGTTTGAACTCGTTACCTGTATAAAAGACACCTGTCCACACACTCAATCAAACAGACTCCAACCTCTCCACAATGGCCAAGACCAGAGAGCTGTGTAAGGACATCAGGGATAAAATTGTAGACCTGCACAAGGCTGGGATGGGCTACAGGGCAATAGGCAAGCAGCTTGGTGAGAAGGCAACAACTGTTGGCCCAATTATTAGAAAATGGAAGAAGTTCAAGATGACGGTCAATCATCCTCGGTCTGGGGCTCCATGCAAAATCTCACCTCGTGGGGCATCAATGATCATGAGGAAGGTGAGGGATCAGCCCAGAACTACACGACAGGACCTGGTCAATGACCTGAAGAGAGCTGGGACCACAATCTCAAAGAAAACCATTAGTAACACACTATGCCGTCATGGATTAAAATCCTGCAGCGCACGCAAGGTCCCCCTGCTCAAGCCAGTGCATGTCCAGGCCCATCTGAAGTTTGCCAATGACCATCTGGATGATCCAGAGGAGGAATGGGAGAAGGTCTTGTGGTCTGATGAGACAAAAATAGAGCTTTTTGGTCTAAACTCCACTCGCCGTGTTTCGAGGAAGAAGAAGGATGAGTACAACCCCAAGAACACCATCCCAACCGTGAAGCATGGAGGTGGAAACATCATTCTTTGGGGATGCTTTTCTGCTAAGGGGACAGGACAACTGCACCGTATTGAGGGGAGGATGGATGGGG
The DNA here is from genome assembly GCF_964263955.1 of Coregonus lavaretus. Taxonomy (NCBI): domain Eukaryota; kingdom Metazoa; phylum Chordata; class Actinopteri; order Salmoniformes; family Salmonidae; genus Coregonus; species Coregonus lavaretus. Next base: position 26,655,756 of record NC_139989.1, on the reverse strand, counting down.
CCATGTATCGCGAGATCTTGGCCAACAACCCCCTTCCCTCAGTAAGAGCATTGAAGATGGGTCGTGGCTGGGTCTTCCAGCATGACAACGACCCGAAACACACAGCCAGGGCAACTAAGGAGTGGCTCCGTAAGAAGCATCTCAAGGTCCTGGAGTGGCCTAGCCAGTCTCCAGACCTGAACCCAATAGAAAATCTTTGGAGGGAGCTGAAAGTCTGTATTGCCCAGCGACAGCCCCGAAACCTGAAAGATCTGGAGAAGGTCTGTAAGGAGGAGTGGGCCAAAATCCCTGCTGCAGTGTGTGCAAACCTGGTCAAGACCTACAGGAAAAGTATGATCTCTGTAATTGCAAACAAAGGTTTCTGTACCAAATGTTAAGTTCTGCTTTTCTGATGTATCAAATACTTATATCATGCAATAAAATGCAAATTAATTACTTAAAAATCATACAATGTGATTTTCTGTATTTTTGTTTTAGATTCCGTCTCTCACAGTTGAAGTGTACCTATGATAAAAATGACAGACCTCTACATGCTTTGTAAGTAGGAAAACTTGCAAAATCGGCAGTGTATCAAATACTTGTTCTCCCCACTGTATATATATTTACGAGAAAAAAAAACATATGGGGGATTGGAAGGGATGCAGACAATTACATTGATGGAAGTAACAATCTATCTGCAATATTAAAGCTGATCTACCCCCTAACAACAAAAAAATTAAACAATAATAATAATAAAAAAATAAAAGAATAATGAAATCACACGTTCTTCTTGAGTTTCTGGTAATCTACCATTTAAATAGGAGTGGTTAAAACATGCTAATAACGGTCCTCTGAGTATATCAAAAAAGGTTTGGCATACCTCGACTGGTATGCCATCCAACCCTGGAGTTTTCCCAGACTTAAAGTCTTTAATTGCATCCAGAAGTTCCTCCTCTGTAATTTCACCTTTACATGAGTCTTTCTGTATGGCTGTTAATTTTACATTATCTCTAGATTTTTTTTTGCTTCAGTTAGAGGAGATGGAGGCGACTGAAACGAAAACATATGCTTAAAGTACTTTGCTTCCTCCTTCAAAATATAATTTGGTGAATCATGGGTGACTGTCATTTGTAACCAGTTTTATTAAATTTATTTTGGTAGCATTTCTATGTTGAAGATTAAAAAAGAATTTGGTGCATTTTCCCCCATATTCGATCCAGTTTGCTTTATTTTTTATAATATATTACACTTGATCTTTCTTGAAAAAGTTTCTCTGTTTATTTTTGTTTTTCCTCTAATTTATTCTGAGCCTCTATGTTACAGTTTTTATTGCTATCTATCTGTTCTGTTAGACCTTCTATTTCCTTTGTTAGTATGGACTCTTTTGACCTAAATTGCTTTTGTTTTTCGAGATGAGTCCTCAATTGCATGGCCTCTAAAGGCACATTTAAAAGTGTCCCATACAATAAGGGGATTCGCTGTACTTATGTTATGTCTGAAAAATGCAGTTATAAATTAGTCTGTCCTGGTTAAAAACAAGTTATCATCCAATAGGATTTGATTACATTTCCAATATCCTCGCCCACGTGGAAATTCAGTAAGAGTAATGTATATGCCATTTTCAAGTCTTGCCATAGTTTTTCAAGACGATTTAAGTCAAAACTGTTACTAGGCCACTCAGAAACATTCAATGTCGTCTTGGTAACTCCAGTGTATATTTGGCTTTGTGTTTTAAGTTATTGTCCTGCTGAAAGGTGAATTTGTCTCCCAGTTTCTGTTCGAAAGCAGACTGAACCAGGTTTTCGTTTAAGATTTTGCCTGTGCTTAGCTCTATTCCGTTTCTATTTATCCTGGTGTCGTGACTTGACTTTAACATTAATCTGAAGACTGTTATTTATCTAATTAATTAACTATGTTTAATTGTTACCCGATTAAATTAATCATGTAACAATTAACTCATTAGGATCTGGGGCAACACGAGAGCGGTTCTTTAAAGAGTTACCATCTCCCGAATTAAACTCTAAAAGGTCTTTACCTATCACATCTATAAACAGTCAACTTATTAATCATAACCTCGTATCATATCATTCTGAACAGTCGTAACCTCCTTGCATCTGCAAAAACCAGAGCCTTACATATGATTCAGTACTACACAAATTGGTTAAATTATTTATTTACTAATTAAAATGGGAACACAGGATAAACACACACACTCTGCACATGTTATTGACTGGAGACTTAATACGTTGAAAACAGGTCCCTAGAGGAATGACAACAACATGGGTGCTAGTTAAAGAAGAGATGAAGAGGGAGGGAGAGAGACAGAGAGACTTAACATTGCCACATTCAGAAACTACTCTCACCTACGGTAACCATATACTTTGCACCCGAACTGCCACCCGCTTTGAGCAATAAATCATGAATGTATTTATGTGAAATGCCTGGGTTTGCTGGGGATCTCTCAGTGAACGGGGCAGCCTTGGAAAGGAGGTTGGGCCCTTTCGCGGCATGCTTGTAATGCTCTGATTGTCCGAAATGGTTCCAACAACTCTTCTCCTGTTGTCCTTCTTCGTAGTTGTCCGATTTTGTTGTATGCTATTGCATTGACACGCACGACTCAGCCTGTACTCTACACAGACCTGTGCGGCATAACCGATCAAAGCTGCAGTACGTCTATAAGCAAATAGACCATTGCCATATGTGGATCTGTGCCATTTACTTTGAACTAGACTGTTTACATCATGAGCAGTTGTGAGTAGATTTGCTTGTTATGAGATCAAAGCGAGAGCTGCATGTAGCAACAAGTTTGTTAATGTGTTTGTTAATATCCTTTGCTAGTTTGTGAGTTATTAGCCCACTTATAGATCATTTGTAGTTAGCAATAGGGGAGTGGTTGCTTCCTACAAGCGCACAAAACGTGTACATTTCTAGACATCTTTGAAAAGCGAGTCAAGTAAAGAGCTTTTTTTTGTCTTAAAAGGGCAGTGTTGTATTTTGAGAAATGCTTGAATAAGCTTAGTAGCCAATAGGCAGAGGACAGATATAATAATTTGTCTCATTCTCTGTAATAATGGAATGGGAATAATAATGCATTTTATTTTGTAAAGAGGTTTCTTGCATCAAAAAACACAACAACATGTTCAGTCACCTCCTTGTCTGAAGGACAAGTGGATAAACAGGTTAATGTCAAGCCCTGCATGTTTTTTTTCCCAAAAGTCTACATTGAACACCACACAATGGCTGCTACTGGTAGGCTGAATGATAGAACAGCTATTTCCATGTTAAAATGTTATGGATGCATTTTCTCCATTGTTTTTTATGGTAAGCCACTCTGGTAGGCCTACAGTTGAAGTCGGAAGTTTACATACACTGAGGTTGGAGTCATTAAAACTTGTTTTTCAACCACTCCAAAAATGTCTTGTTAACAACTATAGTTTTGGCAAGTCGGTTAGGACATCTACTTTGTGCATGACACAAGTAATTTTTCCAACAATTGTTTACAGACAGATTATTTCACTTATAATTCACTGTATCACAATTCCAGTGGGTTAGAAGTTTACATACACTAAGTTGACTGTGCCTTTAAAAAGCTTGGAAAATTCCAGAAAATGATGTCATGGCTTTAGAAGCTTCTGATAGGCTATTTGACATAATTTGAGTCAATTGGAGGTGTACCTGTGGATGTATTTCAAGGCCTACCTTCAAACTCAGTGCCTCTTTGCTTGACATCATGGGAAAATCAAAAGAAATCAGCCAAGACCTCAGAAAATAAATTGTAGACCTCCACAAGTCTGGTTCACCCTTGGGAGCAATTTCCAAACGCCTGAAGGTACCACGTTCATCTGTACAAACAATAGTATGCAAGTATAAATACCATGGGACCACGCAGCCGTCATACCGCTCAGGAAGGAGACGCGTTCTGTCTCCTAGAGATAAACGTACTTTGGTGCGAAAAGTGCAAATCAATCCCAGAACAACAGCAAAGGACCATGTGAAGATGCTGGAGGAAACAGGTACAAAAGTATCTATATCCACAGTAAAACAAGTCCTACAGTGGGGAAAAAAAGTATTTAGTCAGCCACCAATTGTGCAAGTTCTCCCACTTAAAAAGATGAGAGAGGCCTGTAATTTTCATCATAGGTACACATCAACTATGACAGACAAATTGAGATTTTTTTTCTCCAGAAAATCACATTGTAGGATTTGTAATGAATTTATTTGCAAATTATGGTGGAAAATAAGTATTTGGTCACCTACAAACAAGCAAGATTTCTGGCTCTCACAGACCTGTAACTTCTTCTTTAAGAGGCTCCTCTGTCCTCCACTCGTTACCTGTATTAATGGCACCTGTTTGAACTTGTTATCAGTATAAAAGACACCTGTCCACAACCTCAAACAGTCACACTCCAAACTCCACTATGGCCAAGACCAAAGAGCTGTCAAAGGACACCAGAAACAAAATTGTAGACCTGCACCAGGCTGGGAAGACTGAATCTGCAATAGGTAAGCAGCTTGGTTTGAAGAAATCAACTGTGGGAGCAATTATTAGGAAATGGAAGACATACAAGACCACTGATAATCTCCCTCGATCTGGGGCTCCACGCAAGATCTCACCCAGTGGGGTTAAAATGATCACAAGAACGGTGAGCAAAAATCCCAGAACCACACGGGGGGACCTAGTGAATGACCTGCAGAGAGCTGGGACCAAAGTAACAAAGCCTACCATCAGTAACACACTACGCCGCCAGGGACTCAAATCCTGCAGTGCCAGACGTGTCCCCCTGCTTAAGCCAGTACATGTCCAGGCCCGTCTGAAGTTTGCTAGAGTGCATTTGGATGATCCAGAAGAGGATTGGGAGAATGTCATATGGTCAGATGAAACCAAAATATAACTTTTTGCTAAAAACTCAACTCGTCGTGTTTGGAGGACAAAGAATGCTGAGTTGCATCCAACGAACACCATACCTACTGTGAAGCATGGGGGTGGAAACATCATGCTTTGGGGCTGTTTTTCTGCAAAGGGACCAGGACGACTGATCCGTGTAAACGAAAGAATGAATGGGACCATGTATCGTGAGATTTTGAGTGAAAACCTCCTTCCATCAGCAAGGGCATTGAAGATGAAACGTGGCTGGGTCTTTCAGCATGACAATGATCCTAAACACACTGCCCGGGCAACGAAGGAGTGGCTTCGTAAGAAGCATTTCAAGGTCCTGGAGTGGCCTAGCCAGTCTCCAGATCTCAACCCCATAGAAAATCTTTGGAGGGAGTTGAAAATCCGTGTTGCCCAGCGACAGCCCCAAAACATCACTGCTCTAGAGGAGATCTGCATGGAGGAATGGGCCAAAATACCAGCAACAGTGTGTGAAAACCTTGTGAAGACTTACAGAAAATGTTTGACCTGTGTCATTGCCAACAAAGGGTATATAACAAAGTATTGAGAAACTTTTGTTATTGACCAAATACTTATTTTCCACCATAATTTGCAAATAAATTCATTAAAAATCCTACAATGTGATTTTCTGGATTTTTTTTCCTCATTTTGTCTGTCATAGTTGACGTGTACCTATGATGAAAATTACAGGCCTCTCTCATCTTTTTAAGTGGGAGAACTTGCACAATTGGTGGCTGACTAAATACTTTTTTTCCCCACTGTATATGTATTTATATGTATGTATGTGTATATGTATGTGTATGTATGTATATGTATATATATATATATATATATATATATATATATATATATATATATATATATATATATATATATATATATATATATATATATATTGCGAGAAGAAAAAAAAACATATGGAGGATTGGAAGTGATGCAGACAATTACATTGATGGTAGTTACAATCTATCTGCAATATTAAAGCTGATCTAACCCCCCCCCCCCAAAAAAAAATAAATAAAAATAAGAATAAGAATTGTATAAATCTTGCTGTCTGTCTCTCCAACATTTGCAACATTGTTTCAATATTCAAATTCGATCTCCAGCTGTCCCATAGTAATGAACGTGTTGGGAGTCGGAATGAGACAGAGAGGTAGGCAGCTTTTCTCAGCCAGTTGAGATCATGAATCAGCATAATTTTTATGGATATATACAAAGAACTATCAATAGAAAACAGTTCAAACGAAACGAAGTGCAGCTAGTTTGAAGTCTTTCCAGCTTCCGTTTGAAGTGATTGCGTTAGCTGTGTTGTTGGCTAGCTCTTGAACAACAGTGTCCTGACGAGAGAGCACATTTTCTATGCCAGGTGAAATCACGCATCATTAGCTCATTGTTATGGATGTATCCAAATAAATGTCACTAGAAAACAGCTTAAATGCAAATGCAGCTATTTCATTGTTATTCTGGCTGCACTGTTTGACGTGACTGTAAATTAGCCGTAGTTGGCTAGCTAGCAAGCAAGGGATAAGAACGTTGCCCGCCAATATGGCAATGGAACATTTAGAACGCACAACTGGGTCATGTCCATAGATACAGAACAAAAGACTGAACAACTGGGTCGCGTCTCTGGCAACCGAACCGATAGAACGAACGACCAGCTGGCTTGGATAGCAACCCTAGATTTGTGTCTGGACTATATCTTGTGGAAGGATGAAATAATATGAATAAATTCATCAAAATATATATATATATATATAATCCCCCCCCCCATTTATATCTTGTCTTATCGCTGCAACTCCCCAACTGGCTCAGGAGGTAAAGGTCGAGTCATGCATCCTCCGAAACATGACCCGCCAAACCGCACTTCTTAACACCCTACCATTTAACCCGGAAGCCAGCCGCACCAATGTGTCGGAGTAAACACCGTTCAACTGACGACCAAGATCAGTCTGCAGGCGCCCAGCCCGCCACAAGGAGTCGCTAGAGCGCGATGAGCCAAGTAAAGCCCCCCCGGCCAAACCCTCCCCAAACCCGGACAACGCTGGGCCAATTGTGCACCGCCCTATGGGACTCCCGATCACAACCGGTTGTGATACAACCCGGGATCGAACCCGAGAAGCCGGTGTGTGGAGGATATATTGGCACTGTTTGCCGTCCCTCAACTTAATCTCAGGCCTAAAAACACCCGTGCCAATATATCCTCCAAAAACCGGCTTCTCGGGCATTATCACTTAATTAATAAATCGCATTGGTCAAAATATTGCAATAACTGGTCAGTGTTTGCCAAATAGTGAGCCAATATTTAACTCCAGTTAACCATTTATAAATGCACTTACAAATGCTTATAAGATTAACCCTTATGTGTTATCATGCAACCTTATTTTCAATAGTTGCACAGTTGAACAAAAGTTATTTTCTCACTTTTGTGTGTGATGCATTGGTTTTTATGATGTGTCTTGACCCACATTTGAAACCCTGATGCCCTGGCCAAATTTAGATCCAGGACATTATTCAATCATCATTCCTAATATACTACCCTGTACCAGATTATATCAACTCACTTACCACTTCTCTGTGATATTCAAAGTATGGTGAATACTCTGGTGTGAAATGTTAACCATAATACCTTTGGTTGGTGAAGAAGTGGAATGAGGTATCCTCTCACAACATTAAATGTTTTGGTCTTCATACCCACCATTCATTGACTGAACATGGTGTTGAATCTTCTCTCAAGTATGATGAGTACCCAATACTGCCTATAAGTATGTCTAAACCCCTTTTTAACCCTACAATTCCGAATCAGATTAACTATTTAAAATACAACATCATGGTTCCCTTCTGTGTCTTCATCTGTTTCTTTCTTGTTGAGCATTTTACCATCCTGGAGTCTGAGAATCTGTGGGAGAGAAGAGGAATTTATGACAATTTAGCATACACTCTAGCTACACATACACAAAAGTATGTGGACACCCCTTTAAATTAGTGAATTTGGCTATTTCAGCCACACCCGTTGCTGACAGGTGTATAAAATCGAGCACACAGCCATGCGATCTCCATAGACAAACATTAGTAGAATGGCCCGTACTGAAGAGCTCAGTGACTTTCAACGTGGCACCGTCATAGGATGCCACCTTTCCAACAAGTCAGTTCGTCAAATGTCTGCCCTGCTAGAGCTGCCCTGGTCAACTGTAAGTGTTGTTATTGTGAAGTGGAAACGTGTACATACAACAACGGCTCAGCCGCGAAGTGGTACGCCACACAAGCTCACATAATGGGAACGCTGAGTGCTGAAGCGCGTTGCGCGTAAAAATCATCTGTCCTCGGTTGCAACACTCACTACCGAGTTCCAAACTGCCTCTGGCAGTAACGTCAGCACAATAACTGTTCGTCGGGAGCTTCATGAAATGGGTTTCCATGGCCGAGCAGCCACACACAAGCCTAAGATCACCATGCGCAATGCCAAGCATTGGCTGGAATGGTGTAAAGCTTGCCGCCATTGGATTCTGGAGCAGTGGAAACGCGTTCTCTGGAGTGATGAATCACGCTTCACCATCTGGCAGTCCGACAGACGAATCTGTGTCCCCGCAGCAATGTTCCAACATTTAGTGGAAAGCTTCCCAGAAGATTGAAGGCTGTTATAGAAGCAAAGGGGGGACCAACTCCATAATGCCCATGATTTTGGAATGAGATGTTCGATGAGCAGGTGTCCACATACTAACTCTACTATCATCATTATCATGATTTTTACAATTTAGGCTTAGCTAGTTATGTTATCCACTGTTAGCTAATAATAATAGCTAGCTAGTGTTTAACATTACTTGCTAAAACTAATAGCTATCTACCACAGATTAAAGAGGTTAGCTAATTTATCACAATGTTTGCTAATACTCTAGCTAGTTAGCTATCTAGATAGTAAATTAGTCTTAAAATTGGAACCACTAGTTTGCTGACAAAGGATGCTAGATAGCTAACTTACCACCTACCTAGCTAGAGACTGTACCCGAGTTTAAAGGTTAGATAACTAGCGAGCTGGGTGCTAATCCAAAAAAGCTAGCTAAATAAATTGCATGGAAATTCTGTCATTAGGCTGGACAATAGAACGAGTGAAAATTCACCCAAGGCTGAAAAACGGCCAAAGAACGTTGGCTGAGCTGGAACACTAGCGCGAGGCCATAGCAAATGAATTAAAACAAACCTTCGCTGAGCCTGTTCTGACTGGAGTGATGCTTAGAATTCAATTTCCTCTAAATGGCACCAAAAACGTACCACTACAATCTGTTCTTAGGATGAAACTGAAAAATAACAACTTGTGTAGAAAGTAATCATCCGCACCTCGATGGTGTCAAGTGTGCTTACATCTGAGTAACGAGGAAATAGGGAAAAAATGACAACTTCTGACTATTTCTGGTCTAGCGATCGATGACAGCTGCCCAGACTTACATCATTACAAAGAGGAGATTCTCCTGATTTAAAATATACACATTGCGAGATATTTGGCGAAATAGACTAGCATGTCTCTCCATAGGAAAACAATTGGCGGAGCTCAGGGTTCCAAGGGCAAAACCTATTTTGGGGCTAGCGTTTGATGACAACAGAGCTCGTTGCCCAGCCTTACATCATTACAAAGAGGATATTCTCATTATTAAAATGGTGTCTGGCTCAACATTTTTTAAAGATACACATCAAGATATTTGGTGAAATAGACAGACATACCCCTATTTCCCCTATAGGAAACAATGGGACGACCTCAGAGTTCCATAAGTAAAAATATGCTTTTTTAAATAAATTAATGATATGTACGCATTGATTCTTGAAGAATATAACTTATAAATGCCTCAGGAGCTTAGTTCAACTGTCATTCCCTATAAGAAACCACAATACAAGCTTGTTTTACGTCAATGTTTGTAAACAAAGTGAATGTAAACAAACACTAAAGCCTCAAAACATGGTTAAAACTATAATTATTATACCATGGATGGTTAGTCCTTGTATCCATAGCTCTATCTATACATTTTTGTGGTTACATTACTCCAGCCCCATCCCAGCTTTTTACCAAAACAGTGGCGGGAGACCACTTTATTGATTCAACTGCTGATTGGCGCTTTAAGGGGGTGATACTTTGGCAGATAATGTTACCCATCTTAAGAAATAGTGTTTTTGGTTTACGGTTACGGACCGTCAGTTGCGTTGTTCATTGTTAAACTGTAAATGGCAATTTTGTGGTTATAAGCGATAAAATATTTAATATTTTGCAATTCTGAGTAATTAATACTTCAGTAAGGATTACTATACACTTATTCAGTGACCTTGGCTATAGAAACTATTTGATGGTCTGATCAACACATTGCTTAATGTACTGCAATTGCTAAATATTTCCAATAGATGGCAGCATAAGACCAGAAATAACATTTCAGAAAATTAATTTTCTCCCTGAATACACCATTCCCCCCCTCCCCTTCACCACCACTTAAAAACTCCCCCTTGCTACTGACAATAGAGCCCCACAGTGGAGGTGTCATAATACCCATAATACCTAGCAGTCAAACAGGGAAATGGTTCCAATCGTTTTTCCCCCATTCATGTTTCCTATAGAGGATTTTAGAAACACTTAAAATAAGGGCTGTGTTTCGTGGAGGCATACCCTGGCGTGACACTTTGATAACCATGTAAATCTCTTTCGGACAAGGTGACTTTTATCAATATTCGGCTCTAGTGGACACGTCATAATACCCATAAAACCTAGTGGTCAATCACGGAAATGGTTCCAATCATTTTTTCACCATTAATTTTCATATCATGAATTTTACAAACACTTCAAACTAAGTATGTGTTTGGTGTAGGCTTACCTTGGTGTGACGTTTTGATAACCAAGTATTTATTTCTCGGACATGGTGAGTTTTATCAATATATTAGCCTCAATTTACTCCCAAAAAATTGAAAAGTTAATTAGCAACAGAGAAGACCTAAGCAAGACTACATATTTCTGCAGGAAGCTCCTGCACGTCTTCTCTAGCCGACACTGTCAGCTACCGTTCACCAGCACGATCAGAGACCTGTGCCCAATCCATGATGAAACCATGTGCTGTATTGAAATGAATTGAAAAAAGTGTTGAACTCTTACGTCCCATTTCTCTGTCTTAGCTAGCCCCTGACTACACTTTAGCTAGCTAGTTAGCAAAGCAGTAGATAAAAAATCATTCACCTAGATAATTGTTTGTACATTATGTCGACTTTGGTGTCTATTTAAGACCTTATGGCATTTTTTAAGGATGAGCATAAGAGCATTAAAAGGAGAGAAGACCACTATAAGTCCGGCCATGTGGTGAAGTGCAGCTATAGTGATGGGCAACTTACCGGTTTGGTCAGGGCCAGCATGAGGGATAAAGTTCATCCTGTGACGGTGAGTGTAGATATTAAGTTAAGTTTGAGCATCTTAGAAATACACTGCTCAAAAAAATAAAGGGAACACTAAAATAACACATCCTAGATCTGAATGAATGAAATAATCTTATTAAATACTTTTTTCTTTACATAGTTGAATGTGCTGACAACAAAATCACACAAAAATTATCAATGGAAATCAAATTTATCAACCCATGGAGGTCTGGATTTGGAGTCACCCTCAAAATTAAAGTGGAAAACCACACTACAGGCTGATCCAACTTTGATGTAATGTCCTTAAAACAAGTCAAAATGAGGCTCAGTAGTGTGTGTGGCCTCCACGTGCCTGTATGACCTCCCTACAACGCCTGGGAATGCTCCTGATGAGGTGGTGGATGGTCTCCTGAGGGATCTCCTCCCAGACCTGGACTAAAGCATCCGCCAACTCCTGAACAGTCTGTGGTGCAACGTGGCGTTGGTGGATGGAGCGAGACATGATGTCCCAGATTGCTCAATTGGATTCAGGTCTGGGGAACGGGCGGGCCAGTCCATAGCATCAATGCCTTCCTCTTGCAGGAACTGCTGACACACTCCAGCCACATGAGGTCTAGCATTGTCTTGCATTAGGAGGAACCTAGGGCCAACCGCACCAGCATATGGTCTCACAAGGGGTCTGAGGATCTCATCTCGGTACCTAATGGCAGTCAGGCTACCTCTGGCGAGCACATGGAGGGCTGTGCGGCCCCCCAAAGAAATGCCACCCCACACCATGACTGACCCACCGCCAAACCGGTCATGCTGGAGGATGTTGCAGGCAGCAGAACGTTCTCCACGGCGTCTCCAGACTCTGTCACGTCTGTCACGTGCTCAGTGTGAACCTGCTTTCATCTGTGAAGAGCACAGGGCGCCAGTGGCGAATTTGCCAATCTTGGTGTTCTCTGGCAAATGCCAAACGTCCTGCACGGTGTTGGGCTGTAAGCACAACCCCCACCTGTGGACGTCGGGCCCTCATACCACCCTCATGGAATCTGTTTCTGACCGTTTGAGCAGACACATGCACATTTGTGGCCTGCTGGAGGTCATTTTGCAGGGCTCTGGCAGTGCTCCTCCTGCTCCTCCTTGCACAAAGGCGGAGGTAGCAGTCCTGCTGCTGGGTTGTTGCCCTCCTACGGCCTCCTCCACGTCTCCTGATGTACTGGCCTGTCTCCTGATAGCGCCTCCATGCTCTGGACACTACGCTGACAGACACAGCAAACCTTCTTGCCAAAGCTCGCATTGATGTGCCATCCTGGATGAGCTGCACTACCTGAGCCACTTGTGTGGGTTGTAGACTCCGTCTCATGCTACCACTAGAGTGAAAGCACCGCCAGCATTCAAAAGTGACCAAAACATCAGCCAGGAAGCATAGGAACTGAGAAGTGGTCTGTGGTCACCACCTGCAAAACCAGTTCTTTATTGGGGGTGTCTTGCTAATTGCCTATAATTTCCACCTGTTGTCTATTCCATTTTCACAACAGCATGTGAAATTTATTGTCAATCAGTGTTGGTTCCTAAGTGGACAGTTTGATTTCACAGAAGTGTGATTGACTTGGAGTTACATTGTGTTGTTTAAGTGTTCCCTTTATTTTTTTGAGCAGTGTACAATGTGTTCTATACTGTTGTCAACATTTTACAAGGAAAGAGCCACTTAACCAGATTACCCCGGACACCAGACTTAGATGAGTGATAACTCAGTTCGAGAATGTTGTCATTGATGAGAATGAATCTAAAAATCTATTGACATTCAGAATTTACTTTGCTTAGACATCCAGCCTGTATATTAGTTTCATGACCAGAGACAAATCTTCAAAGGCACAGTATTTATTTATTCTGAGTGGTACATGCATTCACACAGTCTTGATTTATAGGATCCTTCCCACTATATGATTGATATGTCAAGTGATGAAATCCCAAGTTATGAATTAAAAGTTTATGAAAAAACTGCACTTGTCCTCATGTGAAAATTACAGTTTATTAAATATTATACAGCTGTAATGTCATCAATCAAATCAAACTTTATTTATATATCACATTTCTTATAACAAATGCATTTCAAGGTGTTAAAAGTCATGCATTGAAAGGCATGTGGCACTTAACATCCTTCCTTTTGGAAGGTCTCTATAGGTGACCAGGGAATTTTCTCTACCACATGTGAATGCCTCCGTGGAGCTCGTAAGTGTAGACATGCAGCCTATTTTGGCGGTTCACAATATCGGCCGTACGGATGTGGAATGAGAGTGGAGGAAGCCAGCCATGCCCAACCAGGTGCAGTCAGTGGAGGACCTGTACACATCTGAAGACTACAACCCTCTATCCCGAGAGCACACAGAGGAGGATCAGTGGCTAAGGAACCGTCTCCAGGGCAGGTTCAGTGGAATGGCATGTCTCCTTGAACCTGAGCCAGAACAACCACTACCCTCCCTGTCATCCCCGTCTGTACTGGACATTGTTCAAAAACAAGGGCACCTGGGGCATGCAGGCATCCTGGCTGGCATGGCGCTATCGGTGGAGCAGCAGGAAGCTATACGGCAGGCAACAGTTGGACAGCACACCAACCCCAACTGGCACACCATGAGGAGAGGTAGGTTGACGGCCAGCAATTATGAAGGAGTGGTTAGTGCCAAGTGTATTAAAAAGGGTCCTCAGATCACGGTCGTTGGATGGGGTGTTGTCTGTAAAGTTGGGCACAGATTACAAAGAGGAGGGCATCAAGACATTCAAAATGGCTACAGGGATGGATGTGCAGGAGTCAGGGTTTTGGGTCGTGGGGTCTGAGATTCTGGGTGCCTCACAGGATGGTCTGGTGGGCACCACAGCAGTGGTGGAGGTCAAGTGTCCCTATGGTGCAAGGGACCTTAGCATTAAAGAGGCAGTGAAGTCGAAGGATTTCTTTATCAAGGAGGGAGGGTCTTGCCACATCTATGAAGACCATCCTTACTGGCACCAGGTCCAAGGTCAGCTCCACATCACCGGAAGGGACGCATGCTTCTTCATTGTGTGGACCACCAAAGCCTCCATCACCATCCCCATCCAGCATGATGACTGCTGACAGACTCATATTGCTCCTCCTGTCAGTACCTGCCAATAGTCATCTGCACTAATGTGCAGGCGACTCATATTATTTACACTTTTAAGAAGGCACGGTTAGCTGCTCTGCCTTCTTGCGCAAGTAGCCAACTCAACAAGCCCCGCCACAAGCTCATGCCAGTGGCAGCGAGCACTCTGCCTTCTCGCAGAAGTGAAGGGCTTGTTGAGGTAATTTGCAAGCAGCGATTGCATGATGTAAACTCTTAGCGGGCTGTGGAAGATGCACTCTTTTGAGACTTTTCTACTCTGAGGCTGTTCACTCGCACTGGCATATGAGATGCAGGCAATTAATATTCCTTGCGCCTGGGTAAACTAATACACTAATTTAGTGTGGGGTTGAAGTTACCGCATCTAAACAGCGATATTTTTGCCGGGGTTCTCAATACCTGCTATCATTAGCTTTTGTTGCTCTCCCAAAAGCAACACAGGCCTAATATGGTACAGTGCATTCGGAAAGTATTCAGACCCCTTGACTTTTTCCACATTTTGTTACATTACAGCCTTATTCTAAAATTGATTAAAAATATTTTTTCCCCCTCATCAATCTAGCAGCGATCACAGCCTTGAGTCTTATTGGGTATGACGCTACAAGCTTGGCAAACCTATATTTGGGGAGTTTCTCCTATTCTTCTCTGCAGATCCTCTCAAGCTCTGTCAGGTAGGATGGGGAGCATCGCTGCACAGCTATTTTCAAGTCTCTCCAGAAACGTTGGATCGGTTTCAAGTCTGGGCTCTGGCTAGGCCACTCAAGGACATTCAGATACTTGTCCTGAAGTCAATCCTGCATTGTCTTAACTGTGTGCTTAGGGTCGTTGTCCTGTTGGAATCAAGAAAATAGAAATTCAACGTATGAGCTTGTCTGACCACCATGCTTACCACTGTACCGCCAACTTCAATTCTTAGAATCTACTAAAAGAGCCACAAGATGGTGTTTCAATGTTTTATTACTACAAACTAAATTAATTAATAATGACCAATAAAAATTCAGTCGACGACCCCCGGATTCTATGGGATGCCACCAAAGGTTTTATTAAAAATAATGCAGCTGCATTTGCATCTGGGTTTAATAAATCCCAATTAAAGAAGATATCAGAATTGGAAATGTTGTTAACTGCGTTAAAGCATTCTCAACAAACACTATTTTCAGACCAGGTAGATATTACTCTTTCTAAAGTCAAGACATAACTTAATTTATTAATAAGACAGAGAGCAGAATTTGCCACCCATCGAGTTACTTCCATGGTAATCGTCCTAGTCGTTTACTGGCCAACAACCTATGCAGTAATGATCAATTAGCTGATATAGCAACAATTGAATCTGAATTGGGAGAATTACTATCAGAACCCAAATGATCAATAAAAGATTATCCCGCTTCAATAAAGAACTGTACATCTCTGATTGTAAATCCACACCAAACCAGACTAAGTTCTTTCTAAAAGAATTAAGAACTCCTCTCAACAGAGGAAGCCACCTCGCTGGGAGCCCAACTCTTTCTCAATTAACTCAAAAGGTCATGGGATAACATGATTAAAGGCAAATCACCTGGATGGGATGGTATTCCTCCTGACGTTTATTTAACATGTTGCAATCAATTAGGTCCCCTATTGCTCGAAATTATTAACACAGCCATTCACAAAGGTTCATTTGGGAGAGATGTGAATACAGCACTAAGAGCGCTTAAATCAATTAAATCTGACCTTAGTAGATGGAATAATATCCCACTTGCTTTAACTGGCAGAATATCTATTGCCAAATGAATAATGCCACGGCTGAATTCTGCACTTCAATGATTCCCATGGTTCCCCCTTCTGACTATTGGGATAAAATTCATACTGCGGTTTGAAATTAACAAATTTTAAAAGAGGGAAAGATGTAGGAGGACTATTCGTACCAAACTTTAAATTGTATTTCCAGGCACTAGCATTTCGCCCCATCCTAAATTGGTTTAGACATGATTCTTCTGCCCCCTGAGTATAGAGCGAAATATGTTGTCTCCTATTGCCCTGGAAGAGGTGGTCTTCACTGATATATCCATTAAACAATGTAAACTACAGATCTAATTGAATCTGAAAAACCCTTTAACTGGAACAGAATATGGAAAAATATGACCCTTGCATCCCGTAATCCGAACCATCAATTTATACATTTTAAGTTTGTTCACAGACTGTACTTAACACCAAAGAAATGTTTTACAATTAAATTGGCCCCAACTCCCAACTGTTCACGGTGCCCTATAGGTTGGGGGGGGGGGGGGGGGGGGCACTTATTTTTTGTTTTATTTTCCTGTTTATATTGAATGTATTATTACTTAAACTCTGTTTGTAATTCTTACTGTTGTTTTTCTTTTGAGTGGCAGCATGAGTACATGTTTCATAAACGTATAAATTGAAGTTTTTAATTGACAAGAAAAATTTAAACATGGTAAAAAAAAGTACAAAAGAAATAAATGATTAGGCCCTAGCAGTGTATTTGTGAAGAAGGCTGAAGAAAGTCGTAGGCCTAGCTCCTTATGAAATTCATTCTTAATCTTAATTGTTAAGGTGATGACTGCACTGTCCTTCTCAACACAATAACACAATGAATGGAAAAATGAAGACCCCATGGGAGATTTGAACTTACATCGCAAGTGGTGAAAAGTGTCAGGAGTTAATCATCTTACAATGTGAGCTAATTGTCCAGACACATTTGTGCATGTGATGCAAATAATTTGAATATCAGAACGTGCCATTGGACTTCTGGTAAGGATGATTTTGTGAAAAAGTATTGGATCACGTCCAACTACGTGGATGATTTTAATTGGCTGAGATGGAATTTTTTACTGGATATAATTATCTGCTCAGCTGGCCGTTTTCAGCATGGTGGCTCATTTTTCCAGGTTGGCCAATGAGAAAAAGCTAGCAGCTAGCCACTTTAGACCAATGGTTTAAACCACGGTCTAAGCAAAAGTTCAGTGGCTTTGAATTTAACCAGCTACCTAACGTTAGCTAGCTATGTTTTGTGTAAGAAAGTAGGATAGCCATATTGTGGTGCATGAACTGGCCAACTGGCTATCATACAGTGAGGGAAAAAAGTATTTGATCCCCTGCTGATTTTGTACGTTTGCCCACTGACAAAGAAATGATCAGTCTATAATTTTAATGGTAGGTTTATTTGAACAGTGAGAGACAGAATAACAACAAAAAAAATCCAGAAAAACGCATGTCAAAAATGTTATAAATTGATTTGCATTTTAATGAGGGAAATAAGTATTTGACCCCTTCTCAATCAGAAAGATTTCTGGCTCCCAGGTGTCTTTTATACAGGTAACGAGCTGAGATTAGGAGCACACTCTTAAAGGGAGTGCTCCAAACTCAGCTTGTTACCTGTATAAAAGACACCTGTCCACAGAAGCAATCAATCAATCAGATTCCAAACTCTCCACCATGGCCAAGACCAAGCTTGGTGAGAAGGTGACAACAGTTGGTGCGATTATTCGCAAATGGAAGAAACACAAAAGAACTGTCAATCTCCCTCAGCCTGGGGCTCCATGCAAGATCTCACCTCGTGGAGTTGCAATGATCATGAGAACGGTGAGGAATCAGCACAGAACTACACGGGGGGATCTTGTCAATGATCTCAAGGCAGCTGGGACCATAGTCACCAAGAAAACAATTGGTAACACACTACGCCGTGAAGGACTGAAATCCTGCAGCGCCCGCAAGGTCCCCCTGCTTAAGAAAGCACATATACATGCCCGTCTGAAGTTTGCCAATGAACATCTGAATGATTCAGAGGAGAACTGGGTGAAAGTGTTGTGGTCAGATGAGACCAAAATCGAGCTCTTTGGCATCAACTCAACTCGCCATGTTTGGAGGAGGAGGAATGCTGCCTATGACCCCAAGAACACCATCCCCACCGTCAAACATGGAGGTGGAAACATTATGCTTTGGGGGTGTTTTTCTGCTAAAGGGACAGGACAACTTCACTGCATCAAAGGGACGATGGACGGGGCCATGTACTGTCAAATCTTGGGTGAGAACCTCTTTCCCTCAGCCAGGGCATTGAAAATAGGTTGTGGATGGGTATTCCAGCATGACAATGACCCAAAACACACGGTCAAGGCAACAAAAGAGTTGCTCAAGAAGAAGCACATTAAGGTCCTGGAGTGGCCTAGCCAGTCTCTAGACCTTAATCCCATAGAAAATCTGTGGAGGGAGCTGAAGGTTCGTGTTGCCAAACGTCAGGCTCGAAACCTTAATGACTTGGAGAAGATCTGCAAAGAGGAGTGGGATAAAATCCCTCCTGAGATGTGTGCAAACCTGGTGGCCAACTACAACAAATGTCTGACCTCTGTGATTGCCAACAAGTACTAAGTCATGTTTTGCAGAGGGGGTCACATACTTATTTCCTTCATTAAAATGCAAATCAATTTATAACATTTTTGACATGTGTTTTTCTGGATTATTTTCTTGTTGTCTCTCACTGTTCAAATAAACCTACCATTGAAATTATAGGCTGATCATTTCTTTGTCAGTGGGCAAACATACAAAATCAGCAGGGGATCAAATACTTTTTTCCCTCACTGTAGTAGCCAAGGATGTTCACTAACTTATTTGTGCATATTTGTTTGTGTTCTGATTACACACAAGTTTATCTGTGCCGAATGTATTTATAAGTGCCTGGATTATTTCAATTTTGGAGAATCTCTTGTAAAATGGAAAAAAGTAATGTATAACACTCCTTTATGTAAAATTATAAATAATGGTTATTTCTCTGATAATTTTGAATCGTTAAGAGGTGTTAAACAGGGTTGCCCCCTTTCACCATACTTGTTTGTTATGGCCATTGGATTGTTAGCTATAAAAATCTGATCCAATTATACATTTAAGGGGTTAGACATTAATGACGATGATTCAAGTTTTTTCTTGAGTCCACAATCTTCAACCCTGAAAGGTCTTATTGAGGACCTGGATAATTTCTCCAGTTTATCTGGATTAAAACCCAGCTATGATAAGTGTACTATATTACGGATTGGGTATCTAAAAGACACAAATTTTAAATTGCTGTGTGGTCTCCAGATTAAATGGGCGGATGGTGCAGTTGATGTGCTTGGTGTACACATTCCTGAAAATTTGAATGATCTTGCAATTATACAATTTGATAGAACCTTAGCAAAATAGATAGGATCTTGAAGTCATGTAACGGGAAACATCTGTCCATCTATGGGAAAATTACATGGATTCATTTTCTAGTGATATCATAATTTACATATGTATTCATGGCTTTACCGACTCCAGTAGAATGTTTTTTCAAGTTATGTAAGCAAAAAATATGTATTTTTATTTGGAATGGAAACCAGATAGTTAAACAGGTATATTTATGTAAGAAATATGAGTTTGAAGTGCTAAAACTATTAAATATCAAGGCATTAAACCTCTCTTAAAGCTTCTATTATACCGGACGTATATCTAAAACCCAACTGGTTTTCCAGTAGACTACTTATGTTTAAAGTATCCTTATTTTGAATGAAGCTCTACAGAGATAGCTACAATTCCAATTGTATCCTCCAGAAGAGGCAGAATCCATATTACAGCAAATAATATGGCTAAACTCCAATGTACCTATAGAGGATAAACCAATTTTCTTGGAGAGAACGTATAAGAAAGGTATCATGTTTATGAATGACTTTGTAAACAACGTCTATAGGCCTGGGTGTCGTTGTTCACTAATTTACTCCAAGTAGGGAAAGGATGGTGGGGTTGAAAAGTAATAAAGGGGAATATTTTTATAAAAAATAAAAAAAAACATGGGGGATTGGAAGTGATGCAGACAATTACATTGATAGAAGATACAATCTATCTGCAATATTAAGCTGATCCATTCCCCCCCCAATTTTTTGTAAAAAAAAATAAAAAAATAAAAAATAACAACGTCTATAGATTTATGTCATACAACCAATTAATCCAGGTGCATGGAGATGTATGCTCATTACAAAATTATAACCAACTCATCGCAGCTCTGGCACAAAAATAGAAAAGGCAATTACTTAAAAGAGATAGGAATGAATTAGTTTGTCACCAATTAAAAAACATAAGTAGCTTAAAGTGATTAATATCAATTGTAAAATGTATCAGTTTCACTTACGGTCAAGAGGGTTGACAACTATGCCGCATAAAATTCAAGATAGTTGGGAATAGATTTTTGATGTCCCAATACCATGGCATCGAGTTTATGAAATGATATACAGTGGGGAAAAAAAAGTATTTAGTCAGCCACCAATTGTGCAAGTTCTCCCACTTAAAAAGATGAGAGAGGCCTGTAATTTTCATCATAGGTACACGTCAACTATGACAGAAATATTGAGGAAAAAAAATCCAGAAAATCACATTGTAGGATTTTTAATGAATTTATTTGCAAATTATGGTGGAAAATATGTATTTGGTCACCTACAAACAAGCAAGATTTCTGGCTCTCACAGACCTGTAACTTCTTCTTTAAGAGGCTCCTCTGTCCTCCATTCGTTACCTGTATTAATGGCACCTGTTTGAACTTGTTATCAGTATAAAAGGCACCTGTCCACAACCTCAAACAGTCACACTCCAAACTCCACTATGGCCAAGACCAAAGAGCTGTCAAAGGACACCAGAAACAAAATTGTAGACCTGCACCAGGCTGGGAAGACTGAATCTGCAATAGGTAAGCAGCTTGGTTTGAAGAAATCAACTGTGGGAGCAATTATTAGGAAATGGAAGACATAAAAGACCACTGATAATCTCCCTCGATCTGGGGCTCCACGCAAGATCTCACCCCGTGGGGTCAAAATGATCACAAGAACGGTGAGCAAAAATCCCAGAACCACACGGGGGGACCTAGTGAATGACCTGCAGAGAGCTGGGACCAAAGTAACAAAGCCTACCATCAGTAACACACTACGCCGCCAGGGACTCAAATCCTGCAGTGCCAGATGTGTCCCCCTGCTTAAACCAGTACATGTCCAGGCCCGTCTGAAGTTTGCTAGAGTGCATTTTGATGATCCAGAAGAGGATTGGGAGAATGTCATATGGTCAGAAGAAACCAAAATATAACCTTTTGGTAAAAACTCAACTCGTCGTGTTTGGAGGACAAAGAAAGCTGAGTTGCATCCAAAGAACACCATACCTACTGTGAAGCATGGGGGTGGAAACATCATGCTTTGGGGCTGTTTTTCTGCAAAGGGACCAGGACGACTGATCCGTGTAAAGGAAATAATGAATGGGGCCATGTATCGTGAGATTTTGAGTGAAAACCTCCTTCCATCAGCAAGGGCATTGAAGATGACAGCATGACAATGATCCCAAACACACCGCCCGGGCAACGAAGGAGTGGCTTCGTAAGAAGCATTTCAAGGTCCTGGAGTGGCCTAGCCAGTCTCAAGATCTCAACCCCATAGAAACTCTTTGGAGGGAGTTGAAAGTCTGTGTTGCCCAGCGACAGCCCCAAAACATCACTGCTCTAGAGGAGATCTGCATGGAGGAATGGGCCAAAATACCAGCAACAGTGTGTGAAAACCTTGTGAAGACTTACAGAAAACGTTTGACCTGTGTCATTGCCAACAAAGGGTATATAACAAAGTATTGAGAAACTTTTGTTATTGACCAAATACTTATTTTCCACCATAATTTGCAAATAAATTCATAAAAAATCGTTGACGTGTACCTGTGATGAAAATTACAGGGCTCTCTCATCTTTTTAAGTGGGAGAACTTGCACAATTGGTTGCTGACTAAATACTTTTTTCCCCACTGTACAAAACAACAATTAATGCATCAATTTGTTCTTTTCAATTTAAGCTATTATATAAAACTCTCGCTACAGAAAGAATGTTCAGTATATGGGGTATTCAACATTCAGACCGGTACAGACTCTGCATGTGTAAACAGAATCAATAGAGCATCTATTTTGGTACTGTCCATCGGTAACTTGTTTTTGGAGTCAAGTCCAGGAATGGTTGTTATGCCATAATATCAGGGTGCGGATGGACCTGCAAACAGTATTGCTGGGGGATTTGGAGGACCACAGTCAGTCAATCATTGTACTCTTGGGTAAAATGTTTATTTTGGGTGCAATTTTGGCAGAAATGTTGCAGATGGGGAGGTTCAAATCCCTAGTGAGACACAATGGGAGAACGGAGGGATGTATTGCGAGAGGAAATGGTAGAATTATGATTCATAGGGAAAGACTGGTTGATCTGTGGCTGTCTGAAATGTAGAATTGATGAGTGTTGGAATAATTATATACACAAATGTAGAGTATAAATGTTTGAGGTCCTCCAATCAGAGGTGAGGGTGGGGATGGGATTATTGTATGTTTAGCTTTTCGCTATTTATGTTTTGTGGTTTGATTTCATGCTGTGAGCGGTGTGTGTGCTGGTCCTGGTAGATATGGGTGCACTTGCTTCCATGCCCACCCTGGCGTCAGGCGGGGCATGGTTTTTCCCGCCCCTTGGTTACACAGGTGCAGTTTTGTCACACAACACAATGCCACATATGTCTCAAGTTTTGAGGGAGTGTGCAATTGGCATGCTGACTGCAGGATAGTCCACCAGAGCTGTTGCCAGATAATTTAATATATTTTCTCTACCATAAGCCGCCTTTAACGTCGTTTTCGAGAATTTGGCAGTACATCCAACCGGCCTCACAATCGCAGACCACGTGTATGGCGTCATCTGGGCGAGTGGGTTGGTGATGTCAACGTTGTGAACAGAGGTGGCGGTGGCGTTATGGGGCGGTGGGGTAATTGTATGGGCAGACATAAGCTATGGACAACGAACACAATTGCATTTTATCTATGGCAATTTGAATGCACAGAGATATCGTGACGAGGTCCCGAGGCCCATTGTCGTGCCATTCTGCCGCCATCACCTCATGTTTCAGCATGGTAATGCATGGCCCATGTCGCAAGGATCTGTACACAATTCCTGGAAGCTGAAAAGTTCTTCCATGGCCTGCATACTCACCAGACATGTCACCCATTGAGCATGTTTGGGATGCTCTGGATCGACGTGTACGACAGCGTGTTCCAGTTCCCGACAATATCCAGCAACTTTGCATAGCTATTGAAGAGGAGTGGGACAACATTCCACAGGTCACAATCAACAGCCTGATCAACTCTATGCAACAGAGATGTGTCACGCTGTGTCACACCAGATACTGACTGGTTTTCTGATAAAAATTCAATATAGATACAGCTGCTGGCTAGCAAGCTAGCTAATCGAAACAAAACGACATTCATTGGCTTATCAAATCGGAAACAGCTCTCTAATAACAACCAACCCTTTTTTTAATGACAAACAATTATCTCTATGCATTCATTATTAACCTCAGCTTGAATAGCAACATATACAGTATCTACAGTAGCCTAAGTTTGTTCTCATCCACTTCTGCTGACTGGCAGCCCCTGGTGCAGGCGGCCAACTGTGTTGTTGAGTTGCTGAGCCTGGTTTATAGAACTCTGAGATTCAGCTGAAAAGATGCTAGCGTTGTCAGAAATGCTACAATAAGCTAGCACATTGTTGGATCTCTATTTACATGTTAGAGCGATAGATGATACATTTCATAAAAAAAGCTAGGTTGCGGCACAAAATGGTATTTTTTCCTAATGCTAATGACCCTGTTAAAAATCCAGCATGTGGTTCTCGTTAACAGCTGAACGGATCATGACGAGAGGCGGGGAGTGTGTTGTGTACCTCCAATTAAGTTGAATTGCGAAGTTGAATTGACATTGGTTTCATATTGGCTTAGATGTGATGGTAGGAAGATTTGAATTTAACATTGAGCATCAACCTGAGCCTATCGGCGTGACTATAATTATTTATTCATTTTCTTTTTAAATATTGTTTAAAATATTGTTTTTACACCTAAAAAAAACATACATAGTCAAAAACAATAAACAACTTAACATTTAAATGCATACATTTCCACAAACATTAATGACATCACACTTGCTTCCCACTGTATCCACACCCAATGTTCTTTCTAATACTTGTAAGACTCTACCCCATATGACTTCAAATTGTGTTATGTTGTTTCTGTCTGTAGCCATATTGTTTTTCAATATTTAAATAATAAATTGACTATAATTTCGAACTTGTATTATTCAAAAACATAAAATATAAAATATAATCATACCGTCAAAAATGTGAAATATATCGCTATATGATATTTTGGCCAAATCTTCCAGCCCTAAATAGGATGCCCTTTGGGACACAGATCAAAACCTCTCCAAGACTGACTACATCCCACGCCTGATTTCAATTCTTATTCAAGCCTACCCCCATGGTATTTGCATACAGTAATGCAGAGGTAAGGTAATAGCTATCTCACAGGGATTCTTCTAGCCTGTTTGTCTGTATGCTCTGCTTTCTCGCTCTGCTTTGAGACAATTTATATTTAACGTTGTGTCTACCCTCTGGGTTTGCGTCCCAAATGGCACCCAATTCCCTATATAGTGCACTACTTTTGACAAGAGCCTTATGGACCCTGGTCAAAAGTAATGCACTAAATACGGAATAGGGTGCCATTTTGGACACAGTCCTGGTGTTATCAGGAACGCACAGCCTTGAAGGACAGGAGATTAAATAGAAATGTTTATTGAGTTGTAAATGTAATCATTATGGGGTAGCCCTTCCCTTCCCTTAGCACTTCCAATTACCTCAGAGGTAATCATGCCCTTTGTCAGGTCAATCTTCATGTAGTCTCACTTCTCCTCTTCTCCTTGTGTGATCGTTCAAATGCATGGGAAGATATTCCTCCTACTAATAGTGTGTGCTTATATGAAACACCCAGCAATCAATAAAATTGAAAATTGTCCAGCTAGCTATCCATTGTTGTCCATGCAGACCTAGCTGCCGAACCTATAAAATAAAAAAGAAACACATGATTGGTAGACATAAAATAGTTAATTATGTATTTTATTATACACATCCATGTGAAGTATTAATTTGTTTAGACATCCATTACAGTTAATTCCCCTCAACAATATAATTGTTTTGCCTTCCAGTTAAATGCTGTTAATATTTACAATGGTTATTATAGCTTTGTGCCTCTGATAGAATTCCAGTAGTGTAAATACAACGAGATTAGCTGGAGATGTCTGTTGTTTTGTTTATACTGAGAATTAAAGACTTGCATTGGCTCCCTTAATGAATACATAGGCTTTAGCTCAGTGAGCTAACATGCTCCACAAGAGTGAATTATCACCTTATAGTCATGTCTGTGAGTGAGTGCGTATGTGTGTGTGTGCATGTGTGTGTGCATGTCTGGGAGTGTATTGAGACACTGAGCAGACAGCAGGGAGGGTCCGGGTCACATCTGTGGAGCTGAAGCACTGGGCCTGAAGGGGAAAATCACACAATGTCACGGGGAAGGAGCAGAGCCTCTCCACCGGGCCTTTAGCAGACTCACTACAACACTCCAACACTCACAAACACACAATAGTAGCAAGAAGATGTTCCTGTGTGTTCATTCTGTTGAGGGAGAACCAAGTCGATACTGCTGACAAGACCACTTTGATGATGATACAGCCATAACATTTCAACATGTGACTGTGAGTACTGTTAAGTAGAAACAATCTTATGAAAGTTAACATTTCTGGTTAAGGGCTTGTAAGTAAGCATTTCACTGTTGTATTTGGCGCATGTGACAAATAAAATTGGATTTGATTTGATTTTGAATATATCCAATGGAAAAGGCTAGCTGCATACACACTAGGGCAGTGATTCTCAACTGGTGGGTCTTGAATGTGGTGTCTGAGTGAAAAATAAAAAGAGGACCTTACCTCTGCATTTTTTCATTTTCAATGAATAAATACTCCAGTCTGAACTTAAACGACTAAACAACTAAAACCAGGTAGAAAGTGGTAGAAAGTGATTGAATAATTTAATCTCTGAACAATGTCTTCAATCACAGTATTTTCAATATCGAGTAATTAACAGAGCTATTTAGCAGATTTGTTTGATTTTGTGGTCTCAATCGATCTTATCATTCTTCATCAAGAATATGGGAAAAATTGAATTATTTATTTTGCCATAATTGCTGCAATTATTATCAATATGTATATATTTATATATATATATTTTGGAGAGAATAAAAAATGTGATATGAATATTGGGTTGCGACTGAGACAACCTGGTTTAATTTGGATCCTGAGGCAAAACCAGTAGAGAACCACTGAACTAAGGAACATTCCAAGAAAACCTGCTGTGACCATAGATATCCTATTCAATTACTCATTATAGGGCTGTGACAGCCTGCTATGACCAGAACCAGAGGACAAGAATAGGACAATCAAAAGATGAGAGTACATGGCAATATGCATGGAAGCCCATCTGGGAAAGTAGGTTTCTGGTGGAAGTGGTGTTAGCATGGCAGTCAATAGTGCTCACATCTGTGCGTTTAGTCAACACATGATGGACTCCCAATTGCCATTCAGAAAGCATATTGAACCCCACTGGTGTATACAGTATGAAATATACAGTAATTTTAAGTACAGTTTGTCCTTCTGTAAATGTTTCTTTAAGTAAGGACAAATCTCTCCCGAATACTACCCAAATAAAACTACAATGGAGAGCTTCAGACAGCATGAGTTCATCAGGGGAATACAGCGTCTTTCATTTTCCCCCGCCTCGCAATCTGAGGGTGCCAGGTTGCTGTTGTACCTAGAGAAAGAAGTATGAGTTTAGTAGTACAGATGGAAAGCAAAGGGGAAACATGTAAAGTGGGAGGAAAAATCATTAGCTTTGTTTGCATGTTCCCCTCTCAATTACAATTCTCCCAAATCTGGCGGAACAGCGTAAAAAGAACAAGATCCGCACCTAGGATAAGGATTTATCACTACGCCTCCCTCCTACTTCCACGGATGCGTATGGCTTTAAAAACATCCTCCTCAGCCTGACACAAAGTTACAGCATTACATCTCAGACCATAGAGTACCAAAGCATGAGTCATAATACCCATAAACCCTAGCGGTCAAATAGAGAAATGGTTCCAATCGTTTTTTCCGCTATTCATTTTTCCCATAGGGAATTTTAGAAACACTTCAAATAAGGGCTGTGTTTCGTGTAGGTTTACCCTGGCATGCCGTTTTGATAACCGTGTAAATATCTAGGACAAGGTGACTTTTATCAATATATTCGCCTGGATTTACCCCCAAAAATGAAACGCTAATTAGCTGCTAATGTGGCTATCATAAAGAACTACAAATGACATGATGATCTGGATGAGACTGCCGAATCGAGGCAAAGGTAAGAATCTCTGGATTAACTATCTAATGTTAGCTAAATTAATACATTGGCTGAATTTCTTTAAATGGACAATTCTGTCTTGTACAAGTTTTAAATTGACATAATACCTGTTAACAAAGGTGTCAGCTAGAGATGACATGCAGGAGCTTGCAGGGATTTGTAGTTTTGCATGATGTCTACTTTTATGCTAATGAGCATTTTCGTATCTGAGCATAAATTGAGCCGAACATATTGATAAAAGTCACCTTGTCCGAGAGAGATGTACATGGTTATCAAAACATCACGCCAGAGTTAGCCTACACGAAACATAGCCCTTATTTGAAGTGTTTCTAAAATCCCCTATGGGAAATAATTTATGGTGGAAAAACGATTCAATCAATCAATAAAATGTATTTATAAAGCCCTTTTTACATCAGCAGATGTCACAAAGTGCTATACAGAAACCCAGCTTAAAACCCCAAACAGCAAGCAATGCAGATGTAGAAGTACAGTGGCTAGGAAAAACTCCATAGAAAGGTAGAAACCTAGAGAGGAACCAGGCTCTGAGGGGTGCCAGTCCCCTTCTGGCTGGTGGAGATTATAACAGTACATGGCCATTAAGGCCATATTTTTCTCCAAGATATTCAAATGTTCATAGATGACCAGCAGGGTCAAATAATAATCACAGTGGTTGTAGAGGTTGCAACAGGTCAGTACATCAGGAGTAAATGTCACTTGGCTTTTCATAGCCGGGCATTTAAAGGTTGAAATAGCAGGTGCGGTAGAGAGAGAGAATTGAAAACAGCAGGTCTGAGACAAGGTATCACGTCCGGTGAACAGGTCAGGGTTCCATGGCCGCAGGCAGAAGAGTTGAAACTGGAGCAGCAGCACGACCAGGTGGACTGGGGACAGCAAGGAGTCATCAGGCCAGGTAGTCCTGAGGCATGGTCTTAGGGCTCAGGTCCTCCGGGACGGGAGGGAGAGAGGGAGAGAGAGAGAATTAGAGGGAGCATACTTCAATTCACACAGGACACCGGATAAGACAGGAGAATAACACCAGATATAACAGACTGACCCTAGCCCCCGGCACATAGACTATTGCAGCATAGATACTGGAGGCTGAGACAGGGGTGGTCGGGAGACACTGTGGCCCCTTCCGACGATACCCCCGGACAGGGCCAACCAGGCAGGATATAACCCCACCCACTTTGCCAAAGCACAGCCCCCACACCACCAGATTGGAACCATTTCCCTGTTTGACCGCTAGGTTTTATGGGTATTATGACACCTCCACTGTGGGGCTCTATTTCAACCCTGCGCTGGCAGGCACAATTTCATGGCAAGAGGGAATTACCCTCCGAAGCCTGATCTCCAGGGCGTGATTTATAACTCACTCTTGACTCTCATCAGAACTAAGACACGTTAATGACTGAGATTTCCCCCCGCATCAGTTCAGTAATCCGAAAGAGGGGAATAGATACAAATAGACAGACACAGGGGGGGGGGAGAAACAGATAGAGAGGTAAGAGAGGAGTAGATGAAGAGAGAGAGAGAAAAGGGGAGAGAGATAAATAAATATGGGGAGAGAGAGAGAGTGAGAGAAGGAGAATAAGAATGACAATGAGATAGAGAGGAAAGAGCGAGAGAAGCCAGCATCCACTTATCTATACATCAAAGAGGTGGCACTGCCTCGCAAATTTGTTTAAGCTCATTTGTAATGTTTTCCACTTGTCACTGGCCTTGATACACACTGCTCATGGGAATCGCAGCCTGCCACATGATCAATGGAACCCAGGGAAAGTTACATCTCACCATTAAATGCTTTTGACTTGCAATATGCAAAGCGCGGGAGTTGTGAGTGATGCTTTTTTATGGCGGTCCTGGTTAGTTGTCAGATAGCTTATAAATTGCACTTTTGGTGCACAACCAAAGGCACGCTCCCCTCATATGAAAGCGCTAGGCTTTGTTACTAGTAAGTGCTCTCTAAATGTCACCCAAACATGTCCATGAATAGCTTGCCAATAACCCCAAATCCCTCTGATCTGCTGTGTGTGTGTGAGCAGTGTGGGCAGTATTGGCTATCGCTATGCTAATAGCAAGGATGATAAGAGTGAAACAACTCATTATCGGTTCAGAAGTTAAAACAATCTTTCGTATAGCCATAATTCATGGCTATACAGATCTTAGAATCAGATTTTTATGAGGCAGTTTGTAATTCAGGATTACTAGTGAAGAATGCAACAAACGTAGGCCTACAGTGTTTAAGACAAATAATAGATATACAGTATACCTGTGGTGATTTTCCAGGAATTTGGATGTAGATATATCCAGTAGTTACATTCCTTAGCGCTGCAGTCATGCAAGGTAAACCAAGTCACTGTATACAGAACTAGATCTGTGGGCCTGAGTAATAGTTCAATTTTTTATCCCCCTTCCCCACAGGAGGCCTTTTGCCGTCATTGTAACTAAGAATTTGTTCTTAACTGACTTGCCTAGTTAAACAAAGGTTAAATAAAATAACAAATAAATATAAGGGAAACATTGTGGAAAAATCCCATGTGCTTGGACGGAATAAAAAGGTGCAACATACAATAATGTCACTGTCTATTCCACCGCAGGATATCACTATACTGTACCGCCACAGTTTAACAGTTCCACACGGATAGTTCAGATACACAGTATCGTTCGGGTACTAAAACTACACTGTAAAACAGTTAGTGTAAAATGTAATGGGCCAGTAAGTTACTGTAATGTATTTTAAAGTACAGCTACTGTAATCCATTTTACGTTACAAACATTATTACTGTAATCTAATTTACTGGAATTACCCACGCAGTTACATATTACCCAGTGTTCTTTGCAAGTTGAAATTTACATTTTGGTCATTTCACGGGTGCTCTTGTCCTTAACAACTTACAGCATTCAAACAAGGTTGATTTAAAAAAAAAAACACATCATACTCATAGCAAGTAAAAAGTATTTGTAACCGTTATTGAAAATGTTGCTGTAGTTAAGGATATTTTGGTCTTCAAAATAATAGTAAGTACAACAAGATATCTTGTGATATACA
Source organism: Coregonus lavaretus (assembly GCF_964263955.1). NCBI lineage: Eukaryota > Metazoa > Chordata > Actinopteri > Salmoniformes > Salmonidae > Coregonus > Coregonus lavaretus. Next base: position 26,625,070 of record NC_139989.1, on the reverse strand, counting down.
GTGCCTTCAGAAAGTATTCACACCCCTTGACTTTTTCCACATTTTGTTGTGTTACAGCCTGAATTTAAAATTGATTAAATGTAGATGTTTTGTCACTGGCCTACACACAATACCCCATAATGTCAAAGTGTCTTTTATATATATATATTTTTTTAACAAATTAATAAAACATGAAAAGCTGAAATGTCTTGAGTCAATAAGTATTCAACCTCTTTGTTATGGAAAGACTATAAGTTCAGGAGTAAAAATGTGCTGAAAAAGTTACATAATAAGTTGCATTGATTCACTCTATGTGCAATAATAGATTTTACAATGATTTTGAATGACTACCTCATCTCTGTACCCCACACATACAATTTTATGTAAGGTCCCTCAGTCAAGAGGTGAATTTCAAACACAGATTCAACCACAAAGACCAGTGAGGTTTTCTAATGCCTCGCAAAGAAGGGCATCTATTGGTAGATGGGTCAAAATAAGAAAAGCAAACGTGGGTATCCCTTTGAGCATGGTGAAGTTATTAATTACACTTTGGATGGTGTATCAATACACCCAGTCACTACAAAGATACAGGAATCCTTCCTAACTCAGTTTCCGGAGAGGAAGGAAACCGTTCAGGGATTTCACCTTGAGGACAATGGGTGACTTTAAAACAGTTACAGAGTTTAATAGCTGTGATAGGAGAAAACTAAGGATGGATCAAAACATTGTAGTTAATCCACAATACTAACCTAATTGAAAGAGTGAAAAGAAAGCCTGTACAGAATTTTTTTTCTTCCAAAACATGCATCCTGTTTGCAACAAGGCACTAAAGTAATACTGCCACTAATTACCAAGAAGCACGAAAAAGCGTTTTACCTACCAGAGATTCACCCCGATTCTGCCAGTGACTTGCGGCTATCAAGAATGATGCGGTGACCAAAGATTGTCAGAGGGATTTTCAGGCTAAACTGATCAAATCAAATGAAATCAATTGTTATTGGTCACATACACGTGTTTAGCAGATGTTATTGCGGGTGTAGCGAAATGTATGTGTTTCTAGCTCCAACAGAGCAGTAATATCTAACAAGTATTATCTACCAATTTCACAACATATACCCAATACTCACAAATCTAAGTAAAGCAACAAATAAATATATGGACGAGCAATGTCAGAGCGGCATAGACTAAGATAGAGTAGCATAGTATAGAATACAGTATATACATATGAGATGAGTAATGCAAGATATGTAAACATCATTAAAGTGACTAGTGTTCCATTTATTAAAGTGGTCAATGATTTCTAATCTACAGTGGGGAAAAACAGTATTTAGTCAGCCACCAATTGTGCAAGTTCTCCCACTTAAAAAGATGAGAGAGGCCTGTAATTTTCATCATAGGTAAACGTCAACTATGACAGACAAATTGAGAAAAGAAATTCTCCAGAAAATCACATTGTAGGATTTTATATGAATTTATTTGCAAATTATGGTGGAAAATAAGTATTTGGTCACCTACAAACAAACAAGATTTCTGGCTCTCACAGACATGTAACTTCTTCTTTAAGAGGCTCCTCTGTCCTCCACTCGTTACCTGTATTAATGGCACCTGTTTGAACTTGTTATCAGTATAAAAGACACCTGTCCACAACCTCAAACAGTCACACTCCAAACTCCACTATGGCCAAGACCAAAGAGCTGTCAAAGGACACCAGAAACAAAATTGTAGACCTGCACCAGGCTGGGAAGACTGAATCTGCAATAGGTAAGCAGCTTGGTTTGAAGAAATCAACTGTGGGAGCAATTATTAGGAAATGGAAGACATACAAGACCACTGATAATCTCCCTCGATCTGGGGCTCCACGCAAGATCTCACCCCGTGGGGTCAAAATGATCACAAGAACGGTGAGCAAAAATCCCAGAACCACACGGGGGGACCTAGTGAATGACCTGCAGAGAGCTGGGACCAAAGTAACAAAGCCTACCATCAGTAACACACTACGCCGCCAGGGATTCAAATCCTGCAGTGCCAGACGTGTCCCCCTGCTTAAGCCAGTACATGTCCAGGCCCGTCTGAAGTTTGCTAGAGTGCATTTGGATGATCCAGAAGAGGATTGGGAGAATGTCATATGGTCAGATGAAACCAAAATTTAACTTTTTGGTAAAAACCCAACTCGTCGTGTTTGGAGGACAAAGAATGCTGAGTTGCATCCAAAGAACACCATACCTACTGTGAAGCATGGGGTGGAAACATAATGCTTTGAGGCTGTTTTTCTGCAAAGGGACCAGGACGACTGATCCGTGTAAAGGAAAGAATGAATGGAGCCATGTATCGTGAGATTTTGAGTGAAAACCTCCTTCCATCAGCAAGAGCATTGAAGATGAAACGTGGCTGGGTCTTTCAGCATGACAATGATCCCAAACACACCGCCCGGACAACGAAGGAGTGGCTTTGTAAGAAACATTTCAAGGTCAACAAAGGGTATATAACAAAGTATTGAGAAACTTTTGTTATTGACCAAATACTCATTTTCCACCATAATTTGCAAATAAATTCATTAAAAATCCTACAATGTGATTTTCTGGAAAAAAAAATCTCATTTTGTCTGTCATAGTTGATGTGTACCTATGATGAAAATTACAGGCCTCTCTCATCTTTTTAAGTGGGAGAACTTGCACAATTGGTGGCTGACTAAATACTTTTTCCCCCACTGTATGTATATAGGCAGCAGCCTCTAATGTGCTAGTGAAGGCTATTTAACAGTCTGATGGCCTTGAGATAGAGCTGTTTTTCAGTCTCTCAGTCCCAGCTTTGATGCACTTGTACTGACCTCGCCTTCTGGATGATAGAGGGATGAACAGGTAGTGGCTCGGGTGGTTGTTGTCCTTGATGATCTTTTTGGCCTTCCTGTGACATCGGGTGCTGTAGGTGTCCTGGAGGGCGGATACTTTGCCCCCGGTAATGCGTTGGGCAGACTGCACCACCCGCAACCGCAAGGCTCTCCAGAGTGTGGTGTAGTCTGCCCAACGCATTACCGGGGGCAAAGTACCCGCCCTCCAGGCGGTGATACAGCCCGACAGGATGCTCTCAATTGTACATCTGTAAAAGTTTGTGAGGGTTTTAGGTGTCAAGCCAAATTTCTTCAGCCTTCTTCACCACACTGTCTGTGTGGGTGGACCATTTCAGTTTGTCAGTGATGTGTATGCCGAGGAACTTGAAGCTTTCCACCTTCTCCACTGCGGTCCCGTCGATGCGGATAGGGGCGTGTTCCCTCTGCTGTTTCCTGAAGTCCACAATCATCTCCTTTGTTTTGTTGACGTTGAGTGAGAGGTTATTTTCCTGGCACCACACTCCCAGAGCCCTCACCTTCTCCCTGTAGGCTGTCTTGTCATTGTTGGTAATCAAGCCTACTACTGTTGTGTCGTCTGCAAACTTGATGATTGAGTTGGAGGCGTGCTTGGCCACGCAGTCATGGGTGAACAGGGAGTACCTGAGGGGGCTGAGGAAGCACCATTGTGGGACCCAGTGTTGAGGATCAGTGAAGTGGAGGTGTTGTTTCCTACCTTCACCACCTGGGAGCGGCCCGTCAGGAAGTCCAGGACCCAGTTGCAAAGGGCGGGGTTCAAACCCAGGGCCTCGAGCTTAATGATGAGCTTGGAGGGTACTATGGTGTTGAATGCTGAGCTATAGTCAATGAACAGCATTCTTACATAGGCATTCCTCTTCTCCAGATGGGATAGGGCAGTGTGCAGTGTGATGGCGATTGCATCATCTGTGGATCTATTGGGGTGGTAAGCAAATTGAAGTGGGTCTAGGGTGGCAGGTAAGGAAGAGGAGATATGATCCTTGACTAGTCTCTCAAAGCACTTCATGATGACAGAAGTGAGTGCTACGGGGCAATGGTCTTTTAGTTCAGTTACCTTTTTTGGGTACAGGGACAATAGTGGCCATCTTGAAGCATGTGGGGACAGCAGACTGGGATAGGGAGAGATTGAATTATTCCGTAAACACACCAGCCAGCTGGTCTGCACATGCTTTGTGGACGCGGCTAGGGATGCCATCTGGGCCGGCAGCCTTGCGAGGGTTAAAACGCTTAAATGTCTTACTCACGTCAGCCACGGAGAAGGAGAGCTCACAGTCCTTGGTAGTGGGCCGCGTCGGTGGAACTGTATTATCCTCAAAGCGGGCGAAAAAGGTGTTTAGCTTGTCCGGGAGCAAGACGTCGATGTCCGCGACGTGACTGGTTTTCCTTTTGTAGTCCGTGATTGTCTGTAGACCCTGCCACATATGTCTCGTGTCTGAGCCATTGAATTGCGACTCCACTTTGTCCCTATACTGATGTTTTGCCTGTTTGATTGCCTTGCGGAGGGAATAACTACACTGTTTGTATTCTGCCATATTCCCAGTCACCTTGCCATGGTTAAATGTGGTGGTTCGCGCTTTCAGTTTTGCGCGAATGCTGCCATCTATCCACGGTTTCTGGTTAGGGTAGGTTTTAATAGTCACAGTGGGTACAACATCTCCTATACACTCCCTGATACACTCAGTCACTGTATCAGTATATAGGTCGATATTATTCTCTGAAGCTACCTGGAACATATCCCAGTCCATGTAATCAAAAAAATCTTGAAGCGTGGATTCCGATTGGTCAGACTAGCGTTGAATAGTTCTTAGCGCGGGTACTTCCTGTTTGAGTTTCTGCCTATAGGAAGGGAGGAGCAAAATGGAGTCGTGGTCAGATTTGCCTGAAAGGAGGGCGGGGGAGGGCCTTGTATGCATCCCGGAAGTTGGAGTAGCAGTGGTCAAGTGTTTTTAGCAGCGCAAGTACTACAGTTGATATGTTGATAGAACTTCTGCAACCTTTTCCTCAAATTTGCTTTGTTAAAATCCCCAGCTACAATAAATGCAGCCTCAGGATATGTGGTTTCCAGTTTTCATAGAGTACAGTGAAGTTCTTTGAGGGTCGTCGTGGTATCGGCTTGAGGGGGGATATACACGGCCGTGACTATAACCGTAGAAAATTATCTTGGGAGATAATACGGTCTGCATTTGATTGTGAGGTATTCTAGGTTGGGTGAACAAAAGGACTTGAGTTCCTGTATTTTATCACAATTACACCATAAGTCGTTAATTATAAAACATACACCTCCGCCCTTCTGCTTCCCGGAGAGATATTTATTCCTGTCTGCGCGATGAACTGAGAACCCAACTGGCTGGTCCGACTCGGACAGTATATCCTGAGAGAGCCATGTTTCCCTGAAACAGAGGATGTTACAATCCCTGATGTCTCTCTGGAAAGAAACCCTCGCCCTGAGCTCATCAACTTTATTATCCAGATACTGAACATTAGCGAGTAATATACTCGGAAGCGGTGGGTGGTGTACATGCCTCCTGGGTGCCCTCTGTAATCAGTTAAATTGCCCTGCGGGGTGCGACCAAAGGATCCACTTCAGGAAAGTCGTATTAGTAGTGCTGGTGAGTTACCGCCACTCTGATATCCAAAAGTTATTCCCAGCTGTATGTAATAACGCAAACAATTTTCTGGGCTAATAACGAAAGGAATAATACATTTTTTTTTTAAATACTGCAATGTTTCATAAGAGCTAGAAGCAAGGCAGCCCTCTCTGTCGGCGCCATTTTAGAAGCATCCATTTCGACGACAGCTGAGAAGTGATGCGATACCATCTACAGTGGGGAAAAAAGTATTTAGTCAGCCACCAATTGTGCAAGTTCTCCCACTTAAAAAGACGAGAGAGGCCTGTAATTTTCATCATAGGTACACATCAACTATGACAGACAAATTGAGCATATTTTTTCCAGAAAATCACATTGTAGGATTTTTTATGAATTTATTTGCAAATTATGGTGGAAAATAAGTAATTGGTCACCTACAAACAAGCAAGATTTCTGGCTCTCACAGACCTGTAACTTCTTCTTTAAGAGGCTCCTCTGTCCTCCATTCGTTACCTGTATTAATGGCACCTGTTTGAACTTGTTATCAGTATAAAAGGCATCTGTCCACAACCTCAAACAGTCACACTCCAAACTCCACTATGGCCAAAACCAAAGAGCTGTCAAAGGACACCAGAAACAAAATTGTAGACCTGCACCAGGCTGGGAAGACTGAATCTGCAATAGGTAAGCAGCTTGGTTTGAAGAAATCAACTGTGGGAGCAATTATTAGGAAATGGAAGACATACAAGACCACTGATAATCTCCCTTGATCTGGGGCTCCATGCAAGATCTCTCCCTGTGGGGTCAAAATGATCACAACAACGGTGAGCAAAAATCCCAGAACCACACGGGGGGGACCTAGTGAATGACCTGCAGAGAGCTGGGACCAAAGTAACAAAGCCTACCATCAGTAACACACTACGCCGCCAGGGACTCAAATCCTGCAGTGCAGACGTGTCCCCCTGCTTAAGCCAGTACATGTCCAGACCCGTCTGAAGTTTGCTAGAGTGCATTTGGATGATCCAGAAGAGGATTGGGAGAATGTCATATGGTCAGATGAAACCAAAATATAACTTTTTGGTCAAAACTTGTGTTTGGAGGACAAAGAATGCTGAGTTGCATCCAAAGAACACCATACCTACTGTGAAGCATGGGGGTGGAAACATCATGCTTTGGGGCTGTTTTTCTGCAAAGGGACCAGGAAAACTGATCCGTGTAAAGGAAATAATGAATGGGGCCATGTGTCGTGAGATTTTGAGTGAAAACCTCCTTCCATCAGCAAGGGCATTGAAGATGAAACGTGGCTGGGTCTTTCAGCATGACAATGATCCCAAACACACCGCCCGGGCAATGATGGAGTGGCTTCGTAAGAAGCATTTCAAGGTCCTGGAGTGGCCTAGCCAGTCTCCAGATCTCAACCCCATAGAAAATCTTTGTAGGGAGTTGAAAGTGCGTGTTGCCCAGCGACAGCCCCAAAACATCACTGCTCTAGAGGAGATCTGCATGGAGGAATGGGCCAAAATACCAGCAACAGTGTGTGAAAACCTTGTGAAGACTTACAGAAAACATTTGACCTGTGTCATTGCCAACAAAGGGTATATAACAAAGTATTGAGAAACTTTTGTTATTGACCAAATACTTATTTTCCACCATAATTTGCAAATAAATTCATTAAAAATCCTACAATGTGATTTTCTGGATTTCTTTTCCTCATTTTGTCTGTCATAGTTGACGTGTACCTATGATGAAAATTACAGGCCTCTCTCATCTTTTTAAGTGGGAGAACTTGCAAAATTGGTGGCTGACTAAATATTTTTTTTCCCACTGTATTTTCTTCCTTCACAACAAAATGGAAGATTCTCAATTAGAGGTAACCTAACGTTAACTAGCTTGCTAGCCTAGCTGGACTAGCTTGGTAAGTTAGCTAGCTAGCTAACGTTACAGTGCTGTATTGAACTCTGAATGCCATCAGCTAAATCATTTAGCTATCTTTTGGTATAGATGCTGTCAATCAATGTGCTTATGCCATGGTAGTCACTGCTAGACTGGTAGCTACCTTCAGCAGAGTAAACATGTTTGTTTGTTCCTTCTATCTTTGACTGATGTTAGCTAACGTAAGCTAGCTAATGTTACTCTTATTTGGTATCTCAATTTGGTAGCCATCTATTCCACCCTTGTCTGGAAAACACTCCGTTACTAAAAATAGAATTGTTGATATTGCTAACTTACTCTCTGTTTGTGTCTCATCTGGCTAGCAATCTTGCTGCCAATTTAGTGACGCTCGTTAGCTAACAGCAAGCTGGCAATATTGAAATGTCCATGTTAGGTATGCTTAGCTAGCCAGTCTAATAGATATACATCGAATTACTGGGCTGGTTAAATTGTTTATTGTTCTGTATTTCGTTGTAAGTGGTACAGAATCTGATTCCACCAACATGCACTTCCAACCCCTAGCTATGCACAAGGTGAAGGTAAATTGGCCAAAATATTTACAAGCTGATGGCTAGGATAGCTCAATTTACAGTAAGCATGGTATAAACATGAATTGGGTAGTGTTTGTATGGTTTGTGTTATGAGGTTACCGGTGGCTAGAGGTAGCCTGAGGACCACAGAGTCCAGACCATGTAAACAATTTAGTCTACTCCTCTAATCTTTTTACAGTTTCTCTTCGTAAAATTCAGATTATTTGGAGTCATTCCACAGTGCCCTGCTGAAAAATACCCCAAAGCGAGGGCATTTTGGGTACACAAGCATGAGGGAGTGGACACACCTTGCGGTTATGGAGCAAACCAAGATTGTGGGACAGAAACCAGCAAAAGACACTGAAAGGTATAAAATCAGTAATGACACAACCATCTCATTCTTCTCTCTGCAGATTCTGAAAACACAAAACAAAGACGTGTCTACAAAATTCCCCTGCATAGGGCTGCTATAAACAAAATATTCTGTCATTGTCAATGGGCTGGGGGAGGTTTACAGACAGTACTTTTGAGATGAGGAAGCGTGTTTTGGTTGTGCAGGGTTGTGCTTAGACAGTAAATGTATTGTTGTGCATGAGAGTGATTGAGGTGCCATTTTTCCTCAGTCTCCCAAACACAACAATACATACTGTGTAAGAACTACCTTCCTAAACCATTTCACACCTTCTTTAGCTCCCCTGGCCATTCACTTTGTTGACTGATCTGTCCTCTCAAAAGCTGCTCCCAATGTCCCCTCATTGTCCGTAAACAATAGGCTAGCCAGTCCCATTCGGTTGTTTCCTTTACCAACAATGCATGTTTCCCTATATCCCTTCCACAAAAAGTGTAAAATGCTAAAACCACAACCATGTCTTTCCAGGAGACGTGCAGTACCAGAAAATCTTCTGCAACAGGACCAAACAGTTGGTGGTTAAGAAGCCCTACACTACTTTTGGCAGAGTCTTATCCAGCTGGCCGTTTACTGCAGACAGAACAAGCCCATCGCCATGAGCACAAAGAGTCTGAGCTTCCCCAGCCGACCATGCAGAACACCATTGCCAGTGTACCGAAGCCGTATATAAAGGACCATGGCTGTGTTTACACAGGTAGCCCAATGCTGATATTTTTTTCACTAATTGGTATTTTGACCAATCAGATCAGTTCTGAAAAAGATCTGAGGTGATTAAGACCAATTAGTGGAAAAAATATCAGAATTGGGCTGCCTGTGTAAACGCAGCATGTAGAACAGGGGTCTCCAACCCTGTTCCTGGAGAGCTACCCTCCTGAAGGTTTTCGCTCCAACCCCAGTTGTAACTAACCTGGTTTGGCTTATCAACCTGCTAATTATTAGAATCAGGTGTGCTAGATTAGGGTTGGAGTGAAAACCTACAGGACGGTAGCTCTCAAGGAACAGGGTTGGGGAGCCCTGATGTAGAACCACCATAAAATAAATATGGATATTTTCTATCAATCTTTGAAATGTTTCTGCCCTTAGGCATTCACAGAATATACACTGCTCAAAATAATAAAGGGAACACTTAAACAGCACAATGTAACTCCAAGTCAATCACACTTCTGTGAAATGAAACTGTCCACTTAGGAAGCAACACTGATTGACAATACATTTCACATGCTGTTGTGCAAATGGAATAGACAACAGGTGGAAATTATTGGCAATTAGCAAGACACCCCCAATAAGGGCTGGTTTTGCAGGTGGTGACCACAGACCACTTCTCTGATCCTATGCTTCCTGGCTGATGTTTTGGTCACTTTTGAATGCTGGCGGTGCTTTCACTCTAGTGGTAGCATGAGACGGAGTCTACAACCCACACAAGTGGCTCAGGTAGTGCAGCTCATCCGGGATGGCACATCAATGCGAGCTGTGGCAAGAAGGTTTGCTGTGTCTGTCAGCGTAGTGTCCAGAGCATGGAGGCGCTACCAGGAGACAGGCCAGTACATCAGGAGACGTGGAGGAGGCCGTAGGAGGGCAACAATCCAGCAGCAGGACTGCTACCTCCGCCTTTGTGCAAGGAGGAGCAGGAGGAGCACTGCCAGAGCCCTGCAAAATGACTTCCAGAAGGCCACAAATGTGCATGTGTCTGCTCAAATGGTCAGAAACAGACTCCATGAGGGTGGTATGAGGGCCCGACGTCATCAGGTGGGGGTTGTGCTTACAGCCCAACACCGTGCAGGACGTTTGGCATTTGCCAGAGAACACCAAGATTGGCAAATTCGCCACTGGCGCCCTGTGCTCTTCACAGATGAAAGCAGGTTCACACTGAGCACATGTGACAGACGTGACAGAGTCTGGAGACGCCATGGAGAACGTTCTGCTGCCTGCAACATCCTCCAGCATGACCGGTTTGGCAGTGGGTCAGTCATGGTGTGGGGTGGCATTTCTTTGGGGGGACGCACAGCCCTCCATGTGCTCGCCAGAGGTAGCCTGACTGCCATTAGGTACCGAGATGAGATCCTCAGACCCCTTGTGAGACCATATGATGGTGCGGTTGGCCCTGGGTTCCTCCTAATGCAAGACAATGCTAGACCTCATGTGGCTGGAGTGTGTCAGCAGTTCCTGCAAGAGGAAGGCATTGATGCTATGGATTGGCCCGCCCGTTCCCCAGACCTGTATCCAATTGAGCACATCTGGGACATCATGTCTCGCTCCATCCACCAACGCCACGTTGCACCACAGACTGTCCAGGAGTTGGCGGATGCTTTAGTCCCGGTCTGGGAGGAGATCCCTTAGGAGACCATCCGCCACCTCATCAGGAGCATGCCCAGGCATTGTAGGGAGGTCATACAGGCAGGTGGAGGCCACACACACTACTGAGCCTCATTTTGACTTGTTTTAAGGACATTACATCAAAGTTGGATCAGCCTGTAGTGTGGTTTTCCACTTTAATTTTGAGGGTGACTCCAAATCCAGACCTCCATGGGTTGATAAATTTGATTTCCATTGATACTTTTTGTGTGATTTTGTTGTCAGCACATTCAACTATGTAAAGAAAAAAGTATTTAATAAGATTATTTCATTCATTCAGATCTAGGATGTGTTATTTTAGTGTTCCCTTTATTTTTTTGAGCAGTGTATTTAAATAAGCTGTACAGGGCTCTGTAGCATCAAACAGATGCTAGACATTCAGATATCCAAAGAATGTTTGTTTATTTGTCAAATTCTAAAATACAGGGGAGTGTACACTACTTAATGCTAACTCAATAGAACTGGGTATTCAACAAGAATGTTATATGGTAAAAGTAACATACTAAAAATGTTTTATGAACAGTGTAGTACAGTTCAGTGTGTCCGAGTTTGTCTCAGGTGTAGAGATACACAAATGCGGAGAACTGTAGTTAGAGATTGTTACACCAGATAATGTGATTTACCCAAAGATTTTTGCCGACATCTTGTCTATTTCAATTCTTCTTTCATTGATTGAGACAGGTGGGTGTCAAAAAGTGCTGCATGTCCTGATGACAGAGACCTGTCTCGATCAATGACTGAGAAGACTTGAAATAGACATGATGGCGGCCCGCATATTGTTGGATTACTTTATTGAGCAAAACAATTATTTATTTTAATATCGGAGCGTTTTCTAAATTCAAACTGATCCCCTGCAACATGACACAGACATTTTATGAGACTCCTGTTTCCCCGAATCAAGGATGAAGACGGCATCGCTAAGGTTGGCAGAAAATGCTCTGTGCTACCCCAAACAGTACCTATCCTGCAACTCCCAGTAATGGATACCAAAACTCTTTGGTTAAATCACATTATCTGGTGTAACAATCTGTAGCTAAGAGAACTCGTGATCAGCAAATGATGGGAGAGGTGGTCATGATGAAATTGCCAATCCAAAGAAACATACAATAGGTTCAGGGAATACTTGTAAAGCTGTGGGAGAATTGTTTTCATGATCAAACTGCCATTCAGCTCAACATGGGTCATCTGCTTTACATCCAGCATAATGTCTAATCCCTCAAGAGTTCAGTTGTGCTACAATGACACACGCAGGCAAAGGAATTCTGTTTCTGTATCTAGAATCCACACCAGGATGAAGCCCAGGCACCAGAGGGTACTGTCTGTAAGAAAAAAATAAGTTATACTCTATAGAGAAAGAGGGAGAGATAAAGAAAGAAAGAAAGAAAGAGGAGTAAGAGGAAGGGTTGAATTCATTCTCACGTTCTCACGACTGCTCATGCATGTTAATATGTGTTTTAACAGCAAATGTATTTAAAATGTTATGCAAATCAGACAATGGAAATGTGCTAATTGTGAATTACAGAGCAATAGTAATGGTGTATTTTTGTAGGCACTAACACCGCCATGGTTCGTTGGACAAAGCCTATGCGAAAATGAATGATGTTGTTGTAGGGTTTTTGGATAAACGCAGAAAATAAGGTGTGTAGTAAACACAGGCGTAGGAGATCAAATACGTTTTGTTCTATGAGATAATTTTCATCAGCGAACATGACTTTTTGTGGATTTTGAAGGATTTATCTAATAATAAAAAACCACATAATGCACATAAAGGCTTCATAATTCATAAAGGTCATGTTAAGTGCACTACTTTTGACCTGGGTTCTTCTCAAAAGTAGCACACAATGTAGGAAATAGGGTGGCATTTTGGACATAGTCGTCTTTACAATGCTGTGGAAGTATTGAGTCGCCAGCTGATGGATTGACTGGTGAAAGTCATGCTAGCCAGTCACACAGATTACTTAAATTTATCAATTATATTATAACTCCCCCACTGAACCAAACGTTACTGCCCTTTTTACATAACAGGAGAAAAAATACAACATGTCAAAAATCGCCTCTATTAACTTTCAATCAAACTTAGTCAAACAGTAGCATCACTTTCTGCGACAGAAATTGGGGTATATTCCAAAATGGCGCCCTATTCCCTATAGGTGCACTACTTTTAATCAGGGCCCACAGGGGTCTGGTCAAGAGTAGTGCACTATACACTGAGTATACAAACATTAAGAACACCTGCTCTTTCCATGACAGACTGAACAGGTGAATCCAGGTGAAAGCTATGATACCTTATTGATGTCACTTGTTAAATCGACTTCAATCAGTGTAGATGAAGGGAAGGAGACAGGTTAAAGAAGGATGTTTAAGCCTTGTGTGCCATTCAGAGGGTGAATGGGCAAGATAAAACATGTACATGCCTTTGAACGGGGTATGGTAGTAGGTGCCAGGCGCACTGGTTTATGTCAAGAACTGCAATGCTGCTAGGTTTTTCACACTCAAGAGTTTACAGTGTGTATCAAGGATGGTCCACCACCCAAAGGACATCCAGCCAACTTGACACAACTGTGGGAAGCATTGGCGTCAACATGGGCCAGCATCCCTGTGGAATGCTTTCGACACCTTGTAGAGTCCATGCCCCGACAAATTGAGGAATACTGAAGGTTGCCACCTGGTATTGATTGATTGATTCAATTTATTAGACAATGTTTTAAATACATACATAAGGGCACTTCAAAGGGTGACGCCTCCACATACAATTTAAGAAAATCATCAAGGATAACACAATAAAGCTTAAAAGCTTATTTCCATTGTGGTCCTTTTGAAGAGGGAAGGGGGGATGGAGCAAGGTTAGGTGGCAATTGTAGCGGCAACAGAAAATAACAGACAAAGTTGTTGTTTGTTTCATAACATGAGATAATCTGTACAATTCCCTTTCCTAATAAACAACTATGGACAGGTACATCTCCCTTGTCTCACATACCCTTAATATATACAGTGGGGAAAAAAAGTATTTAGTCAGCCACCAATTGTGCAAGTTCTCCCACTTAAAAAGATGAGAGAGGCCTGTAATTTTCATCATAGGTACACGTCAACTATGACAGACAAAATGAGGAAAAAAAATCCAGAAAATCACATTGTAGGATTTTTAATGAATTTATTTGCAAATTATGGTGGAAAATAAGTATTTGGTCAATAATAAAAGTTTCTCAATACTTTGTTATATACCCTTTGTTGGCAATGACACAGGTCAAATGTTTTCTGTAAGTCTTCACAAGGTTTTCACACACTGTTGCTGGTATTTTGGCCCATTCCTCCATGCAGATCTCCTCTAGAGCAGTGATGTTTTAGGGCTGTCGCTGGGCAACACGGACTTTCAACTCCCTCCAAAGATTTTCTATGGGGTTGAGATCTGGAGACTGGCTAGGCCACTCCAGGACCTTGAAATGCTTCTTACGAAGCCACTCCTTCGTTGCCCGGGCGGTGTGTTTGGGATCATTGTCATGCTGAAAGACCCAGCCACGTTTCATCTTCAATGCCCTTGCTGATGGAAGGAGGTTTTCACTCAAAATCTCACGATACATGGCCCCATTCATTCTTTCCTTTACACGGATCAGTTGTCCTGGTCCCTTTGCAGAAAAACAGCCCCAAAGCATGATGTTTCCACCCCCATGCTTCACAGTAGGTATGGTGTTCTTTGGATGCAACTCAGCATTCTTTGTCCTCCAAACACGACGAGTTGAGTTTTTACCAAAAAGTTCTATTTTGGTTTCATCTGACCATATGACATTCTCCCAATCCTCTTCTGGATCATCCAAATGCACTCTAGCAAACTTCAGACGGGCCTGGACATGTACTGGCTTAAGCAGGGGGACACGTCTTGCACTGCAGGATTTGAGTCCCTGGCGGCGTAGTGTGTTACTGATGGTAGGCTTTGTAACTTTGGTCCCAGCTCTCTGCAGGTCATTCACTAGGTCCCCCCGTGTGGTTCTGGGATTTTTGCTCACCGTTCTTGTGATCATTTTGACCCCACGGGGTGAGATCTTGCGTGGAGCCCCAGATCAAGGGAGATTATCAGTGGTCTTGTATGTCTTCCATTTCCTAATAATTGCTCCCAAAGTTGATTTCTTCAAACCAAGCTGCTTACCTATTGCAGATTCAGTCTTCCCAGCCTGGTGCAGGTCTACAATTTTGTTTCTGGTGTCCTTTGACAGCTCTTTGGTCTTGGCCATAGTGGAGTTTGGAGTGTGACTGTTTGAGGTTGTGGACAGGTGTCTTTTATACTGATAACAAGTTCAAACAGGTGCCATTAATACAGGTAACGAGTGGAGGACAGAGGAGCCTCTTAAAGAAGAAGTTACAGGTCTGTGAGAGACAGAAATCTTGCTTGTTTGTAGGTGACCAAATACTTATTTTCCACCATAATTTGCAAATAAATTCATTAAAAATCCTACAATGTGATTTTCTGGAGAAAAAAAATCTCAATTTGTCTGTCATAGTTGACGTGTACCTATGATGAAAATGACAGGCCTCTCTCATCTTTTTAAGTGGGAGAACTTGCACAATTGGTGGCTGACTAAATACTTTTTTCCCCCACTGTAAAACAATCCCTAATATACACAAGACAATCACAATATGATAAACAACAGGCCCCAAAAGGCAGACCATATGCTGTCCCAGGCATTTCCTTCTCAGCCACGTACTATAATCTTATGACTCACTTTTGACACATGCTGCTATTTAGCTAATTTTACAGTGAGAACTTGAAACTACCTATGGAGGTTATAAGTTTCAAATTCTTCTGAAGACTATTCCAAAGAATGTCAGCTGAGTATAAAAAGGTTTATTTCCCCATATCACTTTTCAATCTAAAAGGAACAACGTCAGTTTCACTTCTAGTGGAATAGTTATGGTTATCCCGTACCAAGTTAAAGTAGTTACATAGGTACCTGGGGACCATACTGTGGACAATCTTATGTAAAAGACTAAATTTAATTTTTGAGACTCTCTCCCCCACTTTGAGCCATCTAAGGCTTTCAAAGTGGGAATGGTCAAGATGCGTAAATGATGGAAGTTTAAGAATAATCCAGTCTAATATGTTCTGAGATGTCTGCAATTGATTTGTTATTATCTTGGGGGCACTATTGTACCAGCAAGAGCATGCATTGTCAAAGTGGCACTGAACAAGAGCCCCTGCCAATGCCCCCATTGCATTCTTATCCAGATATTTGCAGGTTCTTGCCAGAAACCTAATTTTATGGAACACTTTGGAGATAACGTTTTGTGCCATGCTCTCCCCTGTCAGATGGCTATCTAGCACACATCCAAGATAATTAACATAATATTTTGCTGTGACTACTATGTCACCTACTACCACCTTAAAATCAGGGGATTTCCTCAGTTTCACTTTGGACCCGAACAAGATGGACTCTGTTTTTCAAAGGTGAAGTGACAGCTTATTGTTATATACAGTGAGGGAAAAAAGTATTTGATCCCCTGCTGATTTTGTACGTTTGCCCACTGACAAAGAAATGATCAGTCTATAATTTTAATGGTAGGTTTATTTGAACAGTGAGAGACAGAATAACAACAAAAAAATCCAGAAAAACGCATGTCAGAAATGTTATAAATTGATTTGCATTTTAATGAGGGAAATAAGTATTTGACCCCCTCTCAATCAGAAAGATTTCTGGCTCCCAGCTGTCTTTTATACAGGTAACGAGCTGAGATTAGGAGCACACTCTTAAAGTGAGTGCTCCTAATCTCAGTTTGTTACCTGTATAAAAGACACCTGTCCACAGAAGCAATCAATCAATCAGATTCCAAACTTTCCACCATGGCCAAGACCAAAGAGCTCTCCAAGGATGTCAGGGACAATATTGTAGACATACACAAGGCTGGAATGGGCAATAATACCATCGCCAAGCAGCTTGGTGAGAAGGTGACAACAGTTGGTGCGATTATTCGCAAATGGAAGAAACACGAAATAACTGTCAATCTCCCTCAGCCTGGGGCTCCATGCAAGATCTCACCTCGTGGAGTTGCAATGATCATGAGAACGGTGAGGAGTCAGCCCAGAACTACACGGGAGGATCATGTCAATGATCTCAAGGCAGCTGGGACCATAGTCACCAAGAAAACAATTGGTAACACACTACGCCGTGAAGGACTGAAATCCTGCAGTTGCCAAACGTCAGTCTCGAAACCTTAATGACTTGGAGATCTGCAAAGAGGAGTGGAACAAAATCCCTCCTGAGATGTGTGCAAACCTGGTGGCCAACTACAAGAAATGTCTGACCTCTGTGATTGCCAACAAGGGTTTTGCCACCAAGTACTGAGTCATGTTTTGCAGAGGGGTCAAATACTTATTTCCCTCATTAAAATGCAAATCAATTTATAACATTTTTGTCTTTTTTTTCTGGATTTTTTTGTTGTTATTCTGTCTCTCACTGTTCAAATAATAATAATAGACTGATCATGTCTTTGTCAGTTGGCAAACATACAAAATCAGCAAGGGATCAAATACTTTTTTCCCTCACTGTAGCCATTTACTGACATTCAGAAGTTCAGCACTGAGGGCTTTCTCAACCACATTTTTGTCTTTGCGGGAAACCAACAGTGCAGAATCATCTGCATAGAGGAAAAGGTCACATGTACAGGCAGATTTCAGATCATTTAAATACAACAGAAAGAAAGGTGGACCCAGCGCACTCCCTTGGGGTACCCCGCAGTTCAAGATTTTGGGTTTAGACAGGGTTCCATCCACATCCACCATCTGTTTTCTTCCTTGCAGATAAGAGATAAGTTGTTAAAGCCCATGGCTCTTAGTCAATCAATCAATTTTATTTTATATAGCCCTTCTTACATCAGCTAATATCTCGAAGTGCTGTACAGAAACCCAGCCTAAAACCCCAAACAGCTAGTAATGCAGGTGTAGAAGCACGGTGGCTAGGAAAAACTCCCTAGAAAGGCAAAACCTAGGAAGAAACCTAGAGAGGAACCAGGCTATGAGGGGTGGCCAGTCCTCTTCTGGCTGTGCCGGGTGGAGATTATAACAGAACCATGCCAAGATGTTCAAAAATGTTCATAAGTGACAAGCATGGTCAAATAATAATCAGGAATAAATCTCAGTTGGCTTTTCATAGCCGATCATTAAGAGTTGAAAACAGCAGGTCTGGGACAGGTAGGGGTTCCATAACCGCAGGCAGAACAGTTGAAACTGGAATAGCAGCAAGGCCAGGCGGACTGGGGACAGCAAGGAGTCACCACGGCCGGTAGTCCCGACGTATGGTCCTAGGGCTCAGGTCTCTCAGTTGGCTTTTCATAGCCGATCATTAAGAGTTGAAAACAGCAGGTCTGGGACAGGTAGGGGTTTCGTAGCCGCAGGCAGAACAGTTGAAACTGGAATAGCAGCAAGGCCAGGCGGACTGGGGACAGCAAGGTGTCATCATGCCCGGTAGTCCTGACGTATGGTCCTAGGGCTCAGGTTCTCAGAGAGAAAGAGAGAACGAGAGAATTAGAGAGAGCATACTTAAATTCACACAGGACACTGGATAAGATAGGAGAAGTACTCCAGGTATAACCAACTAACCCCAGCCCCCCGACACATAAACTACTGCAGCATAAATACTGGAGGCTGAGACAGGAGCGGTCCGGAGACACTGTGGCCCCATCCGAAGAAACCCCCGGACAGGGCCAAACAGGAAGGATATAACCCCACCCACTCCGCCAAAGCACAGCCCCCGCACCACTAGAGGGATATCCCCAACCACCAACTTACAATCCTGAGACAAGGCCGAGTATAGCCCACAGAGGTCTCCACCACAGCACAAACCAAGGGGGGGGCGCCAACCCAGACAGGAAGATCACGTCAGTAACTCAACCCACTCAAGTGACGCACCCCTCCCAGGGACGGCATGAAAGAGCACCAGCAAGCCAGTGACTCAGCCCCTGCAACAGGGTTAGAGGCAGAGAACCCCAGTGGAGAGGGGAACCGGCCTGGCAGAGACAGCAAGGGCTGTTCGTTGCTCCAGCCTTTCCGTTCACCTTCACACTCCTGGGCCAGACTACACTCAATCATATGACCTACTGAAGAGATAAGTCTTCAGTAAAGACTTAAAGGTTGAGACCGAGTCTGCGTCTCTCACATGGGTAGGCAGACTGTTCCATAAAAATGGAGATCTATAGGAGAAAGCCCTGCCTCCCGCTGTTTGCTTAGAAATTCTAGGGACAATTAGGAGGCCTGCGTCTTGTGCCCGTAGCGTACGTATTGGTATGTACGGCAGGACCAACTCGGAAAGATAGGTAGGAGCAAGCCCATGTAACGCTTTATAGGTTAACAGTAAAACCTTGAAATCAGCCCTTGCCTTAACAGGAAGCCAGTGTAGGGAAGCTAGCACTGGAGTAATATGATCAAATTTCTTGGTTCTAGTCAGGATTCTAGCAGCCGTATTTAGCACTAACTGAAGTTTATTTAGTGCTTTATCCGGGTAGCCGGAAAATAGAGCATTGCAGTAGTCTAACCTAGAAGTAACAAATGCATGGATTAATTTTTCTGCATCATTTTTGGACAGAAAATTTCTGATTTTTGCAATGTTACGTAGATGGAAAAAAGCTGTCCTTGAAACAGTCTTGATATGTTCGTCAAAAGAGAGATCAGGGTCAAGAGTAACGCCTAGGTCCTTCACAGTTTTATTTGAGACGACTTTACAACCATCAAGATGAATTGTCAGATTTAACAGAAGATCTCTTTGTTTCTTGGGACCTAGAACAAGCATCTCTGTTTTGTCCGAGTTTAAAAGTAAAAAGTTTTCAGCCATCCACTTCCTTATGTCTGAAACACAGGCTTCTAGCGAGGGCAATTTTGGGGCTTCACCATGCTTCATTGAAATGTACAGCTGTGTGTCATCCGCATAGCAGTGAAAGTTAACATTATGTTTTCGAATAACATCCCCAAGAGGTAAAATATATAGTGAAAACAATAGTGGTCCTAAAACGGAACCTTGAGGAACACCGAAATGTACAGTTTATTTGTCGGAGGACAGACCATTCACAGAGACAAACTGATATCTTTCCGACAGGTAGGATCTAAACCAGGCCAGAACTTGTCCGTGTAGACCAATTTGGGTTTCCAGTCTCTCCAAAAGAATGTGGTGATCGATGGTGTCAAAGGCAGCACTAAGGTCTAGTAGCACGAGGACAGATGCAGAGCCTCGGTCTGACGCCATTAAAAGGTCATTTACCACCTTCACAAGTGCAGTCTCAGTGCTATGATGGGGTCTAAAACCAGACTGAAGCATTTCGTATACATTGTTTGTCTTCAGAAAGGCAGTGAGTTGCTGCGCAACAGCTTTTTCTAAAATTTTTGAGAGGAATGGAAGATTCGATATAGGCCGATAGTTTTTTATATTTTCCGGGTCAAGGTTTGGCTTTTTCAAGAGAGGCTTTATCACTGCCACTTTTAGTGAGTTTGGTACACATCCGGTGGATAGAGAGCTGTTTATTATGTTCAACATAGGAGGGCCAAGCACAGGAAGCAGCTCCTTCAGCAGTTTAGTAGGAATAGGATCCAGTATGCAGCTTGAAGGTTTAGAGGCCATGATTATTTTCATCATTGTGTCAAGAGATATAGTACTAAAACACTTAAGTGTCTCTCCCGATCCCAGGCCCTCGCAGAGCTGTGCAGATCCAGGACAGCTAAGCCCTGGAGGAATACGCAGATTCAAAGAGGAGTCCGTAATTTGCTTTCTAATGGTCATGATCTTTTCCTCAAAGAAGTTCATGAATTTATCACTGCTGAAGTGAAAGCCATCCTCTCTTGGGGAATGCTGCTTTTTAGTTAGCTTTGCAACAGTATCAAAAAGAAATTTTGGATTGTTCTTATTTTCCTCGATTAAGTTGGAAAAGTAGGATGATCGAGCAGCAGTGAGGGCTCTTCGGTACTGCACGGTACTGTCTTTCCAAGCTAGTCGGAAGACTTCCAGTTTGGTGTGGCGCCATTTCCGTTCCAATTTCCTGGAAGCTTGCTTCAAAGCTCGGGTATTTTCTGTATACCAGGGAGCTAGTTTCTTATGACAAATGTTTTTCGTTTTTAGGGGTGCAACTGCATCTAGGGTATTGCGCAAGGTTAAATTGAGTTCCTCAGTTAAGTGGTTAACTGATTTTTGTCCTCTGACGTCCTTGGGTAGGCAGAAGGAGTCTGGAAGGGCATCAATGAATTTTTGTGTTGTCTGAGAATTTATAGCACGACTTTTGATGCTCCTTGGTTGGGGTCTGAGCAGATTATTTGTTGCGATTGCAAACGTAATAAAATGGTGGTCCGATAGTCCAGGATTTTGTGGAAAAACATTAAGATCTACAACATTTATTCCATGGGACAAAACTAGGTCCAGAGTATGACTGTGGCAGTGAGTAGGTCCAGAGACATGTTGGACAAAACCCACTGAGTCGATAATGGCTCCGAAAGACTTTTGGAGTGGGTCTGTGGACTTCTCCATGTGAATATTAAAATCACCAAAAATTAGAATATGATCTGCTATGACTACAAGGTCTGATAGGAATTCAGGAAACTCAGAGAGGAACGCTGTATATGGCCCAGGAGGCCTGTAAACAGTAGCTATAAAAAGTGATTGAGTAGGCTGCATAGATTTCATGACTAGAAGCTCAAAAGATGAAAACGCCATTTTTTTTTGTTGTAAATTGAAATTTGCTATCGTAAATGTTAGCAACACCTCCGCCTTTGCGGGATGCACGGGGAATATGGTCACTAGTGTAACCAGGAGGTGAGGCCTCATTTAACACAGCAAATTCATCAGGCTTAAGCCATGTTTCAGTCAGGCCAATCACATCAAGATTATGATCAGTGATTAGTTCATTGACTATGACTGCCTTTGAAGTGAGGGATCTAACATTAAGTAACCCTATTTTGAGATGTGAGGTATCACGATCTCTTTCAATAATGGCAGGAATGGAGGAGGTCTTTATCCTAATAAGATTGCTAGGGTGAACACCGCCATGTTTAGTTTTGCCCAACCTAGATCGAGGCACAGACACAGTCTCAATGGGTATGGCTGAGCTGACTACACTGACTGTGCTATTGGCAGACTCCACTAAGCTGGCAGGTTGGCTAACAGCCTGCTGCCTGGCCTGCACCCTATTTCACTGTGGGGCTAGAGGAGTTAGAGCCCTATCTATGTTGGTAGATAAGAGGAGAGCACCCCTCCAGCTAGGATGGAGTCCGTCACTCCTCAGCAGGTCAGGCTTGGTCCTGTTTGTGGGTGAGTCCCAGAAAGAGGGCCAATTATCCACAAATGTTATCTTTTGGGAGGGGCAGAAAACAGTTTTCAACCAGCGATTAAGTGCTGAGACTCTGCTGTAGAGCTCGTCACTTCCCCTAACTGGGAGGGGGCCAGAGACAATTACTCGATGCCGACACATCTTTCTAGCTGATTTACACGCTGAAGCTATGTTGCACTTGGTGACCTCTGACTGTTTCATCCTAACATCGTTGGTGCCGACGTGGATAACAATATCTCTATACTCTCTACACTCGCCAGTTTTAGCTTTAGCCAGCACCATCTTTAGATTAGCCTTAACGTCGGTAGCCCTGCCCCCTGGTAAACAGTGTATGATCGCTGGGTGATTCGTTTTAAGTCTAATACTGCGGGTAATGGAGTCGCCAATGACTAGGGTTTTCAATTTGTCAGAGCTAATGGTGGGAGCCTTCGGAGTCTCAGACCCCGTAACGGGAGGAGTAGAGACTAGAGAAGACTCAGACTCAGACTCCGACTCGCTACATAATGGGGAAAACCGGTTGAAGGTTTCTGTCGGCTGAATGAGCGACACCGGTTGAGCATTCCAACAGTATTTCCCTCCAGAAGCCATGAGAAAGTTGTCCGGCTGCGGGGACTGTGCGGGGGGATTTATACTAACGTTACTGTCTGTACTTACTGGTGGCACAGACGCTGTTTCTTCCTTTCCTACACTGATATTACCCTTGCCTAACGATTGCGTCTGAAGCTGGGCTTCAGACGCAATCGTTAGGCAAGGGTAACAGAATTGAGTAACAGAATCTCATGATCCACTTTATCAAACGCCTTTTGGAGATCTAACATAACCATACCACAAAATGTCCCTCCATCTACTTCCTTCCTGATGTGGTCAGTTAGATATACAGTTGAAGTCGAAAGTTTACATACACCTTAGCCAAATATATTTAAACTCAGTTTTTCACAATTCCTGACATTTAATCCTAGTAAAAACTCCCAGTCTTAGGTCAGTTAGGATCACCACTTTATTTTAAGAATGTGAAATATCAGAATAATAGTAAAGATAATTATTTATTTCAGCTTTTCTTTCTTTCATCACATTCCCAGTGGGTCAGAAGTTTACATATACTCAATTAGTATTTGGTAGCATTGCCTTTAAATTGTTTAAATAGGGTCAAACGTTTCGGGTAGCCTTCCACAAGCTTCCCACAATAAGTTGGGTGAATTTTGGCCCATTCCTCCTGACAGAGCTGGTGTAACTGAGTCAGGTTTGTAGACCTCCTTGCTCGCACACACTTTTTCAGTTCTGCCCACAAATGTTCAATAGATTGAAGTCAGGGCTTTGTGATGGCCACTCCAATACCTTGACTTTGTTGTCCTTAAGCCATTTTGCCATAACTTTGGAAGTAAGCTTGGGGTCATTGTCCATTTGGAAGACCCATTTGCGACCAAGCTTTAACTTCCTGACTGATGTCTTGAGATGTTACTTCAATATATCCACATAATTTTCCTTCCTCATGATGCCATCTATTTTGTGAAGTGGACCAGTCCCTCCTGCAGCAAAGCACCCCCACAGCATGATGCTGCCACTCCCGTGCTTCATGGTTGGGATGGTGTTCTTCGGCTTGCAAGCATCCCCCCTTTTTCCTCCAAACATAACGATGGTCATTATTGCCAAACAGTTCTATTTTTGTTTCATCAGACCAGAGGACATTTCTCCAAAAAGTATGATCTTTGTCCCCATGTGCAGTTGCAAATCGTAGTCTGGTTTTTTTATGGCGGTTTTGGAGCAGTGGCTTCTTCCTTGCTGAGCGGCCTTTCAGGTTATGTCGATATAGGACTAGTTTTACTGTAGATACTTTTGTACCTGTTTCTTCCAGCATCTTTACATGGTCCTTTGCTGTTGTTCTGGGATTGATTTGCACTTTTCGCACCAAAGTACGTTTATCTCTAGGAGACAAAACGCGTCTCCTTCCTGAGCGGTATGACGGCTGCGTGGTCCCATGGTGTTTATACTTGCCTACTATTGTTTGTACAGATGAACGTGGTACCTTCAGGCATTTGGAAATTGCTGCCAAGGATGAACCAGACCTGTGGAGGTCTACAATTTTCTTTCTGAGGTCTTGGCTGATTTCTTTTGATTTTCCCATGATGTCAAGAAAAGAGGCAGTGAGTTTGAAGGTAGGCCTTGAAATACATCCACAGGTACACCTCCAATTGACTCAAATGATGTCAATTAGCCTATCAGAAGCTTCTAAAGCCATGACATCATTTTCTGGAATTTTCCAAGCTGTTTAAAGGCACAGTCAACTTAGTGTATGTAAACTTCTGACCCACTGGAATTGTGATACAGTGAATTATAAGTGAAATAATCCATCTGAAAACAATTGTTGGAAAAATTACTTGTGTCATGCACAAAGTAGATCTCCTAACCGACTTGCCAAAACTATAGTTTGTTAACAAGAAATTTTTGGAGTGGTTGAAAAACGACTTTTAATGACTCCAACCTAAGTGTTTGTAAACTTCCGACTTCAACTGTAGTAGGCAAGTGTCGGTGGAATGGGATTTCCTAAAGCCATATTGGAGCTCATATAGTAGGTCATGTAAGGAAATATAACTGTCAATCTGCTCAAACATAATATTTTCCATGACCTTCGATAAAATACACAGGATTGAGAAAGGCATATACAGTGAGGGAAAAAAAGTATTTGATCCCCTGCTGATTTTGTATGTTTGCCCACTGACAAAGAAATGATCAGTCTATAATTTTAATGGTAGGTTTATTTGAACAGTGGGAGACAGAATAACAACAACAAAAAATCCAGAAGAACGCATGTGAAAAATGTTATGAATTGATTTGCATTTTAATGAGGGAAATAAGTATTTGACCTCTCTGCAAAACATTACTTAGTACTTGGTGGCAAAACCCTTGTTGGCAATCACAGAGGTCAGACGTTTCTTGTAGTTGGCCACCAGGTTTGCACACATCTCAGGAGGGATTTTGTCCCAATCCTCTTTGCAGATCTTCTCCAAGTCATTAAGGTTTCGAGGCTGACGTTTTGCATCTCAAACCTTCAGCTCCCTCCACAGATTTTCTATGGGATTAAGGTCTGGAGACTGGCTAGGCCACTCCCGGTTCTTAATGTGCTTCTTCTTGAGCCACTCCTTTGTTGCCTTGGCCGTGTGTTTTGGGTCATTGTCTTGCTGGAATACCCATCCACGACCCATTTTCAATGCCCTGGCAGAGGGAAGGAGGTTCTCACCCAAGATTTGACGGTACATGGCCCTGTCCATCATCCCTTTGATGCGGTGAAGTTGTCCTGTTCCCTTAGCAGAAAAACACCCCCAAAGCATAATGTTTCCACCTCCATGTTTGACGGTGGGGATGGTGTTCTTGGGGTCATAGGCAGCATTCCTCCTCCTCCAAACACGGCGAGTTGAATTGATGCCAAAGAGCTCCATTTTGGTCTCATCTGACCACAACACTTTCACCCAGTTCTTCTCTGAATCATTCAGATTTTCATTGGCAAACTTCAGACAGGCCTGTATATGTGCTTTTTTGAGCTGGGGGACCTTGCGGGCGCTGCAGGATTTCAGTCCTTCACGGCGTAGTGTGTTACCAATTGTTTTCTTGGTGACTATGGTCCCAGCTGCCTTGATATCATTGACAAGATCCTCCCGTGTAGTTCTGGGCTGATTCCTCACCGTTCTCATGATCATTGCAACTCCATGAGGTGAGATCTTGCATGGAGCCCCAGGCCGAGGGAGAGTGACAGTTCGTTTGTGTTTCTTCCATTTGCGAATAATCGCACCAACTGTTGTCACCTTCTCACCAAGCTGCTTGGCAATGGTATTGTAGTCCATTCCAGACTTGTGTAGGTCTACAATCTTGTCCCTGAGATCCTTGGAGAGCTCTTTGGTCTTGGCCATGGTGGAGAGTTTGGAATCTGATTGATTGATTGCTTCTGTGGACAGGTGTCTTTTATACAGGTAACAAACTGAGATTAGGAGCACTCCCTTTAAGAGTGTGCTCCTAATCTCAGCTCGTTACCTGTATAAAAGACACCTGGGAGCCAGAAATCTTTCTGATTGAGAGGGGGTCAAATACTTTTTTCGCTCATTAAAATGCAAATCAATTCATAACATTTTCGACATGCGTTTCTTAGGATTTTTTTGTTGTTATTCTGTCTCTCACTGTTCAAATAAACCTACCATTAAAATTATAGACTGATCATTTCTTTGTCAGTGGGCAAACGTGCAAAATCAGCAGGGGATCAAATACTTTTTTCCCTCACTGTAGTTTCCATGATCTAACTTATTCACTTTTTTATATAAAGGAATGATCCTTGCAAGTTTTAGTTCACTGGGAAAACACCCTAGTTCAATAGACAGATTTACAATGTGAGTTAAACAGGGGTTGACAAATACCGCAGCATCCTTTAGAAATTTGTCAGGAATGTTGTCAAGGCCAGTTGCTTTGGAATGGTCAAGTTCTTTCAGCTTCTTTAGCACAGTTGACTCAGACACCTTTTCAAACGAAAAAGCATCTACTTGAATCCGCTGCTGTAAGTAAAACTGCTGGACATGACTCTCCCCATAGCAACCTGATTGACAAGGTAACTTGCTAACTAATGTATTAGCTGTCTGCAACCATGGTTTTCTCTGATGTAACCTTTCCTCCAATGTCCAAGCTAAGATTTCGAGCTTTGGTCTTTAATCTGTTACTGTAACCTAACAGCTTCAGACACTTCCATAATTTACTTGGATTGTTCCTATTCTCAATTATTTTGTCGTTAAAATAATATTTCTTGGCCTTTTGTATCATCCTGTTTACCTAATGTCTTAATTTCTTATAGTCTATAAATACATAATCTGCCCTGGATATCCTGAACTGCAGAAAGCGTTCATTTCTACGCTCATTGCCTTTCAAATGTTATCGTTTATCCATGCTTCTGTTCTTTGCTTAATTCTAAAAAAGTTATCTACAGCATCTAAAAACAATTATTTAAAATTGCCTCATTGCATTTCAATACAGCAGACCAGTCCAATTTGCTCAAACAATTAACAAAAATATCTATACTATAATTCTTCATAGACCAAATTTGTATTGAGTTATGACAATTAAAAACTGTTTTCTGAACCTTCCTACTACAGAAAATGATGGGATGATCACTGAGCCCATAGTGTACAACCCCACTGTTTGATATCCTTGATCTATCCAACACCAACACAAGGTCAATGATGGTTTGTTTCACACCCTGATCTGTTTCACCTGTCTTGTGCTTGTCTCCTCCCCCACCAGGTGTCTCCTATTTTTGTTATTATCCCCTGTGTATTTATACCTATGTTTTCTGTTTGTCTGTTGCCAGTTCATCTTTTTTTGTCAGGTCTTACCAGCACGTTTCCAGTTTCTCCTGTTCTCAAGTTTTGTTTTCTAGTCTTCCCGGTTTTGACATTTCATTCTGACCCTGAGCCCGCCTGCCATTCTGTCCCTGATTGACTCTGCCATGGATTATGAACCTCTTCCTGCCCTCGACCTGCTCTTTTCCTGCCCCTTTGTTAAATTAAATATTCGGAGAATCGAACTATCTGCCTCCTGTGTCTGCATCTGGGCTACGGCGGTGTGGGAGCAACAATCCACTGTTTGCCTTAGTCTGGAGAATTTCATGACATGGGTAAGGAAGGTGTTTGATTCTCCAGTGTCTGGGAGAGAGGCGGCTCGGAAGCCACTTCGGCTGCGTCAAGACTCCCGTAGTGTGGCAGACTATGCAGTAGATTTTCGTACGTTGGCCACCGAGAGTGCCTGGAACCTGGAGTCCCTCTTCGACACCTTCCTTCACAGATTATCGGAAGGAATTAAGATGAGTTCGCAGCCCGGGATCTGCCCATGGACCTCAACTCCCTCATAGCCTTGACCATAAGGAACGCAGCAGGTAGAGGAGGTCTCTTCCCGGCCACACTCGCTCGTCCACGGTTTCCCCCTCCGAAGAATCCCGGAAGTCCCAGACGCCTGCATTCCCTCGATTTCCGATTTCACCCAAGTTCCCTTGGGAATCATTGAGGTCTGTCGACTCACCCCCTCTGGAGCCCATGCAACTGGGCAGAGCTAGATTGTCTCCTGAGGAATGTTTATGCAGACTGAGCTCCAAAAGTTGTCTGTATTGTGGTACTTCAGGACATTACATATCCACCTGTCCAGTAAAATACCAGGCTCATCAGTAGGTACGAGTAAGCTGGTGGGCCATACAGGGAGTCTCCCATCTCCCATTACTCGTACTCCGCTCCATGCTATCCTGCTGTGGCGTGACTGGTCTAAATCTCTCCGGGTGCTGATGGACTCTGGTGCTGACGGGAGCTACCCTGGTGTCGGAGCTGGGCATCTCCACACAACCCCTCTCCATTCCCATGGAGGCCAGAGCATTGGACGGATGCTCTATTGGCTGGGTCACTCACAGTACGGTTCCCATCAACCTGCGAGTTTCTGCTCATTGAGTCTCCTCATGTACCCGAGGTTTTGGGATTGTCATGGCTCCAGAGGCACATCCCCTTGATCGACTGGGCTAATGGTTCTATCCTGGGTTGGAGCCCGTTCTGTCAGGTACATTGTCTCAAGGTGGTGCAGCCTGCCCCTGGACGTCCTCCTGTGGGCTTAGAAAAGCCTCAGATCTCTCAGCCATTCCCGTGGCACACCAGGACCTCCGGGAGGCTTTCAACAAGGTCCGCGCCACATCTCTTCCTCCGCATCGACCCTACGACTGCGCCATTGACATCCTCCCGGGCACTACACCGCCTCAGGGGCGGTTTTATTCCCTGTCTGGTCCGGAGACCAAGGCCATGGAAGGGTACATTGAGTACAATCTGGCTGCAGGGCTCATTCGAACTTCCGCCTCCCCGGCCGGCGCAGGGTTCTTCTTTGTGGAGAAGAAGGACAAAACCCAGCGCCCGTGTATTGACTACTGGGGCCTTAATGACATCACAGTAAAAAAACATTACCACTCCTCTCCTCGGCATTCGAGCATCTCCAGGGGGCATTCATTTTCTGGAAGTTGGACCTTCGGAACGCTTACCATCTGGTTCGGATACAGGAAGGAGACAAATGGAAGACAGCCTTTAACACGGCTATTGGCTGCTATGAGTACCTGGTTACGCCATTCGGACTGACCAACGCTCCCACAGTGTTCCAGGCCCTGGTCAACAACGTGCTCCGTGACATGTTGAACCGGTTCGTCTTTGTCTACCTCGACGACATCCTTGTCTTTTCCCGTTCGGCTCAAGAGCATGTTTTCCACGTCCGACAAGTCCTCCAGCGCCTCCTGGAGAACCAGTTGTTTGTTAAAGCTGAGAAATGTGAATTCCATCGCTCCGCTATCTCTTTTCTGGGATATGTCATCACTGCAGGGAACATTCAGATGGACACTAACAAGGTGAGAGCGGTGGTGGAGTGGTCCCAACCCACATCCAGAGTGTAGCTTCCTGGGATTTGCTAATTTCTACCGCTGCTTCATCCAGGGCTACAGCATCCTGGCTTCCCCCTCTCTGCACTCACCTCACCCAAGGTTCCGTTCACGTGGTCCCCAGCTGCTGACCGGGCGTTTTCCGATCTCAAGCATCGATTCACCACATCCCCCATTCTGTACCGTCAGTTTGTGGTGGAGGTCAACGCCTCGGACGTTGGAATGGGGACCGTCCTGTCCCAGCATTCTGCCCAGGACCAAAAGCTGCATCCCGTCCCATTTCCCTAATCCCGCTGAGAGGAACTACGACATGGGAAATCGGGAACTTCTTGTGGTCAAGATGGCGATGGAGGAGTGGAGACACTGGCTAGAAGGGGCGGAACATCCATTCTTAGTGTGGACCGACCATAAGAATCTGGAAAATGTCTGCACCGCCAAGCACCTCAACTCAAGGCAGTCTCGTTGGGCTCTATTATTCACTTGTTTAAATCTTCCCATCTCCTACCGCCCTGGGTCCAAGAATGTGAAGCCAGATGCACTCTCTCGCTTGCATAGCTCCGCAGCTACACCGTCTGACCCAGAGACCATCCTCCCTACCTCCTGTCTGGCAGCTAAACTCATCTGGGGTATCAAGAGCCTGGTCCACAAGGCGCAGCAATCCCCGGGGGGGCCCGGCTAACCGGTTGTTTGTCCCAGATTCTGCCCAGTGCCAGGTCCTGGAATGGGCTCATTCCTCTAACCTTACCTGCCATCCTGGTTCCCGCCGGACCCTGGCTTTCCTCCGACAATGGTTTTGCTGGCCCACCATGGTTCCTGACGACTCCATGTTCGTCGCCGCCTGCACTGTGTGTGCGCAGAATAAGACTCCGCGTCAAGCTGCCTCCTTCAACCACTCCCTGTTCCTCACCACCCCGGTCCCATATATCCCTGGACTTTGTCACTGGTCTCCCTCCGTCCGATGGCAACACCACCATCCTTACGGTAGTGGATAGGTTTTCCAAAGCCGCCCATTTAATTCCCCTTCCCAAATTTCCTTCAGCCAAGGAGACGGCCCAGCTCATGGTAGAGCATGTCTTCCGGATACATGGACTTCTGGTCGACATGGTCTCCGATGGTGGTCCTCAGTTCTCGTCCAGATTCTGGAAGGCATTTTGAACCCACATTGGGTCATCGGCCAGCCTGTCCTCCGGGTTTCATCCCCAATCTAACGGCCAGTCAGAGCGAGCCAATCAGGACCTGGAGACAACTCTTTGTTGCCTCGTCTCTACCAACCCCACCACCTGGAGCCAACAACTTGTGTGGGTAGAGTACGCCCGCAACACCCTTCCCTGCTCGGCCACTTGTCTCTTACCCTTCGACTGTTCCTTGGGTTACCAGCCCCCGCTCTTCCCTGAGCAAGAGGAAGAAGTCAGCATACCCTCGGCCCAGATGTTCATCCGTCGCTGTCAGCGTACCTGGAAGAGAGCCCGGTCTGCTCTTCTTAAGACCATTTCCAGGTATCGGCGACAGGTGGAACGCCACCGGACCCCGGCTCCCCGCTATCTTCTTGGGCAGAGTGTATGGCTCTCCACTTGGGACATGCCCCTCCGGGTGGAGTCCCGTAACTTTCCCCGTGCTTTATCGGCCCTTTCCCCATCTCTAAAATCCTTAGCCCCACTATTGTTTGTCTTCTGTTGTCCCGCACCCTCCGTGTACATCCCACTTTCCATGTGTCTAGGATTAAACCTCTGTCTCACAGCCCTTTGTCTCCTGTTTCTGCATCTGGGTCATATCCTGAGTCATGATAGGTTTGGGTAGAAGGACAGACCATGGTGAGCTCCTTAATCAGCTGGTATAAGGCAAACAGTTTTTTAAAAAATCTTAAGAGCTTTTAAAGTAGCATGGCCCTTTTTGAGCATATCTGTATTAAAATCACTAGTAACAATAACCTCTGATTTACCTAAATCTATACAGTTAGAGCAAGTCTCCTCCAACAATTCATAAAACCTGTACTGGTCTGGTGGTCTGTAACAGGTTCCGACTATAATGGGTTTGCATTTTGGTAATACAATGTCCAACCACACAGCTTCAATCTCGTCATCGAGAAATCTGATCTATAATTGAACCCAATATTTGATCTTACATAAATACAAACTCCCCCGCCTTTGCGATTGCGGTCTCTTTTAATTACTACATAATTTTCAAATTCAATCTCAGCATTTTTATCGAACCATCTAACCATGTTTCAGTAAAGCAAAGCACTCCAACCTTACAATTACTGGAGAGTAGGAACATTTCCTCAACCTTGTGAATCAAATCGAATTACATTTTATTTCTCACATGCGCCGAACACAACAGGGGTAGATCTTACCGTGATATGCTTACTTACAAGCCTTTAACCAACAATGCTGTTTTAAGAAAAATATTTACTAAATAAACTGACGTCTAAAAGAAATAACAATAATGAGGCTATATACAGGGGGTACTGGTACTGAGTCAATATGTGGGGGTACAGGTTAGTCGAGGTAATTTGTACATGTGGAAGGGGTAAAATGACTATGCATAGATCATTAGCAGCAGTGTAGGGGGGGGGGGGGGTCAATGCAAATAGTCCGGGTGGCCATTTGACTAACTGTCAGCATGGCAGATGTGTTGTTGCCTACCCTTACCACCTGGGGGCGGCCCGTCAAGAAGTCCAGGATCCAGTTGCAGAGGGAGGTGTTTAGTCCCAGGGTCTTTAGCTTAGTGCTTTGCTTTGTGGGCATTATGGTGTTGAACACTGAGCTGTTGTCAATGAACAGCATTCTCACATAGGCGTTCCTTTTGTCCAGGTGGGAAAGGGCAGTGTGGAGTGCGATTAAGATAGCGTCATCTGTGGATCTGTTGAGGCGGTATGCGAATTGGAGTGGGTCTTCCAGGATGATGGTGTTGATGTGAGCCATGACCAGCCATTCAAAGCACTTCATGGCTACCGACGTGAGTGCTACAGGGCGGTAGTCATTTAGGCAGGTTACCTTGGCAGTCTTGGGCACAGGGACTATGGTGGTCTGCTTGAAACATGTAAGTATTACAGACTCAGTCAGGAAGAGGTTGAAAATGTCAGTGAAGACACTTGCCTGTTGGTCTGCGCATGTTCTGAGTACACGTCCTGGTAATCCGTCTGGCCACGCGGCCTTGTAAATGTTGACCTGTATAAAGGTCTTGCTCACATCGGCTATGGACAGCGTGATCACAAAGTCGGTGCTCTCAAACAGCTGGTGCTCTCATGCATGCTTCAATGTTGCTTGCCTCAAAGCAAGCATAAAAGGCATTTAGCCCATCTGGTAGGCTTTCGTCACTGGGCAGCTCGTGGCTGGGTTTCCCTTTGTAGTCCGTAATAGTTTGCAAGCCCTGCCACAACCGACGAGCGTCAGAGCCGGTGTAGTAGGATTCAATCTTAGTCCTATATTGACGCTTTGCCTGTTTGATAGTTTGTCTGTGGGCATAGTGTCCCACTCCTTGACAGCGACAGCTCTAGCCTTTAGCTCGGTGCGGATGTTGCCTGTAATCCATGGCTTCTGGTTGGGATATGTACGTACGGTCACTGTGGGGACGACATCTTCGATGCACTTATTGATGAAGCCGGTGACTGAGGTGGTATACTCCTCAATGCCATTGGATGAATCCCGGAACATATTCCAGTCTGTGCTAGCAAAACAGTCCTGTAGCGTAGCATCCGTGTCATCTGACCACTTCCGTATTGAGCGAGTCACTGGTACTTCCTGCTTTTGTTTTTGCTTGTAAGCAGGAATCAGGAGGATAGAATTATGGTCAGATTTTCCAAATGGAGGGTGAGGGAGAGCTTTGTAAGTGTCTCTGTGTGTGGAGTAAAGGTGGTCTAGAGTTTTTTTTCCCCTTTGGTTGCACGTGGCATGCTAGTAGAATTAGGTTAAACGGATTGAAGTTTGCCTGCATTAAAATCCCCGGCCACTAGGAGCACCGCTTCTGGATGAGCATTTTCTTGTTTGCTTATGGCCTTATACAGCTCGTTGAGTGCAGATTAAGAGCCAGTGTCAGTTTGTGGTGGTAAATAGACATCTACGAAAAATATAGATGAAAACTCTCTTGGTAGATAGTGTGGTCTACAGCTCTACCTCAGGCGAGCAATACCTCAAGTCTACCTTAATATTAGACATCGCACACCAGTTGTTATTGACAAATAGACACACACTCCCAACCCTTGTCTATCCGGACGTAGTTGTTCTGGCCTGCCGATGCACGGAAAACCCAGCCAACTGTATATTATCCATGCCGTTGTTCAGCCACGACTCGGTGAAACATGAGATATTACAGTTTTTAATGTCCCGTTTGTAGGATGGTCTCGAACAGAGCTCATCCAGTTTATTCTCCAGTGATTGCAAGTTGGCCAATAGAACGGATGGTAGAGGCAGATTAACCACTCGCCAACGAATTCTCACAAGGCACCCTGATCTCCGCCCCCTGTATTTCCTTCTTTTCTTCATGCGAATTACGGGGATTTGGGCCTTGTCTGGGAGCATTATTATATTGTTTGCGTCAGACTCATTAAAGAAAAAATATTTGTCCAGTTCGAGAAGCTCTTTTTGGTCATAAGATTGGGTGTGTCTGTGTGCGTGAATGCCAGTGTACGTGCGTGTGTTTTTGTCTGAGGAATATGGATATAGGGAAGGAAGAGATAGACTGAGGATTGGGAGTGCAGACTTGAGACTGGCATTGCTATCATAGCATCTTTTAAGAAACCCTGAATCACAGATGTGCCTGTGCTTTTTTTGTTGTTGTGGTATCTTACCCCCTTTTTCATGGTATCCAATTGGTAGTTACAGTCTTGTCCCATCGCTGCAACTCCCGTAC
Organism: Coregonus lavaretus; assembly: GCF_964263955.1. Taxonomy (NCBI): domain Eukaryota; kingdom Metazoa; phylum Chordata; class Actinopteri; order Salmoniformes; family Salmonidae; genus Coregonus; species Coregonus lavaretus. Next base: position 26,590,854 of record NC_139989.1, on the reverse strand, counting down.
GGACACGGGAGAGGCGAAGGTCGAGAGTCGTGCGTCCTCCGAAACACAACCCAACCAAGCCAAGCCGCACTGCTTCTTGACACCGCTTAACCTGGACCGAGTCAGCGTGCACTGCGCCCGGGCCCGCCACAGGATTCGCTAATGCGCGATGGGACAAGAACATCCCTGCCAGCCAAACCCTTCCCTACCCTGGACAAATTGTGCGCCGCCCCATGGGTCTCCCGGGCACGGCCGGCTGCTACAGAGCCTGGACTTGAACCAGGATCTTTAGTGGCACAGCTAGCACTGCGATGCAGTGCCTTAGACCACTGCGCCACTTGCCTGTGCTTCTATGAGCATTGGTCTAGTCCTGGGTAAAAAAAACGTGGGAATGAAGACAGATGGGAAAAGCACAAAACAACGTCCTAGTAATGGAAAAAGAAATGCCTAAGAACATCAGACAGAGTCTGATAGAAGGAGATAGACAGAGACATTCCCAAAAAAGAAAACGAGAGAAGGGAGAGGGAGGCGAGGATTCACACTCGTATGGCCATTCAACTATTGACTTCATACTGAAGTCTGCTGCTGAAAAAAAAAAAAAAAAACTTCTCTCCCCAGACGAGGCTGTGGCTTTACCATTGTTCGGAGCTCCAGCTGTCTTCATATACACTACCGGTAAAACGTTTTAGAACACCTACTCATTCAAGGGTTTTTCTTTGCACACTCTTGGCATTCTCTACAAGCTTCATGTGGTAGTCACCTGGAATGCCTTCTTAAAAGTTAATTTGTGGAATTTCTTTCCTACTTACTGCGTTTGAGCCAATCAGTTGTGTTGTGACAAGGTAGGGGGGGGGGGGGGGGTTACAGAAGAAGACCTATTTGGTAAAAGACCAAGTCCATATTATGGCAAGAACAGCTCAAATAAGCAAAGAGAAACAACAGTCCATCATTATTTTAAGACATGAAGGTCAGTCAATATGGAACATTTCAAGAACTTTGAAAGTTTCTTCAAGTCCAGTCACAAAAACCATCAAGCGCTATGATGAAACTGGCTCTCATGAAGACCGCCATAGGAATGGAAGATACAGAGTTACCTCTGCTGCAGAGGATAAGTTCATTAGAGTTTCCAGCCTCAGAAATTGCAGGCAAAATAAATGCTTCACAAAGTTCAAGTAACAGACACATCTCAACATTAACTGTTCAGAGGAAACTGTGTGAATCAGGCCTTCATGGTCAAATTTCTGAAAAGAAACCACTACTAAAGGGCACCAATAAGAAGAAGAGACTTGCTTGGGCCAAGAAACACGAGCAATGGACATTAGACCGGTGGAAATGTGTCTATTGGTCTGGAGTCCAAATTTGAGATTTTTGGTTCCAACCGCCGTGTCTTTGTGAGACGCGTTGTGGGTGAACGGATGATCTCTGCATGTGTATTTCCCACCATAAAGCATGGAGGAGGTGTTATGGTGTGGGGGTGCTTTGCTGGTGACACTGTCTGTGATTTATTTAGAATTCAAGGCACACTTAACCATCATGGCTACCACAGCATTCTGCAGCGATACACCATCCTATCTGGTTTGGGCTTAGTGGGACTATCATTTGTTTTTCAACAGGACAATGAACCAACACACCTCCAGGCTGTGTAACGGCTATTTTACCAAGAAGAAGAGTGATGGAGTGCTGCATCAGATGACCTGGCATCAACAATCCCCCGACCTCAACCACATTGAGATGATTTGGGATGAGTCGGACCGCAGAGTGAAGCAAAAGCAGCCAACAAGTGCTCAGCATATGTGGGAACACTTCAAGACTGTTGAAAAAGCATTCCAGGTGAAGCTGGTTGAGAGTGTGCAAAGCTGTCATCAAGGCATAGGGTGGCTATTTGAAGAATATCTCATATAAAATATATTTTGATTTGTTTAACACTTTTTTTTATTACTACATGATTCCATATGTGTTATTTCATAGTTTTGATGTCTTCACTATTATTCTACAATGTAGAAAATAGTAAAAATAAAGAAAAACCCTTGAATGAGTAGGTGTTCTAAAACATTTGACCGGTAGTGTACGTTTTACCGTTTTATCGCCGGCTTGCAAAAATATCTTGCCAAAGCACATTTGCCTTACTCAGCAATTTTCTGCTCTTATTCCTGTCATATTACACAGACAACATTGGCCTCACTTGTTGTCGTTTTGAGTATAAGCGATCTAACTCTGATCTTTTCTTTCTCTAAAGACTAATTGCGACTTTTTCTGCTGAGGAGAGGCATTTTCCTGCCCTGTATCCCACCATGTATTTACCAAGCGTTAATATGTAAAATTGACAGAGAACACAAGCCAATGACAATGCATCCCTATTGGATATGTGATTTACAAAGTAATAGACTCACCAAGGTGAAGATCTGGGCCAATATTCATAAAGTGTCTCAGAGTAGGAGTGCTGATCTAGATCTAAATAATATCATTATATGGACAGTGAAAAACGTATCCTAGAACAGCACTACTACTCTGAGACGCTTTTTGAATATGTGCCCTGGATATCATATATGACCTCATCGGTGCATGAACCGTAGACAGACTCTTGCACCCTTGTAAAAATAATTACAGCAACATTGTTATTCTTACATTGTTGTTTCACACAGAAAAAAGGTCTAGCATGTTTCATTGCAACGCTATGGGTTGTATTCAAATCCCATTGCACAAATAGGCCTATGGTAACCTGCGTCAAATCTGGATAAACTGACATAGGGTTGCAACCCAAATGACATCCTATCCCATAATGTCAAAGTGGAATTATTTTTCTCGAAATGCAAAATGAAAAGATAAAATGTTTTGAGTCAATAAATATTAAACCCCTTTGTTATGGCAAGCCAAAATAAGTTCAGAAGTAAACATTTGCTTAACAAGTCACATAAGTTGCATGGACTCACTCTGTGTGCAATAGTATGTTTAACATGATTTCTGAATGACTCATATCTGTACCCCACACGTAAAATTATCTGTAAGGTCCCTCAGTCGAGCAGAGAATTTCAAACACAGATTCAACCAAAGACCAGGGAGGTTTTCTAATGCCTCGCAAAGAGGAGGAGTAATTGGTAGATTGGTAAAACAAATGATATTGAAAATCCCTTTGAGCATAGTGAAGTTATAAATTACACTTTGGATGATGTATCAATATACCCAGTCACTACAAAAATACAGGCGTCCTTCCTAACTCATTTGACAGAGAGGAAGGAAACCGTTTAGGGATTTCACCATGAGGCCTTATGGTGACTTTAAAACAGTTACAGAGTTTAATGGCTGTGATAGGAGAACACTGAGGATGGATCGACAACATTGTAGTTACTCCACAATACGAACCTAATTGACAGAGTAAAAAGAAGAAAGCCTGTACAGAAAAAAAATATTTCAAAACGTGCATCCTGTTTGCAACAAGGCATTCAAGTAATACAGCAAAACATTTGGCAAATCAATTCACTTTTTGTCCTGAATACAAAGTGTTATTGGATTTGCCCCAAACATACATCACATTACTGAGTACCACTCTCCATATTTTCAAGCATAGTGGTGGCTGCATCATGTTATGGGTATGCTTGTAATCGTTAAAGGACTGGGGAGGCTTTCAGGACAAAAAGAAAAGGATAGGAGCTAAGCACAGGCAAAATCCTAGAGGAAAACCTGGTTCAGTCTGCTTTCCACCAGACACTGTGTAGCAGGTGATTAGGACGGAGTAAGGCACAGGAGGTATATGGTTTATTCGTCCAATACAGCAGTTCGCAGCAATGCGTAAACCCAAATACAGTGCGACTTAAATGCTCACTGGGAAAACAAAACACACGGGTGAATATCCCAGCGACAAAAGTAACATGATGCTCAACCGAGCTAGCGACACCTCCACATGGAAACAATAACGGACAAATACATGGGGAGCAGATGGAATACTTATACAGAGACTGATGAGGGGATATGAACCAGGTGTGTGTGAAAAACAAGACAAAACAAATGGAATGATGAAAAGAGGAGCGGCAGTGGCTAGAAGGCCGGTGACGACGAACGCCGAAGCCTGCCCGAACAAGGAGAGGAGGCAGCTTCGGAGGAAGTTGTGACACACTGGGAGATGAATTCACCTTTCAGCAAGACAAAAACCTAAAACACAAGGCCAAATGTACACTGGACTTGCTAGCCAAGAAGACAGTGAATGTTCCTGTTCTAAAGTTTTTTTTTCTAAAATATGTTTTCACTTTGTCATTATGGGATATTGTGTGTATATGGGTAAGAAACAAAATAATTTGAATCCATTTTGAATTCAGGCTGTAACACAACAAAATGTGGAATAATTCAAGGGATGTGAATACTTTCTGAAGGCACTGTATGAGATACGGTGCCATTTGGGACCCATCAATATAGTCTGCACATACAGGCCCCTGTGTCTAATTAAAATGGTTCTGTATACACTGATTATATCAAACATTAGGAACACCTTCCTAATATTGAGTTGCACCATCACCCTTTTGCCTTTAGAACAGCCTCAATTCGTCAGGGCATGGACTCTACAAGGTGTTTAAAGCGTTCCACAGGGATGCTGGCCCATGTTGACTCCAATGCCTCCCACAGTTGTGTCAAGTTGGCTGGATGTCCTTTGGGTGGTGGACCATTCTTGATACACACGGGAAACTGTTGAGCATGAAAAACCCAGCAGCGTTGCAGTTCTTGACACAATCTGGTGCACCTGCCACCTGCTACCATACCCCGTTCAAAGGCACTTAAATATTTTGTCTTTCCCATTCACCCTCTGAATGGCACACATACACAATCCATGTCTCAATTGTCTCAAGGTTTAAGAATCCTTCTTTAACCTGTCTCCTTCCCCTCATCTACCTTATTTAAGTGGATTTAACAAGTGACATCAGTAAGGGATCATAGCTTTTACCTGGATTCCCCTGGTCAGTCTATGTCATGGAAAGAGCAGGTGTTCTTAATGTTTTGTATACTCAGTGTATATTGAAGAGTAAAATACAATTGACTGGAACAATCCATTCCTCAATATACAAATAATAACAATATACAATATCATGTCTGCTTTTGATAATATATACTGTAGCAGTATGTATAAACGCTATGTATAATATATACTCTATTGCAAATGAATGTGAAGTGTTATATCCATATTCCATATGCTCCAGAATATTGTGGTCTCCCTAGAGAGTGAGTCTGTCTGGCTTTTGCTGCTGTCTCCTTACTAAGAAAGATGATTGCCCTTTGTCAGTGAAGCGTAACACATAGCTCGGCAGAACAAACAGAGAAATCAGAAATCGGGGAGGGATACACGAAGGTCAGCATCTGACAGCAGTGATACATTGAGCCCTGAGGACTGCTTCTTCAGACCAGTGAGAGACGGAGTTACAGATTCATCCCTCACTTTCCACTGTCTCTCTCTGACATTCTTAAAAGTTTCGATTAGATCAGCATTATAAGGCAATACTGTAGTAGCCTAATGTCTGCAAAACCAAACAATACAGAAGGACTATGTTTGATGATTAAGATTTTCCATGTAAACTCTTGATTTCACAATTGGCAAAACTGACATGTCATTTAAAATGTCCTTGGTATTGTTTATATGGGCCGTTCTGGATCGGACAATATACAATTATACATATCTCTGCTCCTTGTTAAAAGCCAGACGGAAAATACATTTATTACCCAAGAAACTGCAATGATTTCGCATTTACTACGGAAGACATAATGTGCAACAACCTGTCAACAGTGGCGTAGCACAGTTTCACAAGGTTCGAGCAATAAATTATTTTGGTGTTGCCATGGGGCTGAGAGAAAATGTTGCTGTTTTAGAGCTAATTTCCTGATATTCTACACATGTTGCCATGAGGCTGAGAGAAATTTTAGCAGTTGTAAAGCTAATTTCCTGTAATTAAAAAAATGTTCTTCATGGATTGTGACGTGTTCAAATTCTATCTGGGGGGTCCGAGCCTGCGTGGAAACTCCAACCTCCACCCTTGCGGGGGCTGCAGGGGGGGTGTTCTACGCCAGTGCCTGTCAAACCCCACTCCAACCGATATCATCACACATACTTAGACACACATGAACCTCTACTCCATCACACACACTAAGCAATCAGTAAGGCGAGTCTAGACAGTATTTCCAAGTCAGCTCGGGCAATTTAAAATATTGATTGGGGATTTTCTTACTGAAGAATGTAGTTTTTTCTCCTAAATATTTGTGTTGTGCTGTATTTTAATTGTTTGATATTGTATTGGATTTTTTAGTTTGTCTATGAAATTGTATATGCAGGACTCCCTTGTGAACGAGACCCTGGTCTCAGTTGTGACTCCCTGCTTCAATAAAGGTAAAAAAGAATACAAAATATATATTCAAGGCTCGCATGCTTTGTTGTAGTCAGCAGAAAGAAACTTCATTTCCGCGGCATACAAATGTTAACAACATACATCTATTTTCTTAGAGGTTCTCAAGGCTACATCTCCCTCTGTGTAGGAGTGGCTCTGTGGCTGTGTGTGTGTGCATACGTATGCGTGTGTGTGTGTGCATTCGTGTGTATGTCTCTGTCTCTGTGAGTGTTTGTGGTTCATTCAACAGGGAGAGTCTTCCACTTGTCACAACCGTTTTCCCTCACACTGTACTCTGAGCTGGAGCCTGCTGCGAGAGTGATTTCCTGAAAAGCATTTCAGTCGCAAGCAGGGGAGTGCTTCCCCCGACAGACACAAACGTGTCTCTCTCTCCCCAAAGTCCTAGTGTTGCCACTGGCTCTGTCCTCCATCACAATTATATTTTAATTTTTATTTAACATTTATTTAACTAGGCAAGTCAGTTAAGAACAAATTCTTATTTACAATGACAGGCTACACCGGCCAAACCCGGACGAATATCTCTGTCGATCTCTCTACAGTCCAGACGTAGACATGTTTTCCATGTTCTTTCCCTCCATCTTGAAATCTTTGTTTCTGACAGCGGCTGCATCAATTTGACATGTTTCACTGTTGCAGTTATGCGATGTTCCAAAATGACTGATATCATTGGTTCCGGAATTGATGTATACAGTGCCAGTCTGTCCACCGGCCTCTCTCAATTCAATTCAATATAAGGGCTTTATTGGCATGGGAAACATTTCCAAAGCAAGTGAAATAGATAATAAACAAAAGTAAAATAAACAATAAAAAATTAAGGAATAAAGACATTTGAAATGTCATATTAAGTCTATATACAGTGTTATAATGATGTGCAAATATTTAAAGTCCAGAAAGGAAAACAAATAAACATAAATATAGGTTGTATTTACAATGGTGTTTGTTCTTCACTGGTTGCCCTTTTCTTGTGGCAACAGGTCACAAATATTGCTGCTGTGATGGCACACTGTGGTATTTCACCCAATAGATATGTGAGTTTATCCAAATTGGAATTGTTTTCGAATTCTTTGTGGGACTGTGTAATCTGAGGGAAGCATGTGTCTCTAATATGGTCATACATTTGGCAGGAAGTGAGGAAGTGCAGCTCAGTTTCCACCTCATTTTGTGGGCAGTGTGCACATAGCCTTTGTCAATAGCAAGGCTATGCTCACTGAGTCTGTACATAGTCAAAGATTTCCTTAATTTTGGGTCAGTCACAGTGGTCGGGTATCCTGCCACTGTCTACTCTCTGTTTAGGGCCAAATAGCATTCTAGTTTGCTCTGTTTTTTTTTGTAAATTCTTTCCAATGTGTCAAGTAATTATATTTTTGGTTGTGTCTAATTGTATTGCTGTCCTGGGGCTCTGTGGGGTCTGTTTGTGTTTGTAAGCAAAGCCCAAGGAAAAGCTTGCTTAGGTGACTCTTCTCCAGGTTCCTCTCTGTTATGGAAGGTTTGGGAATCGCTTCCGTTTAGGTGGTTGTAGAATTTAACGGCTCTTTTCTGGATTTTGATATTTAGAGGGTATCGGCCTAATTCTGCTCTGCATGCATTATTTGGTGTTTTACGTTGTACACTGAGGATATTTTTGCAGAATTCTGCATGCAGAGTCTCAATTTGGTGTTTGTCCCATTTTGTGAATTCTTGGTTGGTGAGCTGACCCCAGACCTCACAACCATAAAGGACAATGGGTTCTATAACTGATTCAAGTATTTTTAGCCAGATCCTAATTGGTATGTCACATTTTATGTTCCTTTTGATGGCATAGAAGGCCCTTCTTGCCTTGTCTCTCAGATCGTTCACAGCTTTGTGGAAGTTAACTGTAGCGCTGATATTTAGGCCGAGGTATGTATAGTGCGCTAGGGCAATGGTGTCTAGATGGAATTTGTATTTGTGGTCCTGGCAAATACAAATTATTTTTGTCTTACTGAGATTTACTGTCAGGGCCCAAGTCTGACAGAATCTGTGCAGAAGATCTAGGTGCTGTTGTAGGTCCTCCTTTGTTGGGGACAGAAGCACCAGATCATCAGCAAACAGTTGACATCAGATTCTAGTAGGGTGAGGCCAGGTGCTGCAGACTGTTCTAGTGCCCTCGCCAATTCGTTTATATATATTTTGAAGAGGGTGGGGCTTAAGCTGCATCCCTGTCTCACCCCACAGCCCTGTGGAAAGAAATGTGTGTGTTTTTTGGCAATTTTAACCACACACTTGTTGTTTGTGTACATGGATTTTATAATGTCATATGTTTTTCCCCCAACACCACTTTCCATCAATTTGTATAGCAGACCCTCATGCCAAATTGAGTCAAAAGCTTTTTTGACATCAACAAAGCATGAGAAGACTTTGCCTTCATTTTGTTTTGTTTGTTTTTGATCATTAGGGTGTGCATGGTGAATATGTGGTCTGTCGTATGGTAATTCGGTAAAAAGACGATTTGACATTTGCTCAGTTACATTGTTGTCACTGAGGAAATGTACAAGTCTGCTGTTAATGATAATGCAGAGGATTTTCCCAAGGTTGCTTTTGACGCATATCCCACGGTAGTTATTGGGGTCAAATTTGTCTCCACTTTTGTGGATTGGGGAGATCAGTCCTTGGTTCCAAATATTGGGGAAGATGCCAGAGCTAAGGATGATGTTAAAGAGTTCAAGTATAGCCAATTGGAATTTGTGGTCTGTATATTTTATCATTTCATTGAGGATACCATCAACACCACAGGCCTTTTTGGGTTGGAGGGTTTGTATATTGTCCTGTAGTTCATTCAATGTAATTGGAGAATCCAGTGGGGTTCTGGTAGTCTTTAATAGTTGATTCTAAGATTTGCATTTGATCATGTATATTTTTTTTGCTGTTTGTTCTTTGTTATAGGACCAAAAAGATTGGAGAAGTGGTTTACCCATACATCTCCGTTTTGGATAGATAACTCTTCGTGTTTTTTTTTTTTAGTCTCTCTCTCTCTCTCTCTCTCTCTCTCTCTCTCTCTCTCTCTCTCTCTCTCTCTCTCTCTCTCTCTCTCTCTCTCTCTCTCTCTCTCTCTCTCTCTCTCTCTCTCTCTCTCTCTCTCTCTCTCTCTCTCTCTCTCTCTCTCTCCCCTACTACTACTACTACTACTTTTGGCCATCTGGCATCCCTATTCCCTCAATAGTGTATGTCACCCTTTTCCCTATATACTGTAGTGCATTAGTTTTGGCCAGGGTCATAGTAGTGTGTAATAGGGAATATGGTGCCATTTGTAACCCTTAGAAGCATTTCTCTCTGGCTTGCACATTGCATATGAGACAAATGGTGATAAGACAGACCACTTAGTTTCCATGGTTTATTGTAACAGGCTGAATATCGAATACTATGATTTATTAAAGTGCTGTATCCTGCAATAATTTGCTTTGGGTTTTATTACAGCATGTTTCAATAAAACTAATATACAGGCAATGCAGAAATGATGGCAGTGGTGGTGGCTCATGATATTACACTGAGTGTACAAAACATTAGGAACACCTTCCTAATATCTGCCCTCAGAACAGCCTCAATTCATCAGGGCATGGACTCTACAAGGTGTCGAAAGCATTCCTAAGGGATGCTGGTCAATGTTGACTTCAATGCTTCCCACAGTTGTGTCAAGTTGGCTGGATGTCCTTTAGGTGGTGGACCATTCTTCATACACACAGGAAACTGTTGAGCGTGAAAAACCCAGCAGTGTTGCAGTTCTTGACACACTCAAACCGGTGCGCCTAGCACCTACTACCATTCCTTGTTCAAAGGCACTTAAATCTTTTGTCTTGCCCATTCACCCTCTGAATAACATACACAATTAATGTCTCAATTGTCTCAAGGCTTAAAAAACCTTCTTTAACCTGTCTTCTCCCCTTCATCTACACTGATTGAAGTGTATTTAACAAGTGACATCAATAAGGGATCATAGCTTTCACCTGGATTCACCTGGTCAGTCTATGTCATGGAAAGACATGTGTACCTAATGTTTTGTAAACTCAGTGCATAAGATTGCTGACATACAGTATAATGGCCAGAAAAGAGGTAGCGAGAAAAAGGGTGTCACACCCTGGGTGCATCCCAAGTGGCACCCTATTCCCTACATAGTGCACTACCACTATGGGCCCTGGTCAAAAGTAGTGCACTATACAGTTTAGGGAATAGGGTGCGATTTGGGCCGCAGGGTGTCACATCCCGTGTTAGTAGGAGACATGCAGGTCAATTATGGAGATGTGTGCTGATGAATATTCCTTTCCAGAAGTCTGTGCATCACCGAGCACAGTGAGACGACAACAGCGAGTTAACCCCCTGAGCCCCAACCAGTCTCTGTCTTGTTAGTCTGCCTGTTTATGTCCCCCCCACGCCTCAATTGCTGCGCCGCTGACTTGGTGTCACGCCCTGGCTCTGGGGACTCTTATATATTGAGCCAGGGTGTGGATTTTCTATGTGTGATTTTCTATGTTGTGTTCTAGTTCGTGTTTTCTATGTTGGCCAGGGTGGTTCCCAATCAGAGGCAGCTGATTCTCGTTGTCTCTGATTGGGAACCATACTTAGGCAGCCTGTTGGCACTAGTTATTTGTGGGATCTTGTTCTGTATAGGTTTGTGTTGGTGAACCTTTAGACTTCACGTATCGTTTTGTTGTTTGGTGTAAAGTACCTATTAAAAGATGTACGCCTATCACGCTGCGCCTTGGTCCGGTTCCTATAACGATCGTGACACTTGGTCTGCATCCCAAATGGCATGCTATTGGCCCTGGTCAAAAGTAGCCCACTGCATAGGGAACAAGGTGCCATTTCGGATGCAGGTTGTGACTCCTCCAGGTTTCTAACCCTGTCGCAAGGCATTCTGGTACTTACAGCATTGTCTCCGTGCTGCTGTGCTGTTTGTTGCTACTTGGCTACCTGCCAAACTATTCACGTTTTACTTTTAATAAACGTTTAATCAATCTCTGTGTTCAACAAATTTAACAAATTTACCAACTTTTTAGTTTTGTCCTCACTCATCTTTTTTCGTTAAACTTTTTCACCCCGGACGTTTTATCCCGAGACAGAAGAGTCATTTTCCTGTGCGTTTTTGCTGCCAACTTAACTTTATTTTCCTTTTTTCCATCGCAACTTTTTTCCCTTATTCAACTTTTTCACTCCGGACGCTTTATCTGGACATGGTTCGTCAACATCTTCAACAGCCGAAGCTAAGCAGTAACATTAACATGATGTCTTCTAATTGCAGTCGCTGTACTCATAATATACAGGAGAACGATCGCCTTATGGCGAGAATAGCTGTGCTACAAGCCCAGCTTCAGACGCAATCGTTAGGCAAGGGTAATATCAGTGTAGGAAAGGAAGAAACAGCGTCTGTGCCACCAGTAAGTACAGATAGTAACGTTAGTATAAATCCCCCCGCACAGTCCCCGCAGCCGGACAACTTTCTCATGGCTTCTGGAGGGAAATACTGTTGGAATGCTCAACCGGTGTCGCTCATTCAGCCGACAGAAACTTTCAACCGGTTTTCCCCATTATGTAGCGAGTCGGAGTCTGAGTCTGAGTCTTCTCTTGTCTCTACTCCTCCCGTTACGGGGTCTGAGACGCCGAAGGCTCCCACCATTAGCTCTGACAAATTGAAAACCCTAGTCATTGGCGACTCCATTACCCGCAGTATTAGACTTAAAACGAATCACCCAGCGATCATACACTGTTTACCAGGGGGCAGGGCTACCGACGTTAAGGCTAATCTAAAGATGGTGCTGGCTAAAGCTAAAACTGGCAAGTGTAGAGAGTATAGAGATATTGTTATCCACGTCGGCACCAACGATGTTAGGATGAAACAGTCAGAGGTCACCAAGTGCAACATAGCTTCAGCGTGTAAATCAGCTAGAAAGATGTGTCGGCATCGAGTAATTGTCTCTGGCCCCCTCCCAGTTAGGGGAAGTGACGAGCTCTACAGCAGAGTCTCAGCACTCAATCGCTGGTTGAAAACTGTTTTCTGCCCCTCCCAAAAGATAGAATTTGTGGATAATTGGCCCTCTTTCTGGGACTCACCCACAAACAGGATCAAGCCTGACCTGCTGAGGAGTGACGGACTCCATCCTAGCTGGAGGGGTGCTCTCCTCTTATCTACCAACATAGATAGGGCTCTAACTCCTCTAGCCCCACAGTGAAATAGGGTGCAGGCCAGGCAGCAGGCTGTTAGCCAACCTGCCAGCTTAGTGGAGTCTGCCAATAGCACAGTCAGTGTAGTCAGCTCAGCCATACCCATTGAGACTGTGTCTGTGCCTCGACCTAGGTTGGGCAAAACTAAACATGGCGGTGTTCACCCTAGCAATTTTATTAGGATAAAGACCTCCTCCATTCCTGCCATTATTGAAAGAGATCGTGATACCTCACATCTCAAAATAGGGTTACTTAATGTTAGATCCCTCACTTCAAAGGCAGTCATAGTCAATGAACTAATCACTGATCATAATCTTGATGTGATTGGCCTGACTGAAACATGGCTTAAGCCTGATGAATTTGCTGTGTTAAATGAGGCCTCACCTCCTGGTTACACTAGTGACCATATTCCCCGTGCATCCCGCAAAGGCGGAGGTGTTGCTAACATTTACGATAGCAAATTTCAATTTACAAAAAAAAAAAATGGCGTTTTCATCTTTTGAGCTTCTAGTCATGAAATCTATGCAGCCTACTCAATCACTTTTTATAGCTACTGTTTACAGGCCTCCTGGGCCATATACAGCGTTCCTCTCTGAGTTTCCTGAATTCCTATCAGACCTTGTAGTCATAGCAGATCATATTCTAATTTTTGGTGATTTTAATATTCACATGGAGAACTCCACAGACCCACTCCAAAAGTCTTTCGGAGCCATCATCGACTCAGTGGGTTTTGTCCAACATGTCTCTGGACCTACTCACTGCCACAGTCATACTCTGGACCTAGTTTTGTCCCATGGAATAAATGTTGTAGATCTTAATGTTTTTCCACAAAATCCTGGACTATCGGACCACCATTTTATTACGTTTGCAATCGCAACAAATAATCTGCTCAGACCCCAACCAAGGAGCATCAAAAGTCGTGCTATAAATTCTCAGACAACACAAAAATTCCTTGATGCCCTTCCAGACTCCTTCTGCCTACCCAAGGACGTCAGAGGACAAAAATCAGTTAACCACTTAACTGAGGAACTCAATTTAACCTTGCGCAATACCCTAGATGCAGTTGCACCCCTAAAAACGAAAAACATTTGTCATAAGAAACTAGCTCCCTGGTATACAGAAAATACCCGAGCTTTGAAGCAAGCTTCCAGGAAATTGGAACGGAAATGGCGCCACACCAAACTGGAAGTCTTCCGATTAGCTTGGAAAGACAGTACCGTGCAGTACCGAAGAGCCCTCACTGCTGCTCGATCATCCTACTTTTCCAACTTAATCGAGGAAAATAAGAACAATCCAAAATTTCTTTTTGATACTGTTGCAAAGCTAACTAAAAAGCAGCATTCCCCAAGAGAGGATGGCTTTCACTTCAGCAGTAATAAATTCATGAACTTCTTTGAGGAAAAGATCATGACCATTAGAAAGCAAATTACGGACTCCTCTTTGAATCTGCGTATTCCTCCAGGGCTTAGCTGTCCTGGATCTGCACAGCTCTGCGAGGGCCTGGGATCGGGAGAGACACTTAAGTGTTTTAGTACTATATCTCTTGACACAATGATGAAAATAATCATGGCCTCTAAACCTTCAAGCTGCATACTGGATCCTATTCCTACTAAACTGCTGAAGGAGCTGCTTCCTGTGCTTGGCCCTCCTATGTTGAACATAATAAACAGCTCTCTATCCACCGGATGTGTACCAAACTCACTAAAAGTGGCAGTGATAAAGCCTCTCTTGAAAAAGCCAAACCTTGACCCGGAAAATATAAAAAACTATCGGCCTATATCGAATCTTCCATTCCTCTCAAAAATTTTAGAAAAAGCTGTTGCGCAGCAACTCACTGCCTTTCTGAAGACAAACAATGTATACGAAATGCTTCAGTCTGGTTTTAGACCCCATCATAGCACTGAGACTGCACTTGTGAAGGTGGTAAATGACCTTTTAATGGCGTCAGACCGAGGCTCTGCATCTGTCCTCGTGCTACTAGACCTTAGTGCTGCCTTTGACACCATCGATCACCACATTCTTTTGGAGAGACTGGAAACCCAAATTGGTCTACACGGACAAGTTCTGGCCTGGTTTAGATCTTACCTGTCGGAAAGATATCAGTTTGTCTCTGTGAATGGTCTGTCCTCCGACAAATCAACTGTACATTTCGGTGTTCCTCAAGGTTCCGTTTTAGGACCACTATTGTTTTCACTATATATTTTACCTCTTGGGGATGTTATTCGAAAACATAATGTTAACTTTCACTGCTATGCGGATGACACACAGCTGTACATTTCAATGAAACATGGTGAAGCCCCAAAATTGCCCTCGCTAGAAGCCTGTGTTTCAGACATAAGGAAGTGGATGGCTGAAAACGTTCTACTTTTAAACTCGGACAAAACAGAGATGCTTGTTCTAGGTCCCAAGAAACAAAGAGATCTTCTGTTAAATCTGACAATTCATCTTGATGGTTGTAAAGTCGTCTCAAATAAAACTGTGAAGGACCTCGGCGTTACTCTTGACCCTGATCTCTCTTTTGACGAACATATCAAGACTGTTTCAAGGACAGCTTTTTTCCATCTACGTAACATTGCAAAAATCAGAAATTTTCTGTCCAAAAATGATGCAGAAAAATTAATCCATGCATTTGTTACTTCTAGGTTAGACTACTGCAATGCTCTACTTTCCGGCTACCCGGATAAAGCACTAAATAAACTTCAGTTAGTGCTAAATACGGCTGCTAGAATCCTGACTAGAACCAAGAAATTTGATAATATTACTCCAGTGCTAGCTTCCCTACACTGGCTTCCTGTTAAGGCAAGGGCTGATTTCAAGGTTTTACTGTTAACCTATAAAGCGTTACATGGGCTTGCTCCTACCTATCTTTCCGAGTTGGTCCTGCCGTACATACCAATACGTACGCTACGGTCACAAGACGCAGGCCTCCTAATTGTCCCTAGAATTTCTAAGCAAACAGCTGGAGGCAGGGCTTTCTCCTATAGATCTCCATTTTTATGGAACAGTCTGCCTACCCATGTGAGAGACGCAGACTCGGTCTCAACCTTTAAGTCTTTACTGAAGACTTATCTCTTCAGTAGGTCATATGATTGAGTGTAGTCTGGCCCAGGAGTGTGAAGGTGAACGGAAAGGCTCTGGAGCAACGAACAGCCCTTGCTGTCTCTGCCAGGCCGGTTCCCCTCTCTCCACTGGGGTTCTCTGCCTCTAACCCTGTTACAGGGGCTGAGTCACTGGCTTGCTGGTGCTCTTTCATGCCGTCCCTAGGAGGGGTGCGTCACTTGAGTGGGTTGAGTTACTGACGTGATCTTCCTGTCTGGGTTGGCGCCCCCCCTTGGTTTGTGCTGTGGTGGAGACCTCTGTGGGCTATACTCGGCCTTGTCTCAGGATTGTAAGTTGGTGGTTGAGGATATCCCTCTAGTGGTGCGGGGGCTGTGCTTTGGCAGAGTGGGTGGGGTTATATCCTTCCTGTTTGGCCCTGTCCGGGGGTTTCTTCGGATGGGGCCACAGTGTCTCCGGACCGCTCCTGTCTCAGCCTCCAGTATTTATGCTGCAGTAGTTTATGTGTCGGGGGGCTGGGGTTAGTTGGTTATACCTGGAGTACTTCTCCTGTCTTATCCAGTGTCCTGTGTGAATTTAAGTATGCTCTCTCTAATTCTCTCGTTCTCTCTTTCTCTCTGAGAACCTGAGCCCTAGGACCATACGTCAGGACTACCGGGCATGATGACACCTTGCTGTCCCCAGTCCGCCTGGCCTTGCTGCTATTCCAGTTTCAACTGTTCTGCCTGCGGTTATGGAACCCCTACCTGTCCCAGACCTGCTGTTTTCAACTCTTAATGATCGGCTATGAAAAGCCAACTGAGAGACCTGAGCCCTAGGACCATACGTCGGGACTACCGGCCGTGGTGACTCCTTGCTGTCCCCAGTCCGCCTGGCCTTGCTGCTATTCCAGTTTCAACTGTTCTGCCTGCGGTTATGGAACCCCTACCTGTCCCAGACCTGCTGTTTTCAACTCTTAATGATCGGCTATGAAAAGCCAACTGAGATTTATTCCTGATTATTATTTGACCATGCTTGTCACTTATGAACATTTTTGAACATCTTGGCATGGTTCTGTTATAATCTCCACCCGGCACAGCCAGAAGAGGACTGGCCACCCCTCATAGCCTGGTTCCTCTCTAGGTTTCTTCCTAGGTTTTGGCCTTTCTAGGGAGTTTTTCCAAGCCACCGTGCTTCTACACCTGCATTACTAGCTGTTTGGGGTTTTAGGCTGGGTTTCTGTACAGCACTTCGAGATATTAGCTGATGTAAGAAGGGCTATATAAAATAAAATTGATTGATTGATTGAACCACTGCCGACAATGTGGGGCGCTGGGCCGGGCTGGAACGTGATGTTATCTTAATGCAGATGAGCAACTGACAAATTGCTTTTTGCCCAGAGGTTTCACCATGAGACTAAAAGGCCAGGGGTTGCATCCCAAATGGTACCCTATTCCCTATAGCCCTTTCAGATCTCTGGTCAAAAGTGATGCCCTATATAGGGAAAAGGGTGCCATTTAGGACGCAGGCCAGGGTTCTGTCTGCTCTGCAGTGGGTATAGGGAGGAGTGATTTATAAAGAGGCAAAGACACGCTTTTGTCAGGTTCCTGACGATTGACAGGCTCTCCATCAACGGCTGAATTTGTTTTTTTGTCTACTAGAGGGCACAGTGTGGCAGACTGAGGGAGAGGGAGAGATAGGCATCCACTGGGTACATGGAGTAGCATTTCTCTCTCAGGACTGTTGTTGAAAGGCATGAACTTTAACCTATATGCTATGGATAATAGGCTATATTGAGAAATATCTGTAAATGAACATACTGTATGGACTAGGGTGTACTAGAGTAATCAAACATTAATATATAGTTTACTCTTCATGGCCCTCTCTGTATGATTGATTTTATCCAGGCATAGCTATTCAGATAATTAGGCTAATCTTAATTTTGTCCATTATCGCTAACAGGTTAACAGTTAATTTTAGGTAAAAATATGTAACTAATTGCTGACTGGATTAATTGTTTTCACCCATAAGGAACACAATAGGAAACTCAAGCCTTTTTACATTACTCATCATAATCTTGTCTGTCTCTTTGCCTTTTGAGCAGTGTTGAGTCACTGGGATCTGTGCTGATCTAGGATCAGGTCCTCGTTGTCCCTTTAATCTTTATTAATCATAATCTAAAAGACAAAACGGATCCCAGATCAGCTCTCCTACTCTGACTGAGATGCTTTGTGAATACAGGCCCTGCTGATGTGCTTTATGTCATTCAAAGGGGACAGACAATGCAAAAGACAATGAATAGAATCATTGATGTGATGTAACGTTGAAAGGCCCTACTGTTGGCTTTGGAGAGCGCTTGTTTGTTCATTTGTTTAGATTGTCAGATTCACACTGTGAGTTTGCACGTTTCTCTCAGCGTGGAAGCAATGCGAGCAAAACGGCACAAAAAAGCCTGGCTTGCTCTTCGGTTGCACTACTTACATCCTCCCCAAAACATTTGAAAGATAGTGTGACTCTAATATGTTCATATTAATGTTAGAAGCGTGTTGAGGGATCATAGGGTACGTCCTGAATGGCACCCTATTCCCTACATAGTGCACTACTTTTGACCAGAGCCCTATAGGGAATAGGGTATAATGTAGCGAATAGGTTGCCATTTGGGACGCAACCATAATCAGCAAAGAGAAAGTAATGATTATCATTAATGATGTAGGAGAATGAGAACATCTATGGGAGCCCTCCGTTGGGCCATTGTGGAGACATTAATCTCTCTGTAGACGGGCTGTTAATGTTTTTATCAGAGCCTGCTGCTGTCAGGGAATCTATGTCAATGAATAATGCATTGAATGATGTTTGCGTTCTGTGATGATGCATGTTCAGTACAGCACTGTACATTCACTAAGTATTGTACAGGCACTTAACCCCTGTAGCTATGTGTGCTTAATTTGGACAACGTGATGTGATGGTGTGTGTGTGTGGGGGTATGTACAGTAGTGTAGGATAATGTGAATCTGTTTCCCCTAACATACTTGATTTATTGAGAATTGCTAATGGTTAAAGAGTTTCAATCTGAAAGTTATGTGCGTCATACAAGCACTTTCCCCTGAAGCTTACATTTTAGTCATTTAGCAGACGCTCCTATCCAGAGTTACTTAGTTAGTACATCCATCTTCAGATACTGTAGCTAGGTGAGAATAAAGTAGCTATAAGCAAACTCAAAGCTAGTAGGAAGTAAAGTGCAAGTGTTAGTCCCCTGTAGTTCAGTTGGTAGAGCATGGCGCTTGCAACGCCAGGGTTGTGGGTTCGTTTCCCACGGGGGGCCAGTATGAAAAATGTATGTCGCTCTGGATGAGAGCATCTGCTAAATGACTAAAATGTAAATGTTAATTCATATGGATGATGTGATGTGTGTGGTGACAGTGTGTACTGTAGGACAATGAGAATGTGTTTAATGCATGTTAAGACTGATCTGATTAATTATAAGTTCATTATTAGTGGTTAAGAGGAGTTTTAATCTATCTGAAAGTTCTGTGAGTGTCAGAGAGAGAGTGTCGACTCAGGGATGGAGTAGGTTGATATTCATTTCAGTATAAAGCCACTGTGAATTCTAAATGATATGACCTTTTTAATATGCCCTACCTTACCACGTTTGCACCACGCACCAGCAGTTCTATGAAAGAGATGATTGACAGGGAGGTACAATGTGCCTCACTCCGAAAGGAAGGTCGTCCCAAATGGCACCCTATTCCCTACATAATACAGCTCTGTTGGTCAAAGCAGTGCACTATGTAGGCAATATGGTGCCATTTAAATAGGGTGACTATTGAGACAACCCCACAGGTTCTCTGAATAAGGATATATAACGCTAAAATATATTCTCACGTTTGCATACTGTATTATTAAATGTCAAAAATAGTGAAGTGGTTGTAAAATAATAATTTGATGGTATGCCGTGTATCCTTTTATTAGGGCTTTTCAGTATCATATTGCTGCAGGGGTCCCTATACAATACAATCCACATATAAGCTTCTTATAGTTTACAATTTCATTATAATACTTGCAGTATGTGCTTTATTTGGCATTGTTAAGCAGTTACTAGACATATTTTATGTTTTATTTAACCTTTATTTTGACAGGAATTCCATGCTGAGACCAAGGTCTCTTTTCCAGATGAGCCCTGTTTAGCACAACAATATACATCAAAATACAATATACACATTAAACTACACATCCATATACACATTAAAATACATTACATGTTATTATACACAACAAGTAAGTAGGGCTTAGGAAACAAAAAGAGTGCAATGCATCGATCTACGATGCCACGTTTTCAATGCGGTAGCACTTCAATTCGATTATTGAAATGGCATTTTCTCCCAAGAAATGAAATCACTGTGTCTAGTTGGAACAACTAGAATTCAATAATGCAATATCTATCCACACCATAATTCTCTCACAGTCACCAGTGCTTAATTTGTGAATCGGGAGGTCCTGGAACACATAGTGAGCGCGAGAAGGGGTGGGGGATATCTGGGGGGCTCTGAGGTACTGGAACACATTGAGAAAAGAAGTGTCAAACACAACGTGCCAGCGCCGCAGACAGCGTAAACAGCCAAGTAGCCTACTGTTTATGGTGGTGAAACGGACAGCACTCTCCAAGGTGCTGATTAATTCAAAGCATTTTAGACGTAACTGCACTATGCCCACATACTTGAGTATAGCTGCATGGCTTACACAAGTCCGAATTTATTGTAGCCTGATCTTATAGACATCAATGTATAGCAACATTTTTAGACGACACTGCAGAACACCAGTCATATGCATGCGCACACATACTCAGCTGTTGTGCTTACAAGACCCGAATTTCATATACTTTTCAAGACATCAATGTAGCATTAGAACAAATATCACAATATCGGAATATACATTCAAATCAATGTAGGCTACAGCAGAATACACATATGATAATATCTAGGCCTCCTGCCTATGTACATATTCAGATTACCTTCACAGCACCGAACAAGTTTGTAAAGGAAAATTAATGTCCTACCTTGGTTTTCAAAACCTCCCACAATGAATATCCCCATGTCAAGTCCATTTAACTCCTGAGAGTGAATTTCTTGCTCAAAGCTGTAAGGTTCTGTATTTGTTGTCTTAGTTCACCTTGTGTTCTTGTACGTAGCTATGTTTCTTTGTGTTCTTGAACGTAGCCCTGTCTTTCATTTTTGTTCATTGATTTCACCTGTGTTAGTTACTCACCTCGTCTCATCAGCTCCATATTTACTTCAGTTCTTTCTGTTTGTGCTTGTGAGGTATTGTTAGTTTTGACTCTAATAAGCCTTTTCCTTGCTCGTTTGTTAGAAAATATGACGGTTCACCTGGGAAATGTCAGGGATTTCTGATGCAATGCAGCAAATACATTGAGCACAACTCCACTAACTTCGCCACCGACAAGAGCAGGGTGGATTTTGTTGTGTCTCTACTCACCAACTACTTCTCAGATAGAGTTCAATGTGTCAAATCGGAGGGCCTGTTGTCTGGACCTATGGCAGTCTCTATGGGGGTGCCACAGGGTTCAATTCTTGGGCCAACTCTTTTCTCTGTGTATATCAATGACGTCGCTCTTGCTTCTGGTGACTCTCAGATCCACCTCTACGCAGACGACACCATTTTGTATACATCTGGCCCTTCATTGGACACTGTGTTAACAAACCTCCAAACGAGCTTCAATTCCATACAACACTCCTTCAGTAGCCTCCAACTGCTCTTAAACACTAGTAAAACTAAATGCATGCTCTTCAACCGAACGCTGCTTGCACCCGCCCACCCGACTAGAATCACTACTCTCGACGGGTCTGACCTAGAGTATGTGGACAACTACAAATATCTAGGTGTCTGGTTAGACTGTAAACTCTCCTTCCAGACTCACATTAAGAATCTCCAATCCAAAGTTAAATCTAGAATCGGTTTCCTATTTCGCAACAAAGCCTCCTTCACTCATGCTGCCAAACATGCCCTCGTAAAACTGACTATCCTACCGATCCTTGACTTCGGCGATGTCATTTACAAAATAGCCTCCAACACTCTACTCAGCAAATTGGATGTTGTCTATCACAGTGCCATCCGTTTTGTCTCCAAAGCCCCATATAATACCCACCACTGTGACCTGTACGCTCTTGTTGGCTGGTCCTCACTACATATTCGTCGCCAAACCCACTGGCTCCAGGCCATCTATAAATCACTGCTAGGCAAATCCCCGCCTTATCTTAGCTCATTGGTCACCATAGCAACACCCACCCGTAGTCTGCGCTCCAGCGGGTATATCTCACTGGTCATCCCCAAAGCCAACACCTCCTTTGGCCGCAATTCCTTCCAGTTCTCTGCTGCCAATGACTGGAACAAATTGCAAAAATCTCTGAAGCTGGAGACACTTATCTCCCTCACTAACTTTAAGCATCAGTTGTCAGAGCACCTTACCGATCACTGCACCTGTACACAGCCCATCTGAAATTAGCCCGCCCAACTACCTCATCCCTATATTGTTATCTATTTTGCTCATTTGTACCCCAGTATCTCTATTTGCACATCATCTCTTGCACATCTATCATTCCAGTGTTAATACTAATTGTAATTATTTTGCACTATAGCCTATTTTATTGCCTACCTCCATAACTTGCTAAATTTGCACACTGTATATTATATGTATTTCTGTTGTATTTTTGACTTTGTTTTGTTTTACCCCATATGTAACTCTGTGTTTGTTTTTTATCGCACTGCTATGCTTTATCTTGGCCAGGTCGCAGTTGTAAATGAGAACTTGTTCTCAACTGGTTTACCTGGTTAAATAAAGGTTAAATAAAAAAAATAAAAAAAACGGCAAAGCCCTGGATTGGGCCACTGCCATATGGACTGCCAACAGCACAAAACTCGGATCCGGGACCCATTTCCACACCCTCTTCAAAGAGGTATGCGATCACTCTCCTTCCGGTCGTCCTATAGGGGACCTCCTCATAGACCTTCAACAAGGACGCAATTCAGCTGCCAAGTATGCTCGCGAGTTCCGCACCATGGCTGCAGGGAGTGGATGGAGTGAGGCTGCTTTACTTACCATCTACCGAAGAGGGCTCAACAGGGAACTTCAGGTGGAGCTGGCCTGTAGAGGTGACCTTCAGGATTTAAATCAATATGTCCATCTCCATCGACCACCTCATCGCTGACCGCCGAAGAACTCTGCCACCCAGGAACCCGAAACCTTCTCTTTCCATGATTCTGTCTTCCCGTCCGAGTCTTCCAGAGCCCATGCAGTTGGGTCATGCTCCTCTCCCATGTATCGAACGTCAAAGGCGGATCCAAGAAGGGCTCTGCCTATACTGTGGAGGGAAAGATAATCTACTCAGCCATTGCCCTGTTCGCCCCCCACGGAGAGATGAGAAGGGTCCCTCCGCTGCCATGCAGGTAGGCGGGTCCGTATTTCTAAATATCTCCCATAAGCAATTCTCCATCCCAGTATTGATAACCATGAAGGGGGTTACGAAGTACGTAGAGGGCTTGATAGATTCGGTAAGCAGCAGGTAGTTTTATTGATCACCAGCTAGTACAAGAGCTTGACATTGATCTTAAACCTGTCACCCCTCCCTTAAGGATTAACACCCTGGATGGGCAGCCATTGGGCACGGGCTTCATTTTGAGTGTTAACTATAACCTGGGTGCACTCTAAAAAGACAAAGGTTCCTGGAGTATCCTTTAGGGGTTCAAAGAACCCCTTTTAAAGGATCCTCAAATAACCTTTTGAAGAACCTTTTGGGTTAGATTTTTGAACTACCCCCTTCCCCTGTATTATTATTATTATTATTATTATTATTATTATTATTATTATTATTAATAATGATAATAATATGCATAACAACAATAACACACTATTTTAGTTCTCAGTGATTATTATGATTTTACTGGCAAAGCAGAATAAAAAAATCTAAATATGAGGTAAACTCCCAGCAGAGCCCAAAGTCCAATGGCTATATCCTTTGGCATGTTGATGTTAATGTGTTGATGTTCTCCATATCCATAGCCAGAATGATTTTGCAGTGCATGGTGATCGAACAGGTTTCCTGTTATATTCATCAGAGGTGTAGGGAGGGTGAAGTCTGTGAATACCCAAAATAGTAATTATACAGATGATTAACAAAACATGCACACGACAGAATTCATAACTTGGTTTTTGTGATGAATTTGAATGAAAAAACTGTTTTAATAATGGATTTCATACACATACCTTGTCCATAATGTAGAGGCCTATGGGATATTCATTGAAGAGGTAAGGGAGGAGGATGGTACATGTGATCTGCATAACATACCAATACCAATTGACATACCTTTGTATGCTTCCTCGTCTGTAAACCTGCAGACACAGACACAAAAGTGAGCAGTTCAGTCATCTGCACCCAATACAGCTAGCCGTCAACATATTCTTATAGCATACATATTCTTACCTCTTTGTTGACTGATATGCACAAATATGAAAAGATAGATGGTATCATCCTAAAACAATATCAATTTAGATAATACAAGGGACAAACCTTACCTTACATTGAGATCTTTACATTTTTCAGTTAAGTGCTTGCACCTGCTGTCCTTTCAAATCGAAATGTTTCAGTTGGGCAGTTACAGTTGAAGTCGGAAGTTTACATACACCTCAGCCAAATACATTTAAACTCAGTTTTTCACAATTCCTGGTATTTAATCAGAATAAAAAATTCCCTGTCTTAGGTCAGTTAGGATCAACACTTTATTTAAAAAATGTGAAATTTCAGAATAATAGTAGAGAGAATGATTTATTTCAGCTTTTATTTATTTCATCACATTCCCAGTGGGTCAGAAGTTTACATACACTCAATTAGTATTTGGTAGCATTGCCTTTAAATTGTTTAACTTGGGTCAAATGTTTCGGGTAGCCTTCCACAAGCTTCCCACAATAAGTTGGGTGAATTTTGGCCCATTCCTCCTGACAGAGCTGGTGTAACTGAATCAGGATTGTAGGCCTCCTTGCTCGCACACCCTTTTTCAGTTCTGCCCACACATTTTCTGTAGGATTGAGGTCCTCCAAACATAACGATGGTCATTATGGCCAAACAGTTCTATTTTTGTTTCATCAGACCAGAGGACATTTCTCCAAAAAGTACCATCTTTGTCCCCATGTGCAGTTGCGAACCGTAGTCTGCCTTTTTTATGGCGTTTTTGGAACGGTGGCTTCTTCCTTGTTATGTCGATTTAGGACTCGTTTTACTGTGGATATAGATAATTTTGTACCTGTTTCCTCCAGCATCTTCACAAGGGCCTTTGCTGTTGTTCTGGGATTGATTTGCACTTTTCGCACCAAAGTACGTTAATCTCTAGGAGACAGAACGCGTCTCCTTCCTGAGCGGTATGACGGCTGCGTGGTCCCATGGTGTTTATATTGTTTGTACAGATGAAAGTGGTACCTTCAGGCGTTTGGAAATTGCTCCCAAGGATGAACCAGACTTGTGGAGGTCTAGGCTGATTTCTTTTGATTTTTCCCATGATGTCAAGCAAAGAGGCACTGAGTTTGATGGTAGGACTTGAAATACATCCACAGGTATACCTCCAATTGACTCAAATTATGTGAATTAGCTTCTAAAGCCATGACATCATTTTCTGGAATTTCCCAAGCTGTTTAAAGGCACAGTCAACTTAGTGTATGTAAACTTCTGACCCACTGGAATTGTGATACAGTGAATTATAAGTGAAATAATCTGTCTGTAAACAATTGTTGGATAAATTACTTGTGTCCTGCACAAAGTCGATGTCCAAACCGACTTGCCAAAACTATAGTTTGTTAACAAGAAATTTGTGGAGTGGTTGAAAAACGAGTTTTAATGACGCCAACCTAAGTGTATGTAAACTTCCGACTTGAAATGTAGGTTCCTGCAAGAACCCCCACCAACTAAGGAGGTTTCTCAATGAACCCCACCTCCTATGGGGTTCTCGGAAGAACCTTTTCGGGACCATTTTCAGTGTCAAGAACCCTAAGGTTCTCCGAAGAACTTTGAGGATCTTAGAAGAACCCTTGTTGAACCCCTAATTATTAGAGTGTGTCGTCCTCTTTAGCCTTGTCTACAAGGCTTGCTGCCACCAAATGCGCCTTGGTTCGGGCATGTTCAAAAATCTTTTTTCTGAGGGCTCTTTGTTGTTGTTTTTTTACTTCTGAGGCATAGGTTGTTAATTTACTATACATCCCACCCACTCTTTTGCTAGTTTAATCCCTCCAGTCATTTCTAGACCCAAGCTCCCAACCTTTTTTTCATGTTGTACAGCCCAACTTATAATTCTGCATGAAAAGCCAGGGGTTATACGTTTGCTTGTTCTTGAACGGCAAATTGCTCCTGCTCCGAGCACTTCGTCGATGGATGCACTGCCCCCCTCCCCCAGTTAGCACAGTGGATCTGGGCCGATTCCGGCTGAGAGTCTGGGCACTCGGCTGAGAGTCAGACTCGGCCGACATCATGTGGCCCGAGTCTGGCCCGCCTTCGGCAGTATTACTTATGGCTAGGATGTGGGGATTGAGCTCGGGCCGATTCCGGTGTGAGTTATCTGGCCCAAATGTATTACTTGGGGCTTGGGCCGATTGTGGCTACTCTCTGGCAGATGATTACACCGGCTGCTTTATATAATTAACATTTAATTATTTATTTATTTTTCCCTAAAATGGTAGTTCATACGGAAGACAAACTAAATTGAGTTAACATCCACGGTGGACCACCACCTGCGCTCGAGCAAATCTACTTCCTGTCTACCAGCGCACAAGTTAAGGAGGCGCTTATTGCTATTCCAACTGTCATCAACTGTCACTAGACCTCGACCATCAAGACGGTAGGTAGACCCCTTTTGTTAAGATGGAAACAAAATAGCTAACCAGCTAATTATTGTTATTTTGTGACAGTTCTTACGTGAAAGGTAATCTATTCATGATATTTTGTTTGTGGTATCGTTTGCTAAATGATCTGGTAAAATGATGGGGAAATCAGAGTACGTTCACGTTATGTGTTTCTGTGATTGTGTTCACAATATAACATTAAACTTCAACGGTAAATAATATTTCTTATCCAATTTGGACATTAAGTAACTGGAAAATGTTTGTAATAATATTCTGCAGAAAAGTATGTTAAAAAGTTATTTTACTGCCGCTTAAGTTACCAGTGTGAAAAGGCAGGTTGCAGTAGCTTAACTTTAATTTACAGTGCGGAGAAAAAATTATTTGACCCCATGCTGATTTTGTACATTTGCCAAAGACATGATCAGTCTATAATTTTAATGGTAGGTTTATTTGAACAGTGAGAGACAGAATAACAACAAAAAAATCCAGAAAAACGCATGTCAAAAATGTTATAAATTGATTTTGCATTTTAATGAGGGGAATAAGAATTTGACCCCTCTGCAAAACATGACTTAGTACTTGGTCGCAAAACCCTTGTTGGCAATCACAAAGGTCAGACGTTTCTTGTAGTTGGCCACCAGGTTTGCACACATCTCAGGAGGGATTTTGTTCCACTCCTCTTTGCAGATCTTCTCCAAGTCATTAAGGTTTCGAGGCTGACGTTTGGCAACTCGAACCTTCAGCTCCCTCCACAGATTTTCTATGGGATTAAGGTCTGCAGACTGACTAGGCCACTCCAGGACCTTAATGTGTTTCTTCTTGAGACACTCCTTTGTTGCCTTGGACATGTGTTTTGGGTCATTGTCATGTTGGAATACCAATCCACGACCAATTTTCAATGCCCTGGCTGAGGGAAGGAGGTTCTCACCCAAGATTTGATGGTACATGGCCCCGTCCATCGTCCCTTTGATGCGGTGAAGTTGTCCCATTCCCTTAGCAGAAAAACACCCCCAAAGCATACCGTTTCCACCTCCATGTGGGGATGGTGTTCTTGGGGTCATAGGCAGCATTCCTCCTCCTCCAAACACGGCGAGTTGAGTTGATGCCAAAGAGCTCGATTTTGGTCTCATCTGACCACAACACTTTCACCCAGTTCTCCTCTGAATCATTCAGATGTTCATTGGCAAACTTCATATGGCCCTGTATATGTGCTTTCTTGAGCAGGGGGACCTTGCGGGCGCTGCAGGATTTCAGTCCTTCACGGCGTAGTGTGTTACCAATTGTTTTCTTGGTGACTATGGTCCCAGCTGCCTTGAGATCATTGACAAGATCCTCCCGTGTAGTTCTGGGCTGATTCCTCACCGTTCTCATGATCATTGCAACTCCACGAGGTGAGATCTTGCATGGAGCCCCAGGCTGAGGGAGATTGACAGTACTTTTGTGTTTCTTTCATTTGCGAATAATCACACCAACTGTTGTCACCTTCTCACCAAGCTGCTTGGCGATGGTCTTGTAGCCCATTCCAGCCTTGTGTAGGTCTACAATCTTGTCCCTGACATCCTTGGAGAGCTCTTTGGTCTTGGCCATGGTGGAGAGTTTGGAATCTGATTGATTGATTGCTTCTGTGGACAGATGTCTTTTATACAGGTAACAAGCTGAGATTAGGAACAGTCCCTTTAAGAGTGTGCTCCTAATCTCAGCTCGTTACCTGTATAAAAGACACCTGGGAGTCAGAAATATTTCTGACTGAGAGGGGGTCAAATACTTATTTCCCTCATTAAAATGCAAATCATTTGATAACATTTCTGACATGCGTTTTTCTTGATTTTTTTGTTGTTATTCTGTCTCTCACTGTTCAAATAAACCTACCATTAAAATTATAGACTGATCATTTCTTTGTCAGTGGGCAAACGTACAAATCAGCAGGTGATCAAATACTTTTTTCCCTCACTGTACCAACAGAGTTGGTAGGGTTGTTGGTGGCAACCAAAAATGTTGGTATTCTAGGTTCTCTATCTTGCACGCTTGACAAACTTTGGCAGAAACTCCCAAATAGGTATACGTTGAAATTACAACTACGTTGGCCGCGTATCTAAAATATTTAGTGGAAGAAGCAAAACAATTACACTCTGTCTTTACGTTTAAAGGGAAACAACTATTCATTACAATTAGTTCAGTAATGTGTGATGCCCCTGCACAGGCTTTCATCAAAGGCATCAAGTCACACACTGGCTATGCTGGGTGTGATAAATGTACAGCATATGGTTGGCATTTTCAAGGTAGGATGACCTTTCCTGAGACTAAATGTGCCCTAAGAACTGATAGGAGCTTTAATGCACAGTCAGATGAGGAACATCACAAGGAGACATCCCCACTAAGCAAACTTAGTTTTGGTATGGTAACAGCATTTCCCCATGACTACATGCATCTTGTATGTCTTGGAGTGACAAGTAAACTGTTAGAGCTATGGAGTGGCAGCACTGGTCCACATCAATGCTGGTTTTCATCTCAGAGGATTACTCAGTTGTCTCAGAATCTACAGTAGCGTGCGAAAGTATTCACCCCCCTTGGCATTTTTCCTATTTTGTTGCCTTTCAACCTGGAATTAAAATGGATTTTGGGGGGGTTTGTATCATTTGATTTACACAACATGCCTACCACTTTGAAGATGCAAAATATTTTTTGGGGTGAAACAAACAAGAAATAAGACAAAAAAACAGCACTTGAGCGTGCATAACAATTCACCTCATCCACCTTTTGCAGCAATTACAGCTGCAAGTCTCTTGGGGTATGTCTCTATAAGCTTGGTAGATCTAGCCACTGGGATTTTTGCCCATTCTTCAAGGCAAACTGCTCCAGCTCCTTCAAGTTGGATGGGTTCTGCTGGTGTACAGCAATCTTTATGTCATACCACAGATTCTCAATTGGATTGAGGTCTGGGCTTTGACTAGGCCATTCCAAGACATTTACATTTTCCCCCTTAAACCACTCAAGTGTTGCTTTAGCAGTATGCTTAGGGTCATTGTCCTGCTGGAAGATGAACCTCCGTCCCAGTCTTAAATCTCTGGAAGGCTGAAACAGGTTTTCCTCAAGAATTGCCCTGTATTTAGCGCCATCCATCATTTCTTCAATTCTGACCAGTTTCCCAGTCCCTGCCCATGACAAACATCCCCACAGCATGATGCTGCCACCACCATGCTTCACTGTGGGGATGGTGTTCTCGGGGTGATGAGAGGTGTTGGGTTTGCGCCAGACATAGCGTTTTCCTTGATGGCCAAAAAGCTAAATTTTAGTCTCATCTGACCAGAATACCTTCTTCCATATGTTTGGGGAGTCTCCCGCATGCCTTTTGGTGAACACCAAACATGTTTGCTTATTTTTTTCTGTAAGCAATGGCTTTCTTCTGGCCACTCTTCCATAAAACCCAGCTCTGTGGAGTGTACGGCTTAAAGTGGTCCTATGGACAGATACTCCAATCTCCGCTGTGGACCTTTGCAGCTCCTTCAGGGTTACCTTTGGTCTCTTGTTGCCTCTCTGATTAATGCCGTCCTTGCCTGGTCTGTGAGTTTTGGTGGGCGGCCCTCTCTTGGCAGGTTTGTTGTGGTGCCATATTCATTCCATTTTTTAATAATGGATTTAATGGTGCTCCGTGGGATGTTCAACGTTTCAGATATTTTTTTATAACCCAACCCTGATCTATACTTCTCCACAACTTTGTCCCTGACCTGTTTGGAAAGCTCCTTGGTCTTCATGGTGCCGCTTGCTTGGTGGTGCCCCTTGCTTAGTGGTGTTGCAGACTCTGGGGCCTTTCAGAACAGGTGTATATATACTGAGATCATGTGACAGATGATGTGACACTTAGATTGCACACAGGTGGACTTTATTTAACTAATTATGTGACTTTTGAAGGTTATTGGTTGCACCAGATCTTATTTAGGGGCTTCATAGCAAAGGGGGTGAATACATATGCATCACACCACTTTTCCGTTATTTAATATTTTGTATTTTTTTAAACAAGTTATTTTTTTTATTTCACTTCACCAATGTGGACTATTTAATGTATGTCAATTACATTAAATTTAAATGACAGGTTGTAATCCAACAAAATAGGAAAAATGCCAAGGGGGAAGAATACTTTTGCAACATTTCTTACCGTAAAGTGAAATAATTTCACAATGATGGTCCTATTCAACAACATGTTACCTGTCCAGTCAGTGAATACAAGGAAATATATCTAGCCAAATTCTGCATCAAGGTTGTCACTGGTGAAAATTGCATCAAAAGCAAAGACAGTATAGGTTTAGTTAGAAATATAATTTTGATTGAAGGGGATCCCTATGTTGTACAGTGGGGAAAAAAAGTATTTAGTCAGCCACCAATTGTGCAAGTTCTCCCACTTAAAAAGTTGAGAGAGGCCTGTAATTTTCATCATAGGTACAAGTCAACTATGACAGACAAAATGAGGAAAAACAATCCAGAAAATCACATTGTATGATTTTTTATGAATTTATTTGCAAATTATGGTGGAAAATAAGTATTTGGTCAATAACAAAAGTTTCTCAATACTTTGTTATATACCCTTTGTTGCAATGACACAGGTCAAACGTTTTCTGTAAGTCTTCAAGGTTTTCACACACTGTTGCTGGTATTTTGGCCCATTCCTCCATGCAGATCTCCTCTAGAGCAGTGATGTTTTGGGGCTGTCGCTGGGCAACACAGACTTTCAACTCCCTCCAAAGATTTTCTATGGGGTTGAGATCTGTAGACTGGCAAGGCCACTCCAGGACCTTGAAATGCTTCTTACGAAGCCACTCCTTCGTTGCCCGGGCAGTGTGTTTGGGATCATTGTCATGATGAAAGACCCAGCCACGTTTCATCTTCAATGCCCTTGCTGATGGAAGGAGGTTTTCACTCAAAATCTCACGATACATGGCCCCATTCATTATTTCCTTTACACGGATCAGTCGTCCTGGTCCCTTTGCAGAAAAACAGCCCTAAAGCATGATGTTTCCACCCCCATGCTTCACAGTAGGTATGGTGTTCTTTGGATGCAACTCAGCATTCTTTGTCCTCCAAACACGACGAGTTGAGTTTTTACCAAAAAGTTATATTTTGGTTTCATCTGACCATATGACATTCTCCCAATCCTCTTCTGGATCATCCAAATGCACTCTAGCAAACTTCAGATGGGCCTGGACATGTACTGGCTTAAGCAGGGGGACACGTCTGGCACTGCAGGATTTGAGTCCCTGGCGGCGTAGTGTGTTACTGATGGTAGGCTTTGTTACTTTGGTCCCAGCTGTCACGGTTTCGGCCGAGGCGGCTCCTCCTCCTTGTTCGGGCAGGTTTCGCCGGTCGTCGTCTCCGGAGTTCTAGCTGCCACCGCTCTATGTTTCGTGTTTGTTTGGTTTTGTCTGATTAGTCACACCTGTTTTGTGTTAGGTCTCATTTAGCACCCTATTTAGTTTCCTTGTTGTTAGGTTAGTGTTGTGTGTAATTGTTCATGTCGTGGTTGCGCTACCAGTGTTGGTACGCTATTTTCCGTAGCTTCCTCCTTGTTGTTAGGAGAGATTTACGCACCTGTGTGTGCGCTTGTTTACGCCTGTGTGCGTCTTTTTGCCTCCGGGCTGTTTGGAGTATTTTGTGCTGAGTAAAGTCTTGTTGGACTTACCCTCTGCTGCCTGCGCCTGATTCTACACCACACCTATACACAGCACCTTGACAGAATTACACACCACGTAATGGAATCAGCAGGAGCACCCGTCGACACCATGGAGGAGCGTCTCCTTGGACAAGAGCACCGGATCCCCTGTATCGGGCACGCCCTGGAGGGCGTTATGGATACCCTTCGTCGATGGGAGACCAGCGGCGTTCCCACAGCCGCACCTATCGCACCATCACCTTCACCACCGGACAGCCAGCCCGTCCATCGACCGGAACCCAGTGGGATTCGGCTCTCGCTCCCGAGGGCGTACGACGGCACCGCTGCCGGGTGTCAGGGGTTCCTTCTACAAGTGGAGCTCTACCTTGCCACCATACACCCGGCGCCCTCGGGATACGAGAGCGTTTCCGCCCTCATCTCCTGTCTCACCGGCAAGGCGTTGGAGTGGGCCAACGCCGAATGGAGGGGAATAGACGCCACAGTCACCTATGCGGAGTTTTCCCGTCGCTTCCGTGCGGTCTTCGACCATCCACCAGAGGGGAGAGCGGCGGGGGAACGTCTATTCCACCTCCGACAGGGGATGAGGAGCGCTCAGGCGTTTGCGCTGGAGTACCGGACTCTAGCGGCTGATGCGGGGTGGAATGAGAGGGCTCTCATAGACCACTTCAGATGCAGCCTTCGGGAGGACGTCCGCAGGGAGTTAGCCTGCAGGGACACAACACTAACCTTTGACCAGCTGGTGGACATGGCCATTCGCCTGGACAACCTGCTGGCGACCCGCGGACGTTCCAGGTGGGGGCCTCCCATTCCACCCTCCAGCACCTCCGAGCAGTGTCCGATGGAGCTTGGAGGTGCTGGCGCTAGAGGGAGAAGTGGTAGGAGCCCGAGGGGGGCAGTCTCCTGCACCAAGTGTGGGCGCGGAGGGCACACCGCGGCTAGGTGCTGGGGAGGGTCCCCTGGTGAGGGAGAGAGCAGGGCATACAGTGGGGAGTCCACCCAGGTGAGTAGGCGCCCTACTTACCCAGAGCTTTCTGTCGTTCACTTTACCTTACCTGTTTGTTTCCCACAGGTTGCACCTCGGTCCCAGCATAAGGCGCTAGTCGATTCAGGCGCAGCTGGGAATTTTGTAGACCGGAGATTCTGTGTTAAGTTAGGGATTCCCCTCCTTCCAGTCGAAAAACCCTTCCCTGTACATGCCCTAGATAGTCGTCCGTTAGGATCTGGGTTGATTGGGGAGGTCACAGCGCCACTTAGTATGATGACGCAGGGGGGTCATTGGGAGACGATTCAACTCTATCTTATCGACTCTCCTGCGTATCCGGTGGTACTGGGGCTTCCCTGGTTGATGACCCATGATCCTACTATTTCGTGGCGAGAGAAAGCTCTTAAAGGGTGGTCTGCTCAGTGTGAGGGGTTATGTCTGGGTGTTTCCGTCGGGGCGACCTCGGTGGAGAGTCCGAACCAGATGCCAGCACTGCACATTCCTCCTGAGTATGAGGATTTGGCACTCGTGTTCAGTAAGACCAGAGCGGCACAGTTGCCACCTCATAGACAGGGGGATTGTGCGATAAACCTCCAGACAGGAGCAGCGCTTCCACGGAGCCATGTGTATCCTTTGTCACAGGAGGAGAAAAAGGCAATGGAGACTTACATTGCCGAGTCTCTGAGACAGGGATACATACGGGTCTCCACTTCTCCCGCGTCCTCGAGCTTCTTTTTCGTGAAGAAAAAAGATGGAGGTTTGCGTCCGTGTATTGATTACCGCGGTCTCAATCAGGTGACAGTGAAGTACAGCTATCCACTTCCTCTGATTGGGACCATGACGGAGTCCTTACACGGGGCAAGGTTCTTCACAAAATTGGATCTCAGGAGCGCATATAACTTGGTGCGCATTAGGGAGGGCGATGAGTGGAAGACAGCATTTAGTACTACCTCCGGCCATTACGAGTATCTCGTCATGCCATATGGGTTAATGAATGCTCCATCCGTCTTCCAATCGTTTGTAGACGAACTTTTCCGGGACATGCAGGCGCAGGGAGTAGTGGTGTACATAGATGATATTCTTGTGTACAGTGCTACTCGGGCCGAGCATGTAGCCCTGGTGCGCAGGGTATTGAGGAGACTGTTGGAGCATGACCTGTATGTCAAAGCTGAGAAATGTCTGTTCTTCCAGGAGTCAGTTTCCTTTTTGGGTTACCAGTTGTCGGCGTCAGGGGTGAGAATGGAGGTGGACCGAGTGTCCGCCGTGCGTAATTGGCAAACCCCAACTACGGTTAAAGAGGTGCAGCGGTTCTTGGGTTTTGCGAATTACTACCGGAGGTTTATCCGGGGTTTTGGACAGGTGGCAGCTCCCATAACGTCTCTTCTGAAGGGGGGTCCGGTGCGCTTGCAGTGGTCAGCTGAGGCGGACAGGGCTTTTGGGAGACTGAAGGACCTGTTTACCTCGGCTCCGGTGTTGGCGCACCCGGATCCCACTTTACCCTTCCAAGTTGAGGTAGACGCGTCTGAGGCCGGTATCGGGGCAGTTCTTTCTCAACGATCCGGCACACCACCTAAGCTCCGCCCCTGTGCTTTTTATTCTAAGAAGCTCAGTCCGGCGGAGCGGAATTATGACGTAGGGGACAGGGAGCTGTTAGCCGTAGTACAGGCCCTAAAGGTGTGGAGGCATTGGCTTGAGGGGGCTCAGCACCCTTTCCTCATTCTGACCGACCATCGTAACCTGGAATACATTCGGGCAGCTAGGAGACTGAATCCTCGCCAGGCTCGATGGACTATGTTTCTCGCCCGGTTTGTGTTCAAGATCACTTACATCCCTGGGTCCCAGAACGGGAAGGCAGATGCTCTGTCCCGTCGGTATGACACGGAGGAGAGGTGCGTGGAGTCCATTCCCATACTACCGGAGTCTTGTCTGGTGGCACCGGTGGTGTGGGAGGTCGATGCGGAGATCGAGCGGGCGTTACGCACCGAGCCTAGTCCTCCACAGTGTCCGGTGGGTCGGGTGTACGTCCCGCTCGAGGTCCGGGATCGGCTGATTTATTGGGCTCACACGTCCCCCTCCTCTGGACATCCGGGTATTGGCCGGACAGTGCACTGCCTTAGTACGAAGTACTGGTGGCCAACGTTAGCCAGGGATGTGAGGGTTTATGTCTCCTCCTGCTCAGTGTGTGCCCAGTGTAAGGCGCCCAGACACTTGCCCAGGGGTAAGTTACAGCCCCTGCCCGTTCCACAACGACCCTGGTCTCACCTCTCGGTGGATTTTGTTACCGATCTTCCCTCCTCACAGGGGAATACCACCATCCTGGTCGTTGTGGATCGGTTCTCGAAGGCCTGTCGTCTCCTTCCCATGCCGGGTCTTCCTACGGCCCTACAGACCGCTGAGGCTCTCTTTACTCACGTCTTCCGGCATTACGGGGTGCCCGAGGATATAGTGTCCGATCGAGGCCCCCAGTTTACCTCCAGAGTATGGAGAGCATTTATGGAACGTTTGGGGGTCTCGGTGAGCCTTACCTCGGGTTACCACCCGGAGAGTAATGGGCAGGTTGAACGAGTCAACCAGGATGTGGGTAGGTTTCTGAGGTCATATTGTCAGGGCCGGCCGGAGGAGTGGGCGAGATATGTGCCCTGGGCCGAAATGGCACAGAACTCTCTCCGCCACTCCTCCACCCAACTAACCCCTTTCCAGTGTGTATTAGGGTACCAGCCGGTTCTGGCACCATGGCATGAGAGCCAGATCGAGGCCCCCGCTGTGGATGAGTGGGTGCGGCGCTCGGAGGAGACGTGGGACGCTGCACACGTCCATCTGCAGCGTGCCATACGTCGACAGAAGACGAGCGCCGACCTACACCGCAGTGAGGGGCCAGTGTACGCACCTGGAGATCGAGTCTGGCTCTCAACCAGAAACCTGCCCCTCCGCCTGCCCTGCCGGAAGCTGGGTCGGCGGTTTGTGGGGCCTTTTAAAGTCCTGAGGAGATTGAACGAGGTGAGTTACAGGTTAGAACTACCTGTTGATTACAAGAATATTAACCCCTCGTTCCATGTGTCTCTCCTCAGGCCGGTGGTAGCTGGTCCACTCCAGGACTTTGAGATTGAGGAGACTCCTCCGCCCCCGTTGGACATCGAGGGGGCTCCGGCGTATACGGTTCGGACCATCCTGGATTCGAGACGCCGGATGGGGGGTCTCCAATATCTCGTGGAGTGGGAGGGGTACGGTCCGGAGGAGCGGTGCTGGGTGCCAAGGAGGGACATTCTGGATCCGTCCCTGATGACCGAATTCCATCGTGGTCATCCTGCGCGCCCTGCTCCGCGTCCCCCTGGTCGTCCCCGAGCCCCGGGTCGGCGCACGGCTGGAGCCGCGCGTCAAGGGGGGGGTAGTGTCACGGTTTCGGCCGAGGCGGCTCCTCCTCCTTGTTCGGGCAGGTTTCGCCGGTCGTCGTCTCCGGAGTTCTAGCTGCCACCGCTCTATGTTTCGTGTTTGTTTGGTTTTGTCTGATTAGTCACACCTGTTTTGTGTTAGGTCTCATTTAGCACCCTATTTAGTTTCCTTGTTGTTAGGTTAGTGTTGTGTGTAATTGTTCATGTCGTGGTTGCGCTACCAGTGTTGGTACGCTATTTTCCGTAGCTTCCTCCTTGTTGTTAGGAGAGATTTACGCACCTGTGTGTGCGCTTGTTTACGCCTGTGTGCGTCTTTTTGCCTCCGGGCTGTTTGGAGTATTTTGTGCTGAGTAAAGTCTTGTTGGACTTACCCTCTGCTGCCTGCGCCTGATTCTACACCACACCTATACACAGCACCTTGACACCAGCTCTCTGCAGGTCATTCACTAGGTCCCCCCGTGTGGTTCTGGGATTTCTGCTCACCGTTCTTGTGATCATTTTGACCCCACAGGGTGAGATCTTGCGTGGAGCCCCAGATCGAGGGAGATTATCAGTGGTCTTGTATGTCTTCCATTTCCTAATAATTGCTCCCACAGTTGATTTCTTCAACCCAAGTTGCTTACCTATTGCAGATTCAGTCTTCCCAGCCTGGTGCAGGTCTACAATTTTGTTTCTGGTGTCCTTTGACAGCTCTTTGGTCTTGGCCATAGTGGAGTTTGGAGTGTGACTGTTTGAGGTTGTGGACAGGTGTCTTTTATACTGATAACAAGTTCAAACAGGTGCCATTAATACAGGTATCGAGTGGAGGACAGAGGAGCATCTTAAAGAAGAAGTTACAGGTCTGTGAGAGCCAGAAATCTTGCTTATTTGTAGGTGACCAAATACTTATTTTCCACCATAATATGCAAATACATTCATTAAAAATCCTACAATGTGATTTTCTGGAAAAAAAAATCTCAATTTGTCTGTCATAGTTGACGTGTACCTATGATGAAAATTACAGGCCTCTCTCGTCTTTTTAAGTGGGATAACTTGCACAATTGGTGGCTGACTAAATACTTTTTTTCCCCACTGTATATAATGAGTTCACTTCTGTCACAGACTTTTTTCACTACCCAGTTAAATCATCACAGTTGGGAGTCTTCCTCCAGTCAGATATGTCTTTGAATCTGAAATGTGTCAAGATAGACGAAAGCCTTCTAAAGTATGTGCTCTTGCCATTTAGTTAACAGCTGCAATCTGTAATCTAACAGATATTGCCAGATACTTGATTGTATTTTACAAACATAATATATAAAACTGCTGCATTTTGGTTGGATGCCAGAGCTGAGAAATTGTTTTTTGTAACATCAGTATGTACAGTTGAAGTCGGAAGTTTACATACACCTTAGCCAAATCCATTTAAACTCAGTTTTTCACAAATCCTGACATTTAATCCTAGTAAAAAAACCCTGTCTTAGGTCAGTTAGGATCCCCACTTTATTTTAAGAATGTGAAATGTCAGAATAATAGTAGAGCCAGTGGGTCAGAAGTTTACATACACTCAATTAGTATTTGGTAGCATTGCCTTTAAATTGTTTAACTTGGGTCAAACGTTTTCGGTAGCCTTCCACAAGCTTCCCACAATAAGTTGGGTGAATTTTGGCCCATTCCTCCTGACAGAGCTGGTGTAACTGAATCAGGTTTGTAGGCCTCCTTGCTCGCACACACTTTTTCAGTTCTGCCCACACATTTTCTATAGGATTGAGGTCAGGGCTTTGTGATGGCCACTCCAATACCTTGACTTTGTTGTCCTTAAGCCATTTTGCCACAACTTTGGAAGTATGCTTGGGGTCATTGTCCATTTGGAAGACCCATTTGCAACCAAGCTTTAACTTCCTGACTGATGTCTTGATATGTTGCTTCAATGTATCCACATAATTTCCCTTCCTCATGATGCCATCTATTTTGTGAAGTGCACCAGTCCCTCCTGCAGCAAAGCAACCCCACAGCATGATGCTGCCACCCCTGTGCTTCACGGTTGGGATGGTGTTCTTCGGCTTGCAAGGGACCCCTTTTTCCTCCAAACATAACGATGGTCATTATGGCCAAACAGTTCTATTTTGGCTTCATCAGACCAGAGGACATTTCTCCA
The DNA here is from genome assembly GCF_964263955.1 of Coregonus lavaretus. Taxonomy (NCBI): domain Eukaryota; kingdom Metazoa; phylum Chordata; class Actinopteri; order Salmoniformes; family Salmonidae; genus Coregonus; species Coregonus lavaretus. The sequence continues at coordinate 26,552,227 of NC_139989.1, read as the reverse complement.
AAAAGTACGATCTTTGTCCCCATGTGCAGTTGCAAACCGTAGTCTGGCTTTTTTATGGTGGTTTTGGAGCAGTGGCTTCTTCCTTGCTGAGCGGCCTTTCAGGTTATGTCGATTTAGGACTCGTTTTACTGTGGATATAGATACTTTTGTACCTGTTTCCTCCAGCATCTGCACAAGGTCCTTTGCTGTTGTTCTGGGATTGATTTGCACTTTTCGCACCAAAGTACGTTCAATGCGTCTCCTTCCTGAGCAGTGTGACGGCTGCGTTGTCCCATGGTGTTTATACTTGCGCACTACTGTTTGTACAGATGAACGTGGTACCTTCAGACATTTGGAAATTGCTCCCAAGGATGAACCAGACTTGTGGAGGTCTACAATTTATTTTCTGAAGTCTTGACTGATTTCTTTTGATTTTCCCATGATGTCAAGCAGAGAGGCACTGCGTTTGAAGGTAGGCCTTGAAATACATCCACAGGTACACCTCCAATTGACTCAAATTATGTCAATTAGCCTATCAGAAGCTTCAAAAGCCATGAAATCATTTTCTGGAATTTTCCAAGCTGTTTAAAGGCACAGTCAACTTAGTGTATGTAAACTTCTGACCCACTGGAATTTTGAAACACTGAATTATAAGTGAAATAATGTATGTAAACAATTGTTGGAAAAACTACTTGTGTCATGCACAAAGTAGATGTCCTAACCGACTTGCCAAAACTATAGTTTGTTAACAAGAAATTTGTGGAGTGGTTAAAAAACAAGTTTTAATGACTCCATCCTAAGTGTATGTAAACTTCCGACTTCAACTATATATATATATATATATATATATATATATATATATATGTCCAAGAGAAAAAATAGGGAATAAATGCCGAGACGGAGATTAGAAAGAGTACCACAGGATAGCAGATATAATATAAGGGGATGTTACATAGGGGAATATACGGTGTCAGCAAACATAAAAATAATAACATATGAGGTAAACATGTGGAAGGAAAGAGAGAATAGATATAAAAATGTAGATAAGGGAAACATAGAGAATGACAATACAAATGGAGGACTATTGGAAAGTAACGCAACATGGATATTAATAGGGGAAGACAGGGTGCTGACTCTGACCAAGAGTCACAGCAAGGAGTGACGGGAGGCAAATTAAAAAGAGAATTGATAAACAGAAAGACAACAAAAAAGCCAGATGTTAAGACGACAAACCATTGCAATTGGGCTATTTATGGGATTTCTTTGTCATTTAAATAGCATTGGTCAATGGCATAGACTGAGATCTGGGTTTCTGATTGTAATTCAACTGTTGGTATGTGTTGCTTAGACAGATACTGCAGCCAGTGTTTCTTTTGTGATATAGACTGGACGATTTAGCAGCTTGCTTAGTTCAAATTGAAAGACTCACTTATGCAACCGGAAAAGCGGGATGATTTCGAGGTATTCATGTTTTGCGTTGCCTAATGGTTTGCTATCTTAAACTACTGTGACTGGGGTTGTAATTTCAATCACTAAATTGAATATTAATACTGTGGATACAAATTGAATGTATGCTTGTCCAAAAACAGCTGATGTTTGTTTTATTACCTGTAGCCTAATCAGAAAGGACAGTTACCTAAATGTACTGACGTCTAATAACAGCGGATTGGCAATTGCGATAGAGCTGTGGCCATGATCTTACTTGATAACATGCATTTCAAAGCCTAACCAGCTCCGCTAGGGTGAGTGGAGTGGTATGTTTGGAAAGTAGCTATCAATCTGGCCATCTTTAGCCAGTTAGCTTGGGAGCTTGGTGAGAATCAAGGAGAGGGGATATTAAGTAACATTGATATTGAAGGTATGTATGGGCGAGAGCACAAATAATGTTTACAAATAATCAAAACTTTGTATCACGCCGCATTTCAACGATCGCTACATGGTGTAGATTTGAGGGTTCTGTTGATACAATATGTCAAAGTGAATTGCAGTTAGTTTTGACTATTACGCTGGTGGGACAGCACCAACTTTTTATAGGTTCTAGATTTGTTAAAACAATTTTTATATTTTGACTGAATTAATGCAATACGTTACAATTACTGACAATGAAGTCTAAAGGGTAATCAGTTGAAAATACTCCTTGCAAACTCAAAGAACCTTGGGTGGTTTTCATCTTGTGTGAGATTTTATGTCAGCAGGTAGCTTAGCGGTTAAGAGCGTTGTGCCAGTAACCGAAAGGTCGCTGGTTCTAATCCCGAGCCAACTAGGTGAAATATCTGTCGATATGCCCTTGAGCAAGGCACTTAACCCTAATTGCTCATGTAAGTCGCTCTGGCTAAGAGCGTCTGCTAAATGACTAAAATGTAAATGTTAATGTAAATTCTGGTGTAGTCACGAGGAATTAGATTGGGGCGATTAATGATTTGAGAGAGTACAGTGGAATTATCATCATCAGGTTTTGTTTGTAATTACATGTTTTGTTGCTGATTAAGAGAGACATTGTATACTTTTTCTTCCAGGAAAAGGTTTTTTTCATTTTCTCTCTTTGGCGGCGGCAGTCTTCTAATTAGGCCGTAAGAGGGAGCTACCACATTAAATAAGGCCTGGCCATTTTTGTTTGGTTTTTACAATATGGTTTTCAAATAACCACACAAAAACCCACCTATTATGAAATGTCAGTTGTATAGGGTTTTTATTTTTATTTTAGGGGGTTTTCATGGGTTAGAATTGATATATCTTAAAGGGGCACACACATGGAATTTTCTGAAGTTTTTATTTTCTGAGTGAGTTTTAAGTAAACACGTGATTTCTTTTGAAAATAACTGTACTAAGGACTTACTCTACACTTGGGATGCGAAAGGTATGAAATATTTTGACAGTGGTTAATGATTAGTCTCCTATAGAATGAAACACTTCTTTGAAGGATTTGAATTACCTCTGACCTCTGTTCTGACTTTCTGGTGAGGCCTGATAACCCTCACTAGAGAGCCTAGAAACATTGGGTGACATTTAAATATAATATGTAAACACTAATGATTAGGAATAAGTTTATAATTTGGCAATAGTCCTATATATGATTCGGACCATGACAAGGACTGAGAGAGAGTGCTAGCCCTGAATGAGGGACACCTGTCATTAGTCAATTTCACTATTCCTTTAATTGCTTCATGGGATACAATTCAGTTAAGATGTTATCAAGGGTTGTCAGTCTAATTTCATTTGTTATTTTGATTTAACAGGTAGTGTTGTTGTTGTTTTTTGGGGGGTGAATGAATCACGATGTGACCCTGGCTACCTCGATGGTGGGGAAAGTAGCAGAGAGAGATCCCTGGATCCATGTGTCCCACTGTAGGAGAGTTCCAACCCCAGAGGAGGAAGATGGCCCCTCCACTGCATAGCATTGTTTTCTTTTGTGTCTGTCTGTGTCTGTGTGTCTTTGCAGCAGGGACTCTCAGCTTCCCTATTGGTACACTGCCAGAAGGACACATTCCACAGACCGATGTTGATAAATTCAGAAAGACTCTGCCTGATTCCGAGACCCTAGTGGCGGAAGAAGGTCCCGAGCCAAAGGGACCATACATCGTCACCCAGGCTACACCAACGGCTGTACGGATAGAGGGTAGCTCGACCTGGTATCATCTACACCATGGCACCAGCGTACCACGAGGAAACCGACGACCTAGAGATGAGGGAGCTGAGGATGCTGGAGCTGGCAAGAATCAGGAGATAGGAGAGGATGGCAATGGGAATGATACTGATGAGCTACGTGCTCTGGCTGATTCCCTCGGAGGAGGGACAGACCTCCAAGACATCCAAGATCCTACAAGACCTCCAAGAACTTCAAGATCTTCCAGACCTTCCAGACTCACCTGACTTCCCCACCATTTATTGATCTGTCTTTGAAGGGTTTCCCTAACAGAAATTGAGGTCTAACTTCCTGATCCTGTGACTCTGAGGAGTAATCGACAGGGTGATAAGGGGAGTATATTGGAAAGTGGTATTAAGAATAATTGGTAAAAACATAAATATTTTCTCATTTTTCAATGCTTATATATGGATTTCTTGGATTGGAAATGAACTCAACTAAACTATTATGTTCGGTCCTCTTTCGAGGTTACTACAAATGGTGTCTTGATGCATAGCAGGGATAATTCGGTAAAGAATGGTGTGAACCTCAAAACCCCCTCTAACCGGCTGAAGAGGAGCAACAAAGGCGTTGAATGGTGTCCTGTCCAGCACCACTTCTACCGAAAAACCTGAATCAGAGCTAGCAACCGATGTACAGCTTCCAATCGAAGCTATCAACTGCCTTTTCTCTCATGTCTTTTCTCTTAGGAGTGTGACAGGAGTCCACGTGGAGTGAGCATGGAGAGAGATCCGGTCAAACAAAACATATCTCATGTTGCTGGTATACTGGTTGGCAAATGGACATGACATAATGGGGGGTAGAGGTGGTGTTGGATCAGGTGAGACAATGAAATTGGGCAATCCACATTCAACTATGAAGCTATCTGAAGACCATAATGAAGAGACGTCAGAAGATTGAGTGCCGGGGAAGGAAGGGGTTGGTCAACTGTGCCTGCAATTGATATGGACTTATCTAAAATCATTATTTGCGGTATCAGGTTGATGTAGGAGGTCTATACACTGCTAAATGTATAGTAATTTAGATTAAGAATGCATTGAGATACTGATCTGTAGTTATAATCATGATGAGGAAGTTAATAATGGAATTATGGAAATTAATTTATGTTAATAGAAATGCACATTCTTCCAGTGTCATAGTGTGCTAAGTTGAGGGTTTTAACTTTGAGTGATAGGACCCATGTGATTCACTAAGCATTGTCATTCTAAATTTATGTTGGATAATTAATTTGGATATGTTGATGATTTTTCAGTAGACTATAGTTAAAATGTTTTCAGACACAGTGGACTATAAGATCAACATAGTTAATCAACGAACATGGAGCTAGAGTTAAACATTGGTACATCTCTGTTGCTATGCAAGAGCTTAAGTGCTTCCTCTCAATGGGTTGGGTGTGTGACATAGGAATGTTTATTCTATCTTCATCTGACCTGACTGTGTTATTTACATTGTATGTACGGTCTATGTGGGATTTTTCCTTATATATCAGTAAGGTTTTGACTACATAGATATTTATCGTGAATATATATATATTAGTTAGTCATGTATTGATCTTTTACTCAGACCGTGTCAAGAGATGTTTGATCGTGCATGATCCAGATGACTGAGAGTTTATACCTTAGTTGATTTAAATATATTGCGGATCTGGTTGGATTCAAGTATAGAGAATGTAGTAGGGGGATGACTTCTCAGTTATATGGAATAGTTTAGACTCCAATCATATGTATACTATTGGAGAATATTTTGGGAAATCAAGTTTATGTGAATTCTTTGGTTTAAGTAAATGTTATCTGGGGAATTTTACTTACAACAGATAAAGAGAGAAAAAGGGGGATTGATATAATGTGTTTACACAGGATTTGTTAATGTGTTTGATATTACGTGTTACATAGGATTTTGAGGATGATGACATTCCATTTATTTATGTCACTGGTGGGTGCCAGAAAGTGTGCGTGCCAGGAAGGCTGGGGGGCCACTGATGTTAATCTTAGAATGAATATGTAATGGAGTGTCCTGACTGGGGTGCAAGCTGATACAATTGTAGTTGGGAGTGACACCCAATAATGGTTGGCAACTGTTGGATGGAATTAGCTTGCGAAGCAGTATATAAACTGAGAGATTTTCTATGTCTAACATTCAAATAAGAGGCAACTCACGTGCAGCTCGTTATGTTGAATCCGGTACCGTATTAATAAATACATTGTATCAACTCTCCATCTAAGTGTTTAATTATATTCATGCATCCTGAATTTCTTGATACCAGAGAAATTAATCATAACAGGTAAGCTATACCTTCCAAAAGTGTTGAAAAGTACATTTCTCCCATTTATAACACTGCACTAATCCATCAAATGTTATCACAGTAAAGTGTAACCTGTGTGTTTGCCTGTTTACGTCTCTGTCTCTTACCGTGTTCCCTTTAACTCTGCTCCCGTTCTCCAGGGCCTGGGGGTTCTGCCCAACACCCAGACGTGGATCCACCTCCATTACCAACGACCCTCCAACTTTTCATTACATCATCTACAGCTACTGTTATTGTCATGTTGTTATTATCTGCTAAGAAAGTTTTATTGCTCTATCATAATGGGCACATATTATGTGAGATACACAGATTAACTAAAAACACTTTCACTGCAAACACTGAGAACAAAGAGAGCAGCAGTGCCTGGACTTTGCAGTCTCCCTCTTCAAGTCCCCTTTCCGAGACTGGCCGCCTGTTGAGAACAGGTGACAGGCAGAACCTCCCACCCACCCACACAGCAACCACCTCCTCTATATTCCACACACCAGAATTCGGTTGTGATAATTGCGTTGTTTGCTCTATAACCTGTTAGTTCATATGCCTTGCGATTGTGATATATAGGCCTAAAGCCAAGACAATAAGATGACACAGTGGCAGAATAAACTCAACCACATCTTTGTTTCATCACAAAACTGGAGAGCAACCTCTGTGCGGTGAAGTCCACAAAGCATATTGCATGTAACAAACATGACCTATAGCATAGTCAAACAAGTTAATGTTTCCAACATTTTTGGACTACTAAACAACTATTAACTTAGGATCACGGAGAGTTACCACAAGTCACAAAGAAAACAGGAGCTGCCTCCACTATTCCAGCACCATTTAAACTTCAATATTTCAACATAATCAAATCACCTATGCTTAGTCTAATACAGTGACAACTAAAAGATACCAAAAACAATTTATTCCAATCAACGTAAGCTAAATATGATTTGGCTGTCCATGGTTCTGATTTCTGTGTGTGTGTGTGTGTGTGTGTGTGTGTGTATGTATGTGTGTGTGTGTGTGTGTGTGTGTGTGTGTGTGTGTGTGTGTGTGTGTGCGTGTGTGGCGTGCGTTCATTCGTGCAAGTAGAAAAAAACATGTTGACTCACCCTACTTGTAGAGAAATGCCAATGCCATCCTCCTCTCTTTTATGTTGACGAAATGGTCTCCATCGTACAGTATGCTTTTGCTTGCTAACTAGCCTAAATTCCTTTCATGGGCAACGATGACCCAGCTAGTTAACATTAGACTACTACATCTAGCTACATATTGAACTTCCAACTTCTCAGGCCAGGGGCACAAAGTATGAATTTATGGTTGGATTAGAATTGTCGTTATGATCATTGGCTAGTACGGATAATTAAGTAAAACCCACTAGTCCAAATACCTATCTCCATCAATGACTAATTTAGGAAAGGAACCATTTTAGCTAGCTAGCTAGCCATCGGAGCACAACAACACAACGAGATGCAACATTTCAAGTTTTTTCTGTCATTTCACATTTTGCTCTCAATGTGATGTGATTGGTGTGAAGCAAAATCCAAACTGGCTTCCCTTAACACTTTTTTGGGGTGGGTCAAGACCATTCACAGTTGAGCTCACTCAGTTTAGCTCAACGCTGAATGACTATTATTTTATACTTTGTTTTATCAAGGGAGGCCAAAACTTTAATTTTATTGGTCAATCTTTTGGGGAAGCCTTGCTTCCCTTGGCATCCATGAATACACGACTTTGACACACACACACACATACACACACACACACACACACACACAATCACTCGTACACATAAAGTGTACACGCACCAATCCAGGCCTGCTGTGCTGTGGCTGCTGGGCTGGGGGGATGTTATAGCCTATAACCGCTGTGGAGACCAGCCATCTCATCCAGAATGGTTGTTTTTACAACCTAACTGGCTACATATTGACATATCGCTATCATCTGTATCTCACCAGGCTCTCGGATTTAATGTCTCTATATCCCTGACTTTCACCGCAGTGCTGTGTGTTTGTGTCTGTAGGCCTCACCATCCTCACCTGGCCACAGGGAGAAAATGACAGTGAGAGAATGACAGTGAGAGGGAAAATAAAAGTTGTGTTGGTAATTAACCTCCTAGCTGTATTTACTGTATCACAGCCCTGATAGGGGACATGTTGTTCCATCATGTTTACTGGGGGTTGATTCAATAATTAAAGCTTTGTTGTTAATTTAATGGCCTGCATTATTTATTATGCTCCATGTTAAAGGGACAATCTGTAATATTCCCTGGCTGTTCAGTGGTCATTTTAATTAATGGTATGCACCTACTCATTGATTCTTAAAGGCCCAGTGCAGTAAAAATTATGTTTTTCCTGAGTTTTGTTAGATATTGCACAACAGCTGATGAAACTAACCCTGTAAAAGTGTAAAAAAACATTTATCAGTATTATTTCCTGATAGTTGCTGGTTGAAAAATACACAGGATCCCCCCCTTTACACAGAACCTTCTAATCAGCAGGTTTTGCATGGGTGGAGTTTTGGCTTGCCTGCTGACATCACCAGGCGGTTTAAGTTAAGAGACCAATAACAAAGAGAGTTCCAAACCTTTCTGCTAATAACAGATTGTTTTCAGGTTACATATCCCTCCCATTAGGCCCCTCCAATTAGGTCCCTCAATCATACCACTCCCAGACAGTTCTAGTAAAATTCTTGCTTGAGAATTTTGTTGTTGTTGTTGTTGCTAAAAAGCATATTTTTTTTTTGACCATTTTAAAGGGAAACTATTACAGCAAGACATGTAACACTTTCCTGCAGTCAAACAACTTAGTGGCCTCATGGGTGGAATATTTCGCAGCCCTTTCCTGCAGCCAAATGATCAAATCGCCCTCTAGTGGCCTCATGGGTGGAATGTTATTAATACTTTTCATAATTTCATAATTAATGAACATCATCTTTTTTTTTTTACTCAGAAAATCCGGTATTTCGATGTCAAATGGTTTGGTTATAGTTCTAACCCCCCCCTCCTTAGACAATCCCGCAGGCGAAGAAGTCGTATGTGGAGGTCCTGGGCTGGTCTGCGGTTGTGAGGCCGGTAGGATGTACTGCCAAATTCTCTAATACGATGTTGGAGGTGGCTTATGGTAGGGAAATGAACATTCAATTATCTGGAAACAACTCTGTTGGATATTCCTGCAGTTAGCATGCCAATTGCACGCTACATCAATATTCAAACATGCAGATGCATTTATTCCATATGTTATGAAGAGTATAGCTTCGTCCCAAATGCACCCTATTTCCTGTTTAGTGCACTACTTTTGACCATGGTCCATAGGGTGCCATTTAGAACATAACCCTTGTGTAGAATGGTGTGTGGTGTGCAGCAACTGAGTTGAAATTAACATGACGTACATTACTGTAAGTGAAGGCTTATTGAAAGTGTAAAGTACATCATGTGCAGACCATTTCACATTTGTATTGGACTATTAGGGTTGTGTCTGGATTTGGTTGGATTCAATGGCTTACCCAGTGGTTGTTGTCTTTGGAGAAATATTGAATCCAGATCATTCACTTAGATACAATTATCCTAAGCTATATATTATATTATTTTAAGGCCCAATGCAGCCGTTTTTATGTCAAAATCAAATCATTTCTGGGTAACAATTAATTGTACTGCAGTGGGTTGAATCAGGGTCACACAGAGGGTTTCTTGGTAGTCTTAAACAAATCTACTTTGAAACAAAGGTATACACCTTACACATGGTTATTTACATTTTAGTCATTTAGCAGACGCTCTTATCCAGAGCAACTTACAGTTAGTGAGTGCATACATTTTTCATACTGGCCCCCCGTGGGAAACGAACCCACAACCCTGGCGTTGCAAGCGCCATGCTCTACCAACTGAGCTACACGGGGCTTAAAAAAAAGAAGACACCTGTACCATGTCAGATAAGGAGTTGAAATATAATACATTTTGAGTTTGCATCCCAATATTGCACTTTATATATACTGAACAAAAATATAAACGCAACATGTAAAGTGTTGGTCCCATGAGCTGAAATAAAAGATATCAGCAATTTTCCATACGCACAAAAAGCTTATGTCCCTAAAATGCTGTGCACAAGTATGTTTACATCCCTGTTAGTGAAAATGTCTCCTTTGCCAAGATAATTCATCCACCTGACAGGTGTGGTATATCAAGAAGCTGATTAAAAAGCATGATCATTACACAGGTGCACCTTGTGCTGGGGACAATAAAAGGCCACTCTAAAATGTGCAGTTTTGTCACACAAAACAATGTCACAGATGTATCTAGTTTTGAGGGAGCATGACATTGGCATGCTGACTGCAGGAATGTCCACCAGAGCTGTTGCCAGATCATTTAATGTTAATTTCTCTACTATAAGCCACCTCCAACGTTGTTTTAGAGAATTTGGCAGTACGTCCAACTGGCCTCACAACCGCAGACCACTTGTAACCACGCCAGCACAGGACCTCTACATCTGGCTTCTTCACCTGAGACCAGCCACCCGGACAGCTGATGAAACTGTGGGTTTGCACAACCTAAGAACCGTCTCAGGGAAGCTCATCTGTGTGCTGGTCATCCTCACAAGGGTCTTGACCTGACTGCAGTTCGGAGTCATAACCGACTTCAGTGGGCAAATGCTCACCTTCGATGGCCACCGGCACGCTGGAGAAGTGTTCTCTTCATGGACAGTTTGCCGGGCAGTTGGCAAACAACGTGTATGGGATCGTGTGGGCGAGCGGCTGCTGATGTCAACGTTGTGAACAGAGTGCCCCATGGTGGTGGTGGGGTTATGGTATGGGCAGGCATAAACTACGGTCAACAAACACAATTTCATTTTATCTATGGCAATTTGAATGCACAAACGAGATCCTGAGACCAATTGTCGTGCCATTCATCCGCTCCCATCACCTCATGTTTCAGCATGATACTGCACAGCCCCATGTCGCAAGGATCTGTACACAATTCCTGGAAGCTGAAAATGTCCCAGTTCTTCCATGACCTGCATACTCATCAGACATGTCACCCATTGAGCATGTTTGTGATGCTCTGGATCGACGTGTACGACAGCATGTTCCAGTTCCATATCCAGCAACTACGCACAGCCATTGAAGAGGAGTGGGACAACATTCCAAAGGGCACAATCAACAGCCTGATCAACTCTATGCTGCATGAAGCAATTAGTGGTCACACCAGATAATGACTGACTGGCTACTTGATCCACGTCACTACATTTAAAAAAAGGTATCTGTGACCGACAGATGCGTATCTGTATTCCCAGTCATGTGAAATCCAAAGATTAGGGCCTAATGAATTTATTTCAATTGACTGATTTCCTTATATGAACTGTAACTTATATGAACTATAAATCTTTGACATTGTTGCATGTTGCGTTTATATTTTTGTTCATTGTAGTTGTCCAGTTTATCAGGTCCCAGGCTCCCACGACTGTTATGATTTTAAGTTAATTACAATTTGCTTTTTGCTTAAGTGCCATCTGTACCTCATAGAGCAGATCTAGTCTCATTTGCGTAAGTAAGCCGTTTGGCGTGAGAGACTCATTGGGAGGAGACTAGAGCAGACCCAGAAGTTTTGACTGAATGGACTCACATTTGAGCATCCCAGGAAGGTCGATTTACTTTGTGCTGTTATAATTTATGCTATGATATCCTGCGATTTCATTGGGGCAGTTCCCCTTCATAGGAAATAGTTTCCAAAACAATCGAAGCGATGTTCACATGACCTATTCGCCCACTGAGGCGGAGCTGGCAGTCACTGAGGGACAGAGTAGTAAATACAGTAACTGAACAGCTTGTTTGAACAATTTAAACATTTTGAGCATTTAAAACAAACCATGAATTATAGTGCCTTCAGAAAGTATTCACTCTCCTTGAATTTAAAATTGATTAAATTCAGATTTTTGGTCACTGGCCTACACACAATACCCCATAATGTCAAAGTGGAATTATGTTTTTGTTACAATTTTTTTACAAATGAATAAAAATAAAAAGCTGAAATGTCTTGAGTCAATAAGTATTCTTTGTTAAGGCAAGCCTAAATAAGTTCAGGAGTAAACATGTGCTTAACATGTCACATAAGTTTCATGGACTCACTCTGTGTGCAATAATAGTTTTTAACATGATTTTTTAATGACTACCTCATCGCTTTACCCCACACATACAATTATCTGTAAGGTTCCTCAGTCATGCAGTGAATTTCAAACACAGATTCAACAATAAAGACCAGGGAGGTTTAAAAAACAGACATTGAATATCCCTTTGAGCATGATAAAGTTAATAATTACACTTTGTATGTTGTATCAATACACCCAGTCATTACAAAGATACAGGCGTCCTTCCTAACTCAGGTGCCGGAAAGGAAGGAAACCGCTCAGGGATTTCACCAAGAGGCCAATGGTGACTTTAAAACAGTTACAGAGTTGAATGGCTATGATAGGAGAAAATTGAGGATGGATCAAAAATGTGGTAAAGAAATTAATATTTATTCCAGAATACAAATTGTGATGTTTGGGTCAAATCCAACACAACACATCACTGAGTATCACTCTTCAATTTTCCAATCATGATGGTGGCTGCATCATTTATGGGTATGCTTGTCATCGGCAAGGACTAGGGAGTTTTTTTAGGAGAAAAATAAACGTAATGGAGCTAAGCACAGGCAAAATCTTAGAGGAAAACCTGGTTCAGTCTGCTTTCCAACAGACACTGGGAGACAAATGTACCATTTAGCAGGACAATTACTTAAAACACGAGGCCAAATATACACTGGTTGCTTACCAAGACAACATTGAATGTTCCTGAGTGGCGTTGTTACAGTTTTGACTTAAATCAGTTCACAATCTATGGCAAGACTTGAAAATGGCTGTCTAGCAATGATCAACAATCAACTTGACGAAAGGAATAATGGGCAAATATTGTACAGTCAATGTGTGCAAAGCTCTTAGAGACTTTGCCAAAAAGACTAACAGCTGTAGTCACTGCCAAAGGTAATTCTAACATGTATTGATTCAGGAGGGTGAATACTTATCTACAAAAAATATATTCGTGTTTTACACACACACACGCACGCTCGCACACACACACACACACACACACACAGTGGTTGGTGCTGTCTCCATGGCAGATGGGTGGGCACAGCTGACATTCCCTAGTGCCACAGGAGCTGGTGCCAGAGGAGCCGGATGGGGGTGGATGCAGGGGCCTAATGTATGCCTGCACGCAAACACCAACAGCAGGGATGAATAAGGTGGATTTCTGTGGATGTCCCCAGCTCCTTAGAGACTGCTGCACATTGGGTCTGGGTATAAGGGGTTGAGGGTTTGTGTGTATGTGTCTGTATTGCTAATGAAGACTCGCTTCACTGATGATCAAACCCAACAACACCCAATTTCCACTTTGATCCAGTAGCTTGTCGGGTCCATGCCACCCACCTACTCACAGGGCCCACTGGATTGTTCCTAATCATGTAATGGACAACATGAACAGATAGCACGCAATTAGCCATGATTCAATGTGACACGTATGTTAATGTGGAAAACAACACATTAAACTGAAGATGACATTACATTTACGTCATTTAGCAGACACTCTTATCCAGAGCAATTTACAGGAGCAATTAGGGTTAAGTGCCTTGCTCAAGGGCACATCGACAGATTTTTCACCTATTTGGCTCGGGGATTAGAACCAGCGACCTTTCGGTTACTGGCACAACGCTCTTAACCACTAAGCTACCTGCCGCCCCATAAGATTTTAACTAACGTGAAATCAAACATCAGCAGGTTTGAGGCCACCAGGGCGGCGGGCAGGAAGCAGGCACTGGATGCGTGAAAAATGGCACCCTATTCCCTATTTAGTGCACTACGTTTGACCAGGGCCCATCCTGTTTACATCCCTAACATCCCATAGCGCTCTGGTCAAAAGTAGTGCACTATGAAGGGAATAGGGTGGCAGTCACTGTCATCCTTCATGACCTAAACAATAGAAGAGGAGCTGCTGTAGCTGAGTGTTGCATGCAAACTGTGGGATTTAAAGCAGAGAGATAGAGAGAGAGAGTGTTCTCCTCTCATCTAAAAATAGAGCAGAAGTTTAATCAGTGTCAAACATATTTTTCTCTATACAAGTGTAAACTAGTACCAGTTCATACATTTATTTTCATTATCATGGTATTATTTTGTGCAAGCTTCCTTTGATGTTGGCAGTCTGAAAGCCTAGTTTAATCTCTGCCCCTGATTTTAGCAAGGCATGTTTTAGGGTCAGAAATAGCTATGGAGAAGTGATATAAAATACTCTTTGAATCCTTTGATGCCCTGTCTGAGTTACAGCATTTTGATGCAGCCTGGCCCCAAATATTTTATCTTCGCCCCCCTCTCTTTTATGCAGTAGAAACATCAAATGACGGCATGATATCTGACATCAAACGAGAACAATGAGAGTCGTAGACAGCATGAGCGGACCAGAATGAAGAGTTTGACATGGTATCTCTTCTCTGCACAGCCCTACAGTACAGTAAGCCCTGGGGATCTCCAATAAACACCCACAATAATTCAACTCTTTGTTACCCTTATCAATGATGGGAAAGGACCTGCAAGTTTGTGAAGATTCTCAGAATCATAATACAGAAAAATCTTCAGTGTGAAAAACAAATCACAGAAATCATGGGTAAAGCTAACAAGAAGCTGTTATTTTATGCCGTCTTAAAAGGTTCAATGTGCCACAGATGGACCTGGTCGACTATGATCAGCCATGCCTTGAATATGCTGCACCAGTTTGGCATAGCTCATTATCTCAAGCACTCTCAGACCAGCTCGAGCGCATCCAAAAGCGTGCCTGCCGCATCATCCTGGGCACTGCATATGTGAGGTACACTGATGCACTGAAGACACTGTCACTGCAAACACTTGAAGAGCAAAGAGAGCAGCTGTGCCTGGACTTTGCCATCTCTCTCTACAAGTCCCCCACCCGAGACTGGTTACATGCCTGTCGAAGAGACGTGACAGGCATAACCCTCAGCACCCATCGTCTCTCTGTCCCACACGCCAGGACTGAGAGATACAAGAGATCTCCCCTCTTATTAATAAGACTCTTTGAGTCTTCTCATCGAAATTGTGTGTACTTGTTTATTTTTAAATGTTAGCCATCCATACTTCATTTCAGTGTCCATGACTGCCATGTGGGTATTAAAATAAACTTGAACTTAAAACATTAATCTCACAGTGTTCTGAACATCAGCTCTCTAAAGATGTTTATTTGCAAGAGACTGGCTCACAGGCCAGAATTTGTGACATTTTGGGGTTACATTGTCTTTGGATAGTCCCCCATAGATATCTACTGAATCTACAAACACTCTATTTGGGACTATACAAATAAAACAATAGCCATTTTGATTCTTAATGGTGTCCAACAACTCATTGAATCCTATAGGTGTCAAGTTGCCCTGGTATGAGGGATTCAATGGTATTTCAATATCCCTAGGACAGTTTGAGAAAAGTCTCTTTATGTTATGTTAACAGGTAAAAACTGTGGCTGTGGCTAAATACTGACGTTTAGAGTGTTCAGTAGCCTACAGTATATACAGTTGAAGTTGGAAGTTTACATACACAGCCAAATACACTTAAACTCAGTTTTTCACAATTCCTGACATTTAATCCTAGTAAAAATTCCCTGTTTTAGGTCAGTTAGGATCACCACTTTATTTTAAGAATGTGAAATGTCAGAATAATAGTAGAGATAATTATTTCTTTCAGCTTTTATTTCTTTCATCTCATTCCCAGTCGGTCAAAATGTACATACACTCAATTAGTATTTGGTAGCATTGCCTTTACATTGTTTAACTTGGGTCAAACATTTCGGGTAGCCTTCCACAAGCTTCCCACAATAAGTTGGGTGAATTTTGGCTCATTCCTCCTGACAGAGCTGGTGTAACTGAATCTGTTTTGTAGGCCTCCTTGCTCGCACACGCTTTTTCAGTTCTGCCCACAACATTTCTATAGGATTGAGGTCAGGGCTTTGTGATGGCCACTCTAAAATCTTGACTTTGTTGTCCTTAAGCCATTTTGCCACAACTTTGGAAGTATGCTTGGGGTCATTGTCCATTTGGAAGACCCATTTGCGACCAAGCTTTAACTTCCTGACTGATGTCTTGAGATGTTGCTTCAATATATCCACAGAATTTTCCTTCCTCATGATGCCATCTATTTTGTGAAGTGCAACAGTCCCTCCTGCAGCAAAGCACCCCCACAGCATGATGCTGCCACCCCTGTGCTTCACGGTTGGGATGGTGTTCTTCGGCTTGCAAGCATCCCCTTTTTCCTCCAAACCTAATGATGGTCATTATGGCCAAACAGTTCTATATTGGTTTTATCAGACCAGAGGACATTTCTCCAAAAAGTACGATCTTTGTCCCCATGTGCAGTTGCAAACCGTAGTCTGGCTTTTTTATGGCGGTTTTGGAGCAGTGGCTTCTTCCTTGCTGAGCGGCCTTTCAGGTTATGTCGATATATGACTTGTTTTACTGTGGATATAGATACTTTTGTACCTGTTTCCTCCAGCATCTTCACAAGGTCCTTTGCTGTTGTTCTGGGATTGATTTGCACTTTTTTGCACCAAAGTATGTTCATCTCTAGGAGACAGAACGCGTCTCCTTCCTGAGCGGTATGACGGCTGCGTGGTCCCATGGTGTTTATACTTGCATACTATTGTTTGTACAGATGAACGTGGTACCTTCAGGCGTTTGGAAATTTCTCCCAAGGATGAACCAGACTTGTAGAGGTCTACAATTTTCTTTCTGAGGTCTTGGCTGATTTCTTTTGATTTTCCCATGATGTCAAGCAAAGAGGCACTGAGTTTGAAGGTAGGCCTTGAAATACATCCACAGGTACACCTCCAATTGACTCAGGGCCCCGTGTAGCTCAGTTGGTAGAGCATGGCGCTTGCAACGCCAGGGTTGTGGGTTCGTTTCCCACGGGGGGCCAGTATGAAAATGTATGCACTCACTAACTGTAAATCACTCTGGATAAGAGCGTCTGCTAAATGACTAAAATGTAATTAGCTATCAGAAGCTTCTCAAGCCAAGACATCATTTTCTGGAATTTTCCAAGCTGTTTAAAGGCACAGTCAACTTAGTTTAAGTAAACTTCTGACCCACTGGAATTGTGATACAGTGAATTATAAGTGAAATAATCTGTCTGTAAACAATTGTTGGAAAAATTACTTGTGTCATGTACAAAGTAGATGTCTTAACCTTATTGCCAAAACTATAGTTTGTTAACAAGAAATGTGTGGAGTGGTTGAAAAACTAGTTTTAATGACTCCAACCTAAGTGTATGTAAACTTTCGACTTCAACTGTATACACACATCATACTGTCTTCATGGCCCAACACCCAAACTGACATTTTCAGGGAAGCCTGTGAGGAAAACAACGTCAAGAGGTGATAATTGCTAGGTGTGATTTTTGACCTAACAGCCATTGTGTTTCTTTGAGACATTATGTTCTTTCGCCGGTGTGTTTCTATTTTGGTTGTTAGATGACTAGAAAGAGAAAAGCGTGAAAAAGTAATTGAGTTGTAAAATGGGCATGAAATAGACATGAGGGCTGGAAAACAAAAACAATCAATGCAGATACAGTATACTCGCAATATATTTGTGTAGTTCATTTTACAGTGTATTTGTGTGCTTTAATTTATCGAATTTTATCACCAATTTTCAAGTCATTTCCAAGCACAGTGTTGGAATAACAATCCTTATTTCAAGTCTCTCTTTCGTCTTAAGTACAGTACAAAATGAAGTCAACAAGCCGGCAAATTACTATACAATTACCAAAGAACAAGCCTCTTCATTTAAGCAGCTAATCCATAAGCATATTTCCACATTTAATTGCCATCTTACCCACTCTGACTAGTCTATAGGTTAGGGAAATCATTATCTTTATGTGATCATGCTTAGCTAATTTAATTCTGCAGGGTTGGTTGTGGTGTGCACTCAAATAAGCTTACTATAGCAAAACTGACATAGAGACAGATTATGGAAGCCGGCAGAAAAGAAACCACTAGTTGATTTATAGTAGGGGTATCAACAGGGCTAGACTTGGAGAAAAATAGTAATTTCCCACATTATAATTGTTTCTTCCATTTCATATGTCAATCCTGCTGTTTGTGTGTGTATGTGTGCATGTGTGCATGTGTGCATGCACTGGTGCACTGGTGTGTGTGTGTGTGTGTGTACATGTACGCGTGTGTGTGTGTACTCAAAGTGCAGGGCACCAAGCAATGCACCAGGAGATCATCCACCACTTCCCTATGTGTGTCAGGCTGTCACAGAACCTACAGACCCAAGTCAATGTGTTACAGTCAACTGTTGGAGCTTCATCAATCATTCCCAGGTTATAATGAAACTGTGGAATTATGAAAAATGTGCTTGTGACCACGACACATCGCATAGACAGGAAGCTAGCTGAGTGTCGACGGGAGAGAGAGGGAGTGCCCATCCCATCCATTCTAAAGAGAAAACATTTGGAATGTGCCAAATGTTTGGAATGTGCTAATGTATACTGTATATGATGCAAAAAAGGACTGGATAAAAAACAAGGCTAATGTACCATGGATGCTGATATTTTTAACATGCTATGCCATTCTTAATGTTCCCTATGGATAAATAAAGTAGATTTGAATGGAATTAAATTCAGACCAGTCACCAATGTGCTCACAAATTCTTTATTTTGTTGTTGCGCAAAATGATAATTATTCGGCTAATATTGGGGGCCTCGAGAAAAACAATGGGCCGGTGTGTTAAAAATGTCAGGGTATATTTCTAGTCCCAGAATGAAGTCACCAATTGTCAAGTAATTTCCAAGCACAGTGTTTGCATAAAAATCCTTAATTCAAGTCTCTCTTTTGTCTTAATTACAGTACAAAATGAAGTCAACATGCTAGAGCCGGCAAACTACTCTCCAATTACCAAACAACAAGCCTCTTCGTTTAAGCAGCTAATCCATAAGCATATTTCCAAACTTAATTGCCATCTTACCCTCTCTGGCGAGTCTATAGGTTAGGGAAAATCATTATCTTTATGTGATCAGGCTTAGCTAATTTTATTTTGCATGGCTGATTGTGGTGGGCACTCAAATTATCTTACTATAGCAAAACAGCTATGAGCCGCAACCTAAACATAGGCTGTAGAAAGACTATACCGAAGGGGAGGCGAGAGAGAAAATATCACTGTCAACAATGTTGCACCTTGTCTGTCTGAAGCCTTATCACCTTGGCCTTTTCCATTACCACCCTATCTCACATAATTATCTTTATTCTCCGGCCACTCGGATGCCAGTTTTTTTTAATATGCCCACTATAACCTTTTATCACATGATGATTCGAGCAGTAGCTAGGATTTATGACATTTATCACTCCCCACTAACATGGAATCCAATATGGTTTATTTCTCAATGTCTGCATCCAGAATGGCAATATAGTCCTTACAGATGTAGGATCTTAATTTGATCACTCTTTTTCCTGCACTACAGATGAGTGTCACGCTCGTCGAACACAGTGGACCAATGCGCAGCGTGATAAGTGAACATACTTTTATTTAGATTCACCACACGAACAAAACAACAAAACGATAACGTGAAGTCCTTGGTTACAATACAAAACCAACACGGAACAAGATCCCACAAAACACTGTGGAAAACAGGCTGCCTACGTATGGTTCCCAATCAGAGACAACAAGCAACAGCTGATACTCGTTGCCTCTGATTGAGAACCACCCCGGCCAACACAGAAACACATGAGCTAGATAATCAGCCTAGAACACAAAACACATAGAAACAACACACCCTGGCTCAACATAACGGAGTCCCAGAGCCAGGGCGTGACAGTACCCCCCCCCAAAGGCGCGGACTGCGACCGCGCCAAACATAAACCGAACAGGGGAGGGCCGGGTGGGCATTCCTCCTCGGAGGCGGTTCCGGCTCCGGGCTTGACCACCACCCTCCGTAGCGCCCCTGGTCCGGTCTGGCCCCGCTGGCTGGAGCTGGACTGGACATCGGTGGAGCGGATTGCTTAGGCTCCGATGTGGAGCAGCTGACCGGTACCTGACCAGGCACCGGTGACCCAGGCACGGGCTGTGCCGGACTGACGACGCGCACCACAGGATTGGTGCGGGGAGCAGGGACGGGCCGGACCAGGCTGACGACGCGCACCCCTGGCTTGGTGCGGGGAGCAGGAACGGGCCGGACTGGGCTGACGATGCGCACCACAGGCTTGGTGCGGGGAGCAGGAACGGGCCGGACCGGGCTGACGACGCGCACCACAGGCTTGGTGTGGGGAGCAGGGACGGGCCGAACCGGGCTGATGAAGCGCACCACAGGCTTGGTGCGGGGAGCAGGTACGGGCCGGACCAGGCTGACGACGCCCACCCCTTGGCTTGGTGCGGGGAGCAGGAACAGGCCGGACAGGGCTGGCGACGCGCATCACAGGCTTGGTGCGAGGGACAGGAACAGGCCGAACCGCACTGGGAACACACACCACTGGCCTTACCCGGGGATCAGGAACGGGCCGGACCGGACTGGCAACACACCTCAGTACCTCTCGCCGTGCCTCTACATTTTCCTTCCCTCTACTCGCCAATGGCTCCCATAACCCGGTGGCCTTCTCTCCTCGTCCACTAACTCGCCCCTTATCTGCCTCCAGCAGCCCCGTCGTCCACGGTGTGAGCCCCCCCCTAAAAATGTCTTGGGTTTGTCTCTCCCCCGTGGCAATGGCCTCCATGGCTCTCGCCAGACTCTCCATCTTCTGCTCCCAAGTCCAACCTCTCTCCTCCTCACGCGGCTTGACCAGTCGAGGTTGATATCCATTAGAGTCCTCTCTGGCGTTGGCTCCTGGACACGCTGCTTGACCCAGTCGAGGTGGACATCCATCAGAGTCACCTCTGGCGTTGGCTCCTGGACACGCTGCTTGGTCCAGTTATGGTGGGATTTTCTGTCACGCTCGTCGAACACAGTGGACCAATGCGCAACGTGATAAGTGAACATACTTTTATTTAGATTCACCACACAAACAAAACAACAAAACGATAACGTGAAGTCCTTGGTTACAATACAAAACCAACACAGAACAAGATCCCACAAAACACTGTGGAAAACAGGCTGCCTAAGTATGGTTCCCAATCAGAGACAACAAGCAACAGCTGATACTCGTTGCCTCTGATTGAGAACCACCCTGGCCAACACAGAAACACATGAGCTAGATAATCAGCCTAGAACACAAAACACATAGAAACAACACACCCTGGCTCAACATAACGGAGTCCCAGGGCCAGGACGTGACAATGAGCTTCGTGATTTACACAAATTCACTGAAAACCCACACTAACACATGGTTCTATTAACAGTATTGCACTTTTCATGTAGCCTACTTTTGGCCAGCTAATAGCCTAACCACCGATCAAGCAACATTATGGACTAAACGTTCAAATCCTGTTGCTGCAAGATTATTTTGTTGTGACAATATATGTCAAATTAAGATCCTACATCTGTGTATAGTGCACTACGTTTGACCAGAACTCTATGGTTCCTGATCAAAAGTAGTGTACAAAACATTAGGAACACCTTTCTAATATTGAGTTGCACCGCCTTTTGCCCACAGAACAGCGTCAATTTGTCAGGACATTGACTCTACAAGGTGTCGAAAGTGTTCCACAGGGATGCTGGCCCATGTTGACTGCAATGCTTCCCACTGTTGTGTCAAGTTGACTGGATGTCCTTTGGGTGGTGGACCATTCTTGATTCACACGGGAAACTGTTGAGTGTGAAAAACCCAGCATCATTGCAGTTCTTGACACACTCAAACCGGTGCGCCTGGCACCTACTACCATACCCTGTTCAAAGGCACTTAAATATTTTGTCTCACCCATTCACATGTTTTGTACACTCAGTGTATAGGGAATAGGGTGCCATTAAGGGACGTATCCCAATCTCTTCATTGGCTCGCGATCCCTGGCTCTGTTATCAAACCCCCCTGGTTTGATGCCCTAAAGTGGAGATACCACAGGAAGAACGTCGTCGGTTAGCGGCTAGGGCTTAGGTTGAAAAGCTAAACTGCTCCCAAATGGCATCCTATCCCCTATAAAGTGCACTACCTTTGACCAGAGCCCTATGAGCCCTGGTCAGAAATAGTGTACTATATAGGGAACAGCGTGCCATTTGGGACAAATCCTACACTCTAAAAAATGCTGGGTTAAAAGCAACCCAATTTCAGTTTTTGAATAACCCAGCGCTGGGTAAATATTGGACAGAACACGTGCTGGGTTATTTTGACCCAGCCAGTTGGGTTGCATGAATCACCCAAACATGGGTTAATTTAACCATAATTAGGGTTTTTATTAAGTTTCATGCTGGGTATTGTTTTAAATGTAATCCTTAGGAAGTGTGGCTTATTAGGGTTGTGGCTTTCAGATAGTTGTGTTTGAACACCTGTGAGAGTAATGGTCATTCCTGTTCATCATGTTAAGTTTGTTCATAGCTAATTTCAATTTTCCTTTAAACATATTGTTTAAAAGTGGTAAGTAACTCTTGCACTTGTATAAGCCTCATTAAAGCTAGTAAACTGTCACTGTTCAACCTTAACAACTAAGAATACAACAGAACAGATTAACTGGTATGACATTTACTCTCACGGGTGGCAAAAAATAACTATATGAAAGCCATGCCCTTACTAAGAAAACTACCCAACTAAGTGACCCAATGCCTGCAACCCAGCAGTTGGGTCATTCAAACCACCCAGCATTTTTTAGAGAGTAAGCTGTTAAAGGGCCTCACTCTCCTTCTTATTGAGGTGATTCAATACCATTAGTGTTTCCATTAAGCTCTCTCCCACACAACTCTTTAATTGCCTTTAAATTGCCTTTAAAATGCCTTTAATGCGAAACCCCACTGATTTTGATTCCAATTAGAAGACGGCAATGTCGACAGCTAGTGTTACTGGGGTCCGACACATAACGAAAAAGACATTACAGACAAAGGACACACCACACATCTTTATTTTTACTATTTTCTACATTGTAGAATAATAGTGAAGACATCAAATCTATGAAATAACAAACCAGATGGGATGACGTATCGCTGTAGAATGCTGTGGTAGCCATCACAGACAGTGTCACCAGCAAAGCACCCCCACACCATCACAGCTCCTCCTCCATGCTTCAAGGTGGGAACCACACACGTGGAGATCATCTGTTCACCTACTCTGCGTCTCACAAAGACACGGCGGTTGGAACCAAACATCACAAATTTGGACTGATCAGACCAAAGGACAGATTTCCACCAGTCTAATGTCCATTCTCGTGTTTCTTGGCCCAAGCAAGTCTTTTCTTCTTATTGGTGTCCTTTAGTAGTGGTTTCTTTGCAGCAATTCGACCATGAAGGCCTGATTCACGCAGTCTTCTCTGAACAGTTGATGTTGTGATGTGTCTGTTACTTGAACTCTGTGAAGCATTTATTTGGGCTGCAATTTGAGACTGGTAACTCTAATGAACTTATCCTCTGCAGCAGAGGTAACTCTGGGTCTTCCTTTCCTGTGGCGGTCCTCATGAGAGCCAGTTTAATCATGGCGCTTGATAGTTTTTAAACGACTGTACTTGGAGAAACGTTAAAAGTTCTTGAAAAGTTCTGGATTGACTGATCTTCATGACTTAAAGTAATGATGGACTGTTGGTTCTCTTTGCTTATTTGAGATGTTCTTGCATTAATATGGACTTGGTCTTTTACCAAATAGGGCTATCTTCTGTATACCACCCCTACCTTGTCACAACACAACGGATTGGCTCAAACGCATTAAGAAGGAAAGGAATTCCAGAAATTAACTTTTAACAAGGCACACCTGATAATTGAAATGCATTCCAGGTGACTACCTCATGAAGCTGGTTGAGAGAATGCCAAGAGTGTGAAAAGCTGTCATCAAGGCAAAGGGTGGCTACTTTGAAGAATCTCAAATATTAAATATGTTTTGATTTGTTTAACTACATGTGTTATTTCATAGTGTTGATGTCTTCACTATTATTCTACAATGTAGAATATAGTCAAAATAAAGAAAAACCCTGGAATGAGTAGGTGTGTCCAAACTTTTGACTGGTACTGTACATTTAAAAATATTAACATGTAGTGTGTGTGTGTGTGTGCATCTATCAGTTACACATATATATCAGTACATACACACAACAAGTAGGTCACATGGGGGAGAGGCGATGTGTCGTGAGGGGTTGCTTTATTGGTTTTTTGAAACCAGGTTTGCTATATAAGATGGAAGGGAGTTCCATGCACTCATGGCTCTGTATAATACTGTACGTTTCCTTGAATTTGTTCTGGACCTTTGGACTGTGAAAAGACCCCTGGTGGCATGTCTGGTGGGGTAAGTGTGTGTGTCAGTGCTGTGTGTAAGTTGACTATGCAAACAATTTGGAATTTCCAATACATTAATATTTATTATAAAAACCAGAAGTGACGCAATCAGTCTTTCCTCAACTCTTAGTCAAGAGAGACTGGCATGCAGAGTTTTAATATTAGCCCTCTGATTACAATGAAGAGCAAGACGTGCTGCTCTGTTCTGGGACAGCTGCAGCTTAACTAGGTATTTCTTTGCAGCACTTGACCATATAACTGGACAATAATCAAGCTATGATCAAACTAAAGCCTGCAGGACTTGTTTTGTGGAGTGTGGTGTCAAAAAAGCAGAGCATCTATTACGGACAGACCTATCCCCATCTTTACAAACATTGAATCTATATGTTTTGACCATGACAGTTTACAATCTAAGGTAACACCAAGTAATTCAGTCTCCTCAACTTGTTCAACAGCCACACCATTCATTACCAGATTCAGCTGAAGTCTAGAACTTATGGAATGATTTGTATAAAATACAATGCTCTTAGTTTTAGAGATGTTCAGGACCAGTTAATTACTGACCACCCCATTCCAAAACAGACTGCAACGCTTTGTTAAGGGTTTCAGTGATTTCATTAGCAGTGGTTGCTGATGCACATATGGTTGAATCATCAGCTTACATGGACACACATGCTTTGTTTAATGCCAGTGGCAGGTCATTGTTAAAAAATAGAAAAGAGTAGAGGGACTAGAGAGCTGCCCTGTGGTACACCAACCTTTACATGTTTGACATTAGAGAAGCTTCCATTAAAGAAAATCTGCTGAGTTATATTAGATAGATAGCTCTGAATCCACAATATGGCAAAGGTTGAAAAGCCATAACACATACCTGTTCTCAACAACATGTTATAGTCAATAATATCAAAGGCTGCACTGAAATCTAACAGTACAGCTCCCTCAATCATCTTCTTATCAATTTATTTCAACCAATCATCAGTCATTTGTGTCAGTGCATTACATGTTGAGTTCCCTTCTCTATAAGCATGCTGAAAGTCTGTTGTTAATTTGTTTACAGGGAAATAGCATTGTATTTGGTCAAACAATTTGTTTTTTCAAACAGTTTGCTAAGAGCTGCTGTTAGAATTAGTAAAGGCAGCTTTACCACTCTTTGGTTAGCGGAATGACTTTGACTTCCCTCCAGGCCTGAGAACAAATACTTTCCTCTAGGCTCAGATTAAAGATATGACACATAGGAGTGGGTATAAAGTCAGCTACCATCCTCAGTAGCTTTCCATCTAAGTTGTCAATGCCAGGAAGTTTGTCATTATTGATCGATAACAATAATCTTTCCACCTCTCCCACACTAAATTTACAAAATTCTAACTTGCAATACTTTTCTTTCGTTCTTTTTATGCATGAGTACGATGGCTCACTGTTTGTTGAAAGGCATTTCCTGCCTAAGTTTGCCCACTTTGCCAAATAATTGGCAACATCAAATGGTTTTGTGATGAATAAGCCACCTGATTCGATGAAAGATGGAGTTGAATTTGTCTTTCTGCCCATAATTTCATTTCAAGTACTCCAAAGTTTTTTTTCATCAATTGATCTTGACTTCATAATACAGTTTCTTCTTCTTTTTGTTGAGTTTAGTCACATAATTTCTCAATTTGAGTAAGTCAACCAGTCAATTGTGCAGCAAGACTTATTATCCACTGCATTTGCCCCATTTCTTTCAACCATACAGTTGTTCAATTCCTCATCAAACCATGAAGCTTTAACAGATCTAACAGTCAGTTTCTTAGCAGGTGCATGTTTATCAATAATTGGAAAAAGCAATTTCATAAATTCATCAAGTGAAGCGTCTGGATGCTCCTTATTATTCACCTCAGACCAACAAATATGTTTAACATCCTCCACATAAGAGTCAAAGCAAAATCTTTTGTATGATCTCTTATACACTATTTTAGGCACAGCTTTTGGAACTTTGGCTTTCCTGGATATAGCCACTATATTGTGATCACTGCATCTAATGGGTACGGATACAGCTTTAGAACAAAGTTCTACAGTATTAGTAAAAATGTGATCAATACATGTGGATGATCCTGTTCCTGTAGTGTTTGTAAACACCCTGGTAGGTTGATTAATAACCTGAACTAGATTACAGACACTGGTTACAGTGAGAAGCTTACTCTTGAGCAGACAGCTTGATTAAAACCAGTCAATATTCAGGTCCCAAAGAAAGTAGACCTCTCTGTTTACATCACATACACTATCAAACATTTCACACATATTATTTATATACTGACTGTTAGCACTTTGTGGCCTATAGCAACACCACAAAAGCAAAGGCTTTAGATGAGCCAGGTGAACCTGCAACCACAACATTTCAATAACACTTGACATAGGATCTTATGTAAGCATTATAGGATTATGCATTCCATAAGCATTCCTGTATCTTCTATATATGTTATATCCTTGAATTGCTACTGCTGTATCATCAAATTAATTATCTTAATGAATCTCAGAAATGGCTAATATATTAATGTTATCTGATTTTAGCAAGTTATTGATTTCATGAACCTTATATCTAAGGACACATGTATTAATATGGGCTATTTTCAGCCCTTTCCTGTCTAGCTTATCAGAGATAGACATAATATTGGAAGAGCAAACAAAGCAAGATTAAAAAATATATACAGTACCTTCAGCAGTCCATTAATCAGTTGGTGTGTGTAAGTGTGTGTGTGTGCTGAAGCTACGAACACATAGGCTTGGCTCACTCATCCCTTCCAGGCTTTTGGGAGGGAGGTTGGACAATAAGCCTGTCATAGCGGATGTAAGCAATGTCCCCACGCGCTCTGGCAGCTTTCATGGCTGGGATAAGTTCTTTCCTCTTCTGGTGCACAGCTTCAGGATAGTCCTCGTTGAGGAAGCTGTCCCTTCCTCTCAAGTTCTTGGCTCTTTCTAGAATGACTACCTTGTCCTTGAACCTCAGGAACTTGACCACTATCGGCCTGTGCCTGTTACCTGGGCAGGTGATGTGTTTTCCAGTCCTGTCGGCGCGCTCCACCTCAATCTTCCTGTGGTCCATCTTCAGTTTCTTCAAGATTATTTCCCTCACTTTGTCCTCAGACTCCATCCAGGTCTCATGTGGAGATTCTGCTATTCCGTCCTCAACCATGTTATTCCGCCTTGATTTTCCCTCGAGATAATCTGATTTCTCTGTCGTTGTTATCATGGATTCACATACAGAACTGATGTCCTCTCTCAATGACTTACATCTTGCCGTTCTCCTGTTCAACCTCATCGAGCTGACCCTGGGAGAACTGCAGACCATTATTTTATTAGTTGACTACACCAGTATTTGGACACAACACTTGAAGCTATTTTCTTGTTGTTGTAACAACTGCTTGTAGAGCAATTTTTCTTTGTTTAAAATATCCTTCACCTGTGATAGAGAGACAGCACTGTCCTCAACGGAATTCCACCCGGCTTTGGTCTTTGTCATGGTAGCAATGTAGGTTACGCTGTTGCTCCTCACAGTTCCAGACAGGGCAGGACGCAGGGAAGATTGGAAATAACAACGACAAACAGCAGGGATCTAGACAGCCACAAGCCCGGGACAATCCGTGGTCCCAGCCAGAATGGCTAACCACATCGCGGGCTGCCTTCAAGCCCTCAAGAAAACCCTGCTAGCTTGATAGGCAGCTAGCTAGCAGCTAGGCTAGCTGCTATGCCAAGCAGCTCCTCAGACCCGGCCATGGTAGGCAGGATCACTGGACAAATAGTAGCGGTCCCAGCAACTGATGCCAACCGTGTCGTGGGATCCAATCTCAAAAGGTAGCTAGCTAGTAACCAAACTTTTTCAATAGACTTTCAAAACTTTCAAAAACAACAATCTTTCCAAAATAACAAACTGAGCTCTCCCTCCTTGATTATAAACCTAACCAGACTGACTCAGGTTGGATAGGCTTTTACAGTGGGGAAAAAAAGTATTTAGTCAGCCACCAATTGTGCAAGTTCTCCCACTTAAAAAGATGAGAGAGGCCTGTAATTTTTATCATAGATACACGGCAAATATGACAGACAAAATGAGAATTTTTTTTCCAGAAAATCACATTGTAGGATTTTTAATGAATTTATTTGCAAATTATAGTGGAAAATAAGTATTTGGTCAATAACAAAAGTTTGTCAATACTGTTATAAACCCTTTGTTGGCAATGACACAGGTCAAACGTTTTCTGTAAGTCTTCACAAGGTTTTCACACACTGTTGCTGGTATTTTGGCCCATTCCTCCATGCAGATCTCCTCTAGAGCAGTGATGTTTTGGGGCTGTCGCTGGGCAACACAGCCTTTCAACTCCCTCCAAAGATTTTCTATGGGGTTGAGATCTGTAGACTGGCTAGGCCACTCCAGGACCTTGAAATGCTTCTTACGAAGCCACTCCTTCGTTGCCCGGGCGGTGTGTTTGGGATCATTGTCATGCTGAAAGACCCAGCTACGTTTCATCTTCAATGCCCTTGCTGATGGAAGGAGGTTTTCACTCAAAATCTCACGATACATGGCCCCATTCATTCTTTCCTTTACACGGATCAGTCGTTCTGGTCCCTTTGCAGAAAAACAGCCCCAAAGCATGATGTTTCCACCCCCATGCTTCACAGTAGGTATGGTGTTCTTTGGATGCAACTCAGCATTCTTTGTCCTCCAAACACGACGAGTTGAGTTTTTACCAAAAAGTTATATTTTGGTTTCATGTGACCATATGACATTCTCCCAATCCTCTTCTGGATCATCCAAATGCACTCTAGCAAAATTCAGACGGGCCTGGACATGTACTGGCTTAAGCAGGGGGACACGTCTTGCACTGCAGGATTTGAGTCCCTGGCGGCGTAGTGTGTTACTGATGGTAGGCTTTGTTACTTTGGTCCCAGCTCTCTGCAGGTCATTCACTAGGTCCCCCCGTGTGGTTCTGGGATTTTTGCTCACCGTTCTTGTGATCATTTTGACCCCACGGGGTGAGATCTTGCATGGAGCCCCAGATCGAGGGAGATTTTCAGTGGTCTTGTATGTCTTCCATTTCCTAATAATTGCTCCCACAGTTGATTTCTTCAAACCAAGCTGCTTACCTATTGCAGATTCAGTCTTCGCAGCCTGGTGCAGGTCTACAATTTTTTTTCTGGTGTCCTTTGACAGCTCTTTGGTCTTGGCCATAGTGGAGTTTGGAGTGTGACTGTTTGAGGTTGTGGACAGGTGTCTTTTATACTGATAACAAGTTCAAACAGGTGCCATTAATACAGGTAACGAGTGGAGGACAGAGGAGCCTCTTAAAGAAGAAGTTACAGGTCTGTGAGAGCCAGAAATCTTGCTTGTTTGTAGGTGACCAAATACTTATTTTCCACCATAATTTGCAAATAAATTCATTAAAAATCCTACAATGTGATTTTCTGGATTTTTTTTCCTCAATTTGTCTGTCATAGTTGATGTGTACCTATGATGAAAATTACAGGCCTCTCTCATCTTTTTAAGTGGGAGAACTTGCTCAATTGGTGACTGACTAAATACTTTTTTCCCCCACTGTATGTTACTGGCCACATGCAGCAGTGCTTGTAGACGTAGGCTGCATCACAAATGACAGCTTATTCCCTATATAGTGCACTGATTTTGACCAGGACCCATAGTATATTGGGTGCCATTTGGACGTAGACATGGAGTCAATTTACCGTCTCTATGGCACTGTGTTTAAAAATGATATTGAACAGTTTCAGATTCAACAAAATGTCAGACAATATGAAAATAAAGTAATGACACTCTAGCTAAGCCCCATCCTAGAACATCAGCCACACAAGATGGCAGACAATATGACAATGCAACCCTTGATGAAGTTTTCTAAACACAAGACTATGAACTTTAGTACCTTCTCCTCATATACCTGCTTGTGTAATACAAAACCCTTGATTTTCTGAACACAAGACTGTAACTATACTATAATACTATACTACCTTACACTTGTTACTATCTTCAGTGATGTAGTGGTAAAACGTTGATGGGAAAATGCTGATCGCTGTTCATACAGTGGGGAAAAAAAGTATTTAGTCAGCCACCAATTGTGCAAGTTCTCCCACTTAAAAAGATGAGAGAGGCCTGTAATTTTCATCATAGGTACACGTCAACTATGACAGACAAAATGAGGAAAAAAAAAATCCAGAAAATCACATTGTAGGATTTTTAATGAATTTATTTGCAAATTATGGTGGAAAATAAGTATTTGGTCAATAACAAAAGTTTCTCAATACTTTGTTATATACCCTTTGTTGGCAATGACACAGGTCAAACGTTTTCTGTAAGTCTTCACAAGGTTTTCACACACTGTTGCTGGTATTTTGGCCCATTCCTCCATGCAGATCTCCTCTAGAGCAGGTGATGTTTTGGGGCTGTCGCTGGGCAACACGGACTTTCAACTCCCTCCAAAGATTTTGTATGGGGTTGAGATCTGGAGACTGGCTAGGTCACTCCAGGACCTTGAAATGCTTCTTACGAAGCCACTCCTTCGTTGCCCGGGCGGTGTGTTTGGGATCATTCTCATGCTGAAGGACCCAGCCACGTTTCATCTTCAATGCCCTTGCTGATGGAAGGAGGTTTTCACTCAAAATCTCACGATACATGGCCCCATTCATTCTTTCCTTTACACGGATCAGTTGTCCTGGTCCCTTAGCAGAAAAACAGCCCCAAAGCATGATGTTTCCACCCCCATGCTTCACAGTAGGTATGGTGTTCTTTGGATGCAACTCAGCATTCTTTGTCCTCCAAACACGACGAGTTGAGTTTTTACCAAAAAGTTTTATTTTGGTTTCATCTGACATTCTCCCAATCCTCTTCTGGATCATCCAAATGCACTCTAGCAAACTTCAGATGGGCCTGGACATGTACTGGCTTAAGCAGGGGGACACGTCTGGCACTGCAGGATTTGGGTCCCTGGTGGCGTGTGTTACTGATGGTAGGCTTTGTTACTTTGGTCCCAGCTCTCTGCAGGTCATTCACTAGGTCCCCCCGTGTGGTTCTGGGATTTTTGCTCACCGTTTTTGTGATCATTTTGACCCCACGGGGTGAGATCTTGCGTGGAGCCCCAGATCGAGGGAGATTATCAGTGGTCTTGTATGTCTTCCATTTCCTATTAATTGCTCCCACAGTTGATTTCTTCAAACTAAGCTGCTTACCTATTGCAGATTCAGTCTTCCCAGCCTGTTGCAGGTCTACAATTTTGTTTCTGGTTTCCTTTGACAGCTCTTTGGTCTTGGCCATAGTGGAGTTTGGAGTGTGACTGTTTGAGGTTGTGGACAGGTGTCTTTTATACTGATAACAAGTTCAAACAGGTGCCATTAATACAGGTAATGAGTGGAGGACAGAGGAGCCTCTTAAAGAAGAAGTTACAGGTCTGTGAGAGCCAGAAATCTTGCTTGTTTGTAGGTGACCAAATACTTATTTTCCACCATCATTTGCAAATAAATTCATAAAAAATCCTACAATGTGATTTTATGAGAAAAAAAATCTCAATTTGTCCGTCATAGTTGACGTGTACCTATGATGAAAATTACAGGCCTCTCTCATCTTTTTAAGTGGGAGAATTTACTTTTTTCCCCCACTGTATGTGTACCCTCCATTACACCACTGTACCTGCGCAATGGTTTGATTACATTGGCTTCTTTACAAACAATGGAAAACAAAACCCTTAATGACATTTTTTTTGAACACACTGAAGACTGTCCTCCTCTACCTGCCAGCAGCCTGCTCAGGCCACAGACCATTACCATTGTCAAACTGGTGCTCCAGTTTATAGCTCAATAATGCAGTCGTCACTCATGCTGTCAGTGACCATCAGGTGTCTCAGATTAGCCGTGAGGCTGACACTGATTTATTCCTCAACCCTGTCTGTGTCCCAAAGGGCACTGTTTTCCCTATATAGTTCACAACTTTTGACCAGTTCTATAATCCCTGGTCAAAAGTAGGGCACTATAAAGGGAATAGGGTGCCATTTGGAATGTAGACCCTCCCTTTTTATACTGAGAAGGAGAAAAACGATCCAGTCAGAACTAAACTAGGCCTACAGTGAGGGGAAAAAGAATTTGATCCCCTGCTGATTTTGTACATTTACCCACTGACAAAGAAATGATCAGTCTATAATTTTAATGGTAGGTTTATTTGAACAGTGAGAGACAGAATAACAACCAAAAAATCCAGAAAAACGCATGTCAAAAATGTTATGAATTGATTTGCATTTTAATGAGGGAAATGAGTATTTGACCCCTCTGCAAAACATGACTTAGCAGTTGGTGGCAAAACCCTTGTTGAAAATCACAGAGGTCAGATGTTTCTTGTAGTTGGCCACCAGGTTTGTACACATCTCAGGAGAGATTTTGTCCCACTCCTCTTTGCAGATCTTCTCCAAGTCATTAAGGTTTCGAGGCTGACGTTTGGCAACTCGAACCTTAAGCTCCCTCCACAGATTTTCTATGGGATTAAGGTCTGGAGACTGGCTAGGCCACTCCAGGACCTTAATATGCTTCTTCTTGAGCCACTCCTTTGTTGCCTTGGCTGTGTGTTTTGGGTCATTGTCATTCTGGAATACCCATCCACGACCCATTTTCAATGCCCTGGCTGAGGGAAGGAGGTTCTCACCCAAGATTTGACGGTACATGGCCCCGTCCATCGTCCCTTTGATATGGTGAAGTTGTCCTGTCCCCTTAGCAGAAAAACACCCCCAAAGCATAATGTTTCCACCTCATGTTTGTCGGTGGGGATGGTGTTCTTGGGGTCATAGGCAGCATTCCTCCTCCTCCAAACACGGCGAGTTGAGTTGATGCCAAAGAGCTCGATTTTGGTCTCATCTGACCACAACACTTTCACCCAGTTCTCCTCTGAATCATTCAGATGTTCATCGGCAAACATCAGACGGCCCTGTATATGTGCTTTCTTGAGCAGGAGGACCTTGCGGGCGCTGCAGGATTTCAGTCCTTCATGGCGTAGTGTGTTACTAATTGTTTTCTTGGTGACTATGGTCCCAGCTGCCTTGAGATCATTGACAAGATCCTCCCGTGTAGTTCTGGGCTGATTCCTCACCGTTCTCATGATCATTGCAACTCCACGAGGTGAGATCTTGCATAGAGCCCCAGGCTGAGGAAGATTGACAGTTGTTTTGTGTTTCTTCCATTTGCGAATAATTGCACCAACTGTTGTCACCTTCTCACCAAGCTGCTTGGCGATGGTTTTGTATTCCATTCCAGCCTTGTGTAGGTCTACAATCTTGTCCCTGACATCCTTGGAGAGCTCTTTGGTCTTGTCCATGGTGGAGAGTTTGGAATCTGATTGACTGATTGCTTCTGTGGACAGGTGTCTTTTATACAGGTAACAAACGGAGATTAGGAGCACTCCATTTAAGAGTGTGCTCCTAATCTCAGCTCGTTACCTGTATAAAAGACACCTGGGAGCCAGAAATCTTTCTGATTGAGAGGAGGTCAAATACAAATTTCCCTCATTAAAATGCAAATCAATTCATAACATTTTTGACATGCGTTTTTCTGGATCTTTTTGTTGTTATTCTGTCTCTCACTGTCCAAATAAACCATTAAAATTATAGACTGATCATTTCTTTGTCAGTGGGCAAACATACAAAATCAGCAGGGGATCAAATACTTTTTTCCCTCACTGTATGTGTGTCTGTGATGAGTGTGATGGAAGGAGTCAGGCGCAGGAGGGTAATCACCGAATACAGAGTTTATTCCTTCGTTCCACAAAATACGCTGGAATAGCAACAAACGAAACAGGTACAGGGGAAACTATCTACCCTGGCAATACACTGTAACGGTATCTCCATACAATACATAGGCACAGGGGAAATATCTACCCTGGCAACAAAATGGTACGAGTAGCTCCACCGAGCTATACTACTCTCACATTCAATAAATAAAATGCAGAATATACATATACATAATACAATACATAATATATAAAAATGTCTGTGTCATGCTGTAAGATGTTATTTTATCTGGTTTTTGAATCTGGTTTTATTGCTAGCTTGAGTTACCTTGGGTGGCAGAGAGTTCCTTGTAGTCATGGCTCTATTTAATACTGTGCGTTTCCCAGCCTCTGTTCTGGACCTGGGGACTGTGAAGAAACCTCTGGTTGCATGACTTGTGTGGTACCGATGAGTGTCCGAACTGTGTGGCAACTGCTTGAACAGACAGTTCGGTACATTCAACACATCAACACCTCGCACAAAGACCAAGAGTGATCTGGCTGGTAAGGAAGGGGTTCACCTTTGTCTTAGAGAAGAAAGAAACACACCAGAGCATGTGTGTGGCCACCCCATCACCTCTGACCAGAACATAGGTCGTCAATTTCAGTGAATTTCCTGACGATTCTACATATCGAATCACCGCCGTTCATCGATAACCAGCTTGTGATCGCTAACAGTAGGGTGACCAGACATCCCCGATTTTGGTGGCCTGTCCACGGCTAGAGCTGTCCCCGGAAATGTCCCGATTAGCCCACAGAAAGAAAAAGGTTAAATTAAGGCTGATATTTTAATAATCAAACGCTGTATCCAATCAGATTTGCATTTTAAAATGTTGTCTGTCCCTGTAACAAACTCATTTGATCCCCCAGCTCTGTGCGGACCTTGATCAGTGTTACATTGTAACCACCCATGGCCAGAAACTGTCAAACAGCATAGACTACCAAACTTGGGTGATTCTAAAATTACCAAATATGCTAAGATTAAGAAAACTGTTGAGGGGTAATCAATTTCTGTGTTTAAAGTAATACAATTATTTGAAAGGCCTAGCGGAAATTGATAGTTAAATTTAGTTCCATAAAAAAACAAATATTTTTCCAAAATCTGGTCACTTTAGCTAACACCATGGCCAACCGCTGCTTTTAGCCATTCGTCTTTCTGGTGTGTTTCCTGTCCTATACTCTGTTGGGATTCTGTATTGGTACACAGAAAGAATGGCTGGCCACTCTGTCTCCTGTGTCTTCACATTTCCCCCTTTAGTAAGCCTGGGCCCTTTTATTGAATGCAGATGACATCCTCTTGGAGAAAGGATACCATAGATAATGTGTGTGACACAGGGGTACAAGGGGACGCTCTGAAAGTCTGTGTCCTAAATGGCACCTTATTCCTTACATAGTGCACTACTATAGGCCCTGGTTAAAAGTAGTATGCAATATAAGAAAATAGGGTGCTGTTTGGAACATAGACTGAGAGTCTATTCATTTGACCTTTGGGGGAAGAGAAGCTTGACAAAAACAAATGGCACTGCTTGACACAAGGACACAGTTTAATTTGGTGCAGGAATAGCTGAAAAGAGAGTTTCCATTTTACAGTGTGTCCGTCGTAGAGAGCTGAACTAACTCATCCACACTGTGGCACAGGCTGAGTTCAAAATATCATCCTATTCCGATAGGGCTCTGGTCAAAAGTAGTACACTATGTAGTGAAAAGGGTAACATTTGGGACACAAAAACAGAGAACAGCCCACCCACATCAGGAGTGGAGTGTGGAACCTGAAGAGGAATAAATGTAAAAGGATTTTAGAGGGTAACAATAATTAGGCTTGTATCCCAGACCTACTGTGCAGTCTTTTATAGTTTCTAGCTGTGAATACCAATTTTTGGGGAGAAAGAAACAGTCTGTGTCTATTTCCCTCTATTGATTTTCTGGTTTTGGAATGCTCAGAGCTTTTACGTAAAGAGCAAAGGAAACAAAAACAGAGAGAGTTGACTCCTGGTTTCAATAAAATGAGCTACTTCTGGCTTACTTCTGGTAGTATCACTTTATCCAAATGGTTATTGACGTCAAGAGTTGACATTGCATCATGCAGGTTGTTAATCTTATACTTTATGATTTACTTGACGTTCATTTTAGCTCCAAACGAAGTAAAGGTCCTCAACAAGCCTTCACTTATCTGCATGTGTGAGAAGGCTACAGTATGAGAATGACTGAGGAGTAATGACACCAACCTGAATTCTATAGCCTCTTTTACCTATTAAGTACATATGAGCTATACAAAACCATCAACTAGCCAAAAGGTATAGGCTGTCTCCCAAATGGCACCATGTTCCCTACATATTGCATTACTTTTGACCACGGCTCATAGGGATCTGGTCAAAAGCTGTGCAGCATATAGGGAATATGGTGCAATTTGGGATGCAGCCTTCTAGTCAGGTTGGGTATTGAACAACCATCATCCAGGACATTTTAAGACTTTGATATAGGCCAACCATGATAGTATTTCACAATTCCTGGAGAATATACAGTATCTACTTCTTTTGAATGGGTTTCAGTTCTTGAGGGTCTAACCTCTTACATCTCTTACAATATATCGCCCAGCAGAATATCTTTCATATCCCGTACTAGAAAGCATTATTTTCATGGGAAATCAAATAACCTATTATTTAAAAAATATATATGTTACTGTGGTAAAATGGCCATAAAACACATGGGCCACTCTGGGGCCCCCAGGATTAAAGCATACAAGGTCTACTTCTCAAATGGCACCTTATTCCCTACATAGTGCACTTTTTACCAGAGCCCTATTGGCCCTGGTCAAAAGTAGTGTACGATATAGATAATAGGGTATAATTTGGGATGTAACCAAGAGCATGCACCGCAGGTTAATCAGAGGTAGCCAACCGACACAGGCTAATTGTTACAATTACCTGAGCTTTGCTATGCATTATTGAACCATTCGATAATTTTTTGGTCACACTTTATTTTCTCTCTTCCTCTCTTCCTCTCATTCTTGATCTATTTCTCTTTCCCCCTCTCTCCACCTTCTCCAAACGGTTCTCTCTCTCTCTCTCTCTCTCTCTCTCTCTCTCTCTCTCTCTCTCTCACTCTCTCTCTCTCTCTCTCTCTCTCTCTCTCTCATTCCTGCACTCTATGCTTTACTAATTTAATGTTTATCCGCTGTAAATGTCTCTGCACCATTCATGTCAGGTGTCGTCAGAAAATAATTTTTTGGTCACACTTTATTTTCTCTCTTCCTCTCTTCCTCTCATTCTTGATCTATTTCTCTTTCCCCCTCTCTCCACCTTCTCCAAACGGTTCTCTCTCTCTCTCTCTCTCTCTCTCTCTCTCTCTCTCTCTCTCTCTCTCTCTCTCTCTCTCTCTCTCTATCTCATTCCTGCACTCTATGCTTTACTAATTTAATGTTTATCCGCTGTAAATGTCTCTGCACCATTCATGTCAGGTGTCGTCAGAAAATTCTGAGGCGCAGCGATGGCCAAGCACTGGTTCTCTATATCCTGGTTCTCTACATTAACAATTTACACTTTGTGTTTAATCTGGCATCACTTTAATGAACATAAATGCATTTTTTATGTTATCCCATAGTGATTTGTAGCACATTTACAGTAGGCTTGTTTATCTCATCTGGCGGATATCAATATTAACTTCTCTCTCTAACTTCACAATGCATCTCTTTGCATAGCTCAAGTACCACTATATACTGTACATACACGCACGCAGGGGTGTTCTTGTTATGGAGATTCTGCTGACTGTGTATTCATAGTGTAGTATGCTGAATCATGCTGCTGGTGGTTAACAAGGCATGCTAATGACTACTATATTTCACGGTGTCTCTTGTAGCTTGTCATTCAGCCAGGCAAGATATGCTATAAACTAGTGCTCCTTCACAGTACAAGCCTCACTATGTGGGGGAACCGGCATGGTGGATAGTGGATACCAGTGAAGCATGAAATAAAAAGAGTGCTCTTCGGGAGAATGAGAGGCTTGTTCTGATTGTGCAGATTATCACCTCTGTGCTTTCGGCTGAAATGCAATTTGTTTTCTGTCGGAAAGTTGAAAAAGGGAACAGGTGCTGTGTAACTTATTAGCATGCAAATGTATGAGAAGGCAGAGATGAGGGTTGAGGTATTTTACACCGTCTGAGCACTATCAGTATAGCCAACATCTCCAGACAGAGATGCCGCACTGAGTCATTCAGGTAGCCCTTTCCTGCAGTCAATGACCAAAAGCGTCCTCTTTGGCCTCAAAATTAATATTTTTCATAATTTCATAATTATAAAATATTTTAGAAATACCCAACGAAAATCCAATGTTTCTATGTCAAACAGTTCTGTTATATTTCAGTCTTCTGTGATGTATATAAAGTGTAATATTGGGATGCAAACTCAAAATTGAAAACATTTTGACTCTATTTCTGACATGGTACAGGTGTCTTCTTTTTTTTAAGCCCATAACCATGTGTGTGAGGTGTATATTTTTGTTTCGAAGTAGATTTCTTTATTAAGACTACTAAGAATCACTCTGTGTGGCCCTGATTTAGCCCACTGCAGTAAAAGGTTAAACATTACATTTACAAGATAATATGGTATATGAGCATGCTATTAATTAAAGGCATATTGAAGTAGTAAGGGCCTTAAATGTTCTGTACAGCATGAGTATATCTATCTATTCACTGACAGTTCCCTTCACTTCACCAGACTATTTTAGAAATAAATCACGGGTGCTCATATTCATAACAAGCCAATCTCAATACTGTGATCCCCTGGTTTGCAGCATGCAGCTAGCTGGGAGCGAGAGGAGTGGAGAGGTGATTATGGTATCCTCATCTCTGCTTGGATGGGATGTATTTTTCAGGGGAGGGCTGTTGTAAATTTAGTCTACCACTGTGTCAAATACATTTCCATGTTGATTTCTCTAGCTAGCCAGGCCAATCGCAGTGTGACAGCCTTATTAAAAAATTAAAATAAAGAGTGCCTAGGCTACACTGCCTCCCTCCCTTCCTCCCTCCCTCCCTCCCCATCTCCCTCTTCTTCTCACTATGCGAACATTATATCCCAGACAGTTTGGGCTGAATAATTTAACTCCATCTATGGAAGGAGGATAAAGGGATGGAGGAAAAAAGAGACCGGTTGGTGGTCTTCAATGCCCTCCTCTCCTCCTTCTGTATATGAGATTGTAACAAGTGGAAAGAACAGTCCACATAGAGTGAGGTTCTGACTGGACTTTTCAGCCAGCCAGTCAATCTTTGAAACACTTTGCATACTGGTTCTCATGACTAGATAAAACCCAATGCCTTCTCTGATATCTGCACTGTCTGTTATGTCTGTACAGTACGAACAGTAGGACAGTCACGCCAGATGTTGTTGTTATGTGGTTGACCCAGGGGTTATGTTACACCCCCCCACATTCTGTATTGTTCAATTGACGTTATGATTAAAATAGTACAGTTAGCTCTGACAACTGTGGTCGTGTCTATCCTTCAAATGTAATAATTTCTGCCACTGGAAGCTCATTTTAATGAGTCTTGGAATTACCATAAATGACATGACGCATAAGACAGTCTGGTTTCAAAGGTTTCAAAGACAGAGGCTATTCCCTATATGGTGCCTTACTTTTGGTCAGATCCCTATGGGCACTGGTCAAAAGTAGTGCACTATAAAGGGACTACGGGGCCATTTGGGAGGCACACAGTGGAATTGAAAGCTATAGCCCAAAGAACCTGATATTTTCTCAGCATGTATTTAATCCCAATTGGGAATAAAATAAAATGAAGGTAATAACAACATGAAACTGTCTTTATTTATTTACACAATACTTTAAGATCTAATCTTTCCCTTAATCATTAATTTACATAATTTTATTTTATTTTATTTTCTTGTGTTTTCTTCCATCTGGAAATGTCATGAAACAAAACTAAAAAATCCCATGTAATTAGTACTGCAATTGTTGTTGTAAGTTACATTTACCTTCTGTCTGTTCTGTCTATATCCAACTAGATCAGGGATGGGCAACTTTGATGGGGGTGGGGGCCACAAAAAATCTGAACTCATCATGAGGAGCCGCAGTGGCTTGCGGGTCTGCGTACCAGGGTTAGGCTCATTTCAGAATTTTTGAATTGACTCCCATTCAACTCACACTCCACAGGATGTAAAATTTGAATTTGAGTGACAGGAAGTAACATTTAATTAAGTGCAATTCAAATAAATTCCATTCAGTCATATAATAGGAGAGTTTAATCGAATCTGACAGCCTACAGCCTAGAATTAAATACATGAGGGACATGGATCACCTCAACATTAGAGTAGACCACTTTTAAAGCTTCAAAATGAATAACAAATATATTTTGAGTGAGACATAAGGTAATACAGTAACACCTGACATCAAGAGGCCTAAGCGTTGGAGTGGGAGGCCCCGGTGCACAACTGAGCAAGAGGACTAATACATTAGATTGTCTAGTTTGAGAAACAGACGCTTCACAGGTCCTCAACTGGCAGCTTCATTAAATAGTTGCAAAGAAAAAGCCATATCTCAGACTGGCCAATAAAAATAAAAGATTAAGATGGGCAGTCTGAGATATGACTTTTTCTTTGCAACTCTGCCTAGAAGGTCAGCATCCCGGAAGCGCCTCTTCACTGTTGACGTTGAGACTGGTGTTTTGCGGATACTATTTAATGAAACTGCCAGTTGAGGACCTGTGAGGCGTCTGTTTCTCAAACTAGACACTAATGTATTTGTTCAGTTGTGCACCGGGGCATCCCACTCCTCTTTCTATTCTGGTTAGAGCCAGTTTGCGCTGTTCTGAGTTGTACACAGCGTTGTACGAGATCTTCAGTTTCTTGGCAATTTCTCGCATGGAATAGCCTTCATTTCTCAGAACAAGAATAGACTGACGAGTTTCAGAAGAAAGTTCTTTATTTCTGGCCATTTTGAGCCTGTAAACGAACCCACAATTGCTGATGCGCCAGATACTCAACTAGTCTCAAGAAGGCCAGTTTATTGCTTCTTTAATCAGCACAACAGTTTTCAGCTGTGCTAACATAATTGCAAAAGGGTTTTCTAATGATCATTTAGCCTTTTAAAATTATAAACTTGGATTAGCAAACACAACGTGCCATTGGAACACAGGACTGATGGTTGCTGATAATGGGCCTCTGTATGTAGATATTCCATTAAAAATCAGCCGTTTCCAGCTACAATAGCCATTTACAACATTAACAATGTCTACACTGTATTCCTGATCAATTTGATGTTATTTTAATGGACAAAAAAGAACAAGGACATTTCTAAGTGACCCCAAACTTTTGAAATGTAGTGTATGTATATGTATATACAGCTGTGGAAAAAATTAAGAGACCAGTGCAAATTTTTCTTAAATCAGCATCTCTACATGTATGACAGCCATTCCATTCCAGTGTCTGTTGAATTCCAACACAGGCACACCTCATTCTAATGAATTAGGTACTGATTAGGTGATCACCTGAACCAAATCTTATTTAACGAGGAAAAGTATAAAAACCACTGCTGTGGTCATCACTATCCTCTTGCAATAGGACCAGCTGGATGGCAAAAATAGTGCTAATAGTACCTCAAAAGTAATATTAAGCAAAAAATAACTATTGACCATGCCAAAAGAGTTGAAAAGGAAAGTTTTGAGTGAGGAAAAGAAGGGTTCAATTCTGGCTTTACTGGCAGAGGGATACAGTGAGCGTCAGGTTGCTTCCATCCTTAAAATGTCAAAGAAGGCGG
Organism: Coregonus lavaretus; assembly: GCF_964263955.1. Lineage (NCBI taxonomy): Eukaryota > Metazoa > Chordata > Actinopteri > Salmoniformes > Salmonidae > Coregonus > Coregonus lavaretus. Next base: position 26,510,378 of record NC_139989.1, on the reverse strand, counting down.
TTCATGAGAACAAGGTCAAGCAGCAGACATTGGGGACAACAAAGCTACAGACCGGCAGAGGGCGAAAACGACTCTCTGCTGACCGGGATGACCGCCAACTCATTCGAATGTCACTCAACAACCGTAGGATGACATCAAGTGACCTACAAAAAGAATGGCAAACGACAGCTGGCGGGAAGTGCACGGTGAGGACTGTTCGAAACAGGCTCCTAGGGGCAGGGCTGAAGTCGTGCAAAGCTAGAAAAAAGCCCTTCATCAATGATAAGCAAAGAAGAGCTAGGCTGAGGTTTGCAAAATACCATAAGGATTGGACCATAGAGGACTGGAGTAAGGTCATCTTCTCTGATGAGTCCAATTTTCAGCTTTGCCCAACACCTGGTCATCTAATGGTTAGACGGAGACCTGGAGAGGCCTACAAGCCACAGTGTCTCGCACCCACTGTGAAATTTGGTGGAGGATCGGTGATGATCTGGCGGTGCTTCAGCAAGGCTGGAATCAGGCAGATTTGTGTTTGTGAAGGACGCATTAATCAAGAAGGAAGAAAACTTGCTTCCTTTTGCTCTGACATTGTGACCCAACTCTCATTGTTTTTTCCAGCAGGACAATGTGCCATGCCACACAGCCAGGTCAATCAAGGTGTGGATGGAGGACCACCAGATCAAGACCCTGTCATGGCCAGCCCAATCTCCAGACCTGAACCCCATTGAAAACTTCTGGAATGTGATCAAGAGGAAGATGGATGGTCACAAGCCACCAGGAGTGGCATAAAGTCACCCAACATCAATGTGAAAGACTGGTGGAGCGCATGCCAAGACGCATGAAAGCTGTGATTGAAAATCAGGGTCATTCCACCAAATATTGATTTCTGAACTCTTCCTAAGTTAAAACATTAGTATTGTGTTGTTTAAAAAGGAACATGAACTTATTTTCTTTGCATTATTCGAGGTTTGACAACACTGCATCTTTTTTGTTATGTTGACCAGTTGTCATTTTCTGCAAATAAATGCTCTAAATGACAATATTTCTATTTGGAATTTGGGAGAAATGTTGTCAGTAGTTTATAGAATAAAACAAAAATGTTATTTTTACCCAAACACATACCTATAAATAGTAAAACCAGAGAAACTGATAATTTTGCAGTGGTCTATTAATTTTTCCAGAGCTGTATATGTATATATTTACACCCCCCCCCCCAAAAAAAAATAAAAAAAATAATAATAATAATACAAAAAAGTAATACCTGACATCAAGTTCTTATATATGTGTAGTAACTTTGTGATGATTACAATAGCAACATTGTTGTTACATAGGACTTTAGAAATTGTTTTATAATTACATAATAATGGAGTTATAATATAAGTGGAATAAGGAACAGTCACTTTTCTCTCAGCTCAATAAAATGCAATTACCAAAGTATTATGTAACGACATGCTTATAAAATGTTGCTCCAAAAGTAATTACAGATTATTACACAATAACAGATTCATGTTAAGTGTTACTGAGAATGATAACAGTAACAGAATATGACTATTAAGTGTTGAAAGACTAAGTGTTGAAAGACTTATTACCTGGCATCGACGAAGATGGCGGCCTCGCGACTAGGTCTTAGGAAATTTTGCAGTATTTTGTTTTTTTTATGTATAATTTTTTACATTATTAGCTCAGAAAGTGTTTTGCATCATTACATACAGCCGGGAAAAGCTATTGGATATCAGAGCGGCGGTAACTCACCAGCATTACGACCAGGAATATGACTTTCCCGAAGCAGATCCTTTCTTTGCTCGCCCCAGTGCAACTGAACTGATTCCAGCGGCTGACCCAAAACATCGCCGGCGGAGGAGAGGCACTCGGCGCGGCCTGCTGGTTCGCGCACCACCTACCGCTTCCAAGTATACTACTCGCTAATGTTCAGTCTCTGGTTAACAAAGTCGACGAACTCCGGGCAAGGATTTCTTTCCAGAGAGACATCAAGGCCTGTAACATACTTTGCTTCACGGAAACATGGCTCTTTTGGGATATTCTGTCGAAATCGGTCCAGCCAGATGGGTTCTCAGTTCATCGCGCAGACAGGAATAAATATCTCTCTGGGAAGCAGAAGGGCGGAGTTGTGTGTTTCATGATTAACGACTCATGGTGCAATTGTAGTAACATACAGGAACTTGAGTCCTTTTGTTCACCCGACCTAGAATATCTCACAATCAAATGCCGACCGGATTATCTCCCAAGATAATTTTCTTTGGTTATAGTCATGGCCGTGTATATCCCCCCTCAAGCTGATACCACGACGGCCCTCAAAGAACTTCACTGGACTTTATGCAAACTGGAAACCACATATCCTGAGGCTGCATTTATTGTATCCGGGGATTTTAACAAACCAAATTTGAGGACTAGGCTGCCAAAGTTCTATCAACATATCGACTATTGTACTCGCGCTTGCCAAAATCCTCAACCATTGCTATTCGAACTTCCGGGATGGTTATAAGGCCCTCCCCCACCCTCCTTTCGGCAAATCTGACCACGACTACATTTTACTCCTCCCTACCTATAGGAGGAAATACCTGTGCTCAGGACTATTCAATGCTAGTCTGACCAATCAGAATCCACGCTTCAAGATTGTTTTGATCACGTGGATTGGGATATGTTCCGGGAAGCTTCGGAATATAATTTAGACGAATACACTGAAACGGTGACTGAGTTTATCGGGAAGTGTATAGGTGATGTTGTGCCCACTGTGACTATTAAAACCTACCCTAACCAGAAACCGTGGATAGATGTCAGCATTCGCGCAAATCTGAAGGTGACTGGGAATATGGCAGAATACAAACAGTGTAGCTACTCACTCCGCAAGGCAATTCAACTGGCAAAACATCAGTATAGAGACAAAGTGGAGTCGCAATTCAACGGCTCAGACACGAGACGTATGTGGCAGGGTCTACAGACAATTACGGACTACAAAAGGAAAACCAGCCACATCGCCGACACCAACATCTCGCTTCCAGACAAGCTAAACACCTTCTTCGCCCGCTTTGAGGATAACACAGTGCCACTGACGAGGCCCACTACCAAGGACTGTGGCCTCTCCTTCTCCATGGCCGACGTGATTAAGACATTTAAGCATGTTAACCCCCGCAAGTCTTCCGGCCTAGACGGCATCCCAAGCAGCGTCCTCAGAGCATGTGCAGACCAGCTGGCTGGTGTGTTTGTGGACATATTCAATCTCTCCCTTTCCCAGTCTGCTGTTCCCACATGCTTCAAGAAGGCCACAATTGTTCCTGTACCCAAGAAAGCAAAGGTAACTGAACTAACTGTTTATCGCTCTGTAGCACTCACCTCTGTCATCATGAAGTGCTTTGAGAGACTAGTCAAGGATCATGTCACCTCTACCTTACCTGTCACCCTAGACCCACTTCTATTTTCTTACCACCCCAATAGATCCACAGACGATGCAATCGCCATCACACTGCACTATCCCATCCGGACAAGAGGAATACCTATGTAAGAATGCTGTTCATTGACTATAGCTCAGCATTCAACACCAAAGTACCCTCCAAGCTCATAATTAAGCTTGAGGCCCTGGGTCTGAACCCCGCCCTGTGCAACTGGGTCCTGGACTTCCTGATGGGCTGCCCCAAGGTGGTGAAGGTAGGAAACAACATCTCCACTTCGCTGATCCTCAACACTGGGGCCCCAGAAGGGTGCGTGCTCAGCCCCCTCCTGTACTCCCTGTTCACCCATGACTGAGTGGCCAAGCACGCCTCCAACTCAATCATCAAGTTTGCAGACGACACAACAGTAGTAGGCTTGATTACCAACAATGACGAGACCGCCTACAGGGAGGAGGTGAGGGCTCTGGGAGTGTGGTGCCAGGATAATAACCTCTCACTAAACGTCAACAAAACTAAGGAGATGATTGTGGACTTCAGGAAACAGCAGAGGGTGCTCCCCCCTAGGTGGAAAGCTTCAAGTTCCTTGGTGTACACATCACTGACAAACTGAAATGGTCCACCCACACAGACAGTGTGGTGAAGAAGGCGCAACAGAGCCTCATCAACCTCAGGAGGCAGAAGAAATCTGGCTTGGCACCTAAAACCCTCACAAACGTTTATAGATGCACAATTGAGAGCATCCTGTCGGGCTGTATCACCGCCTGTTACGGCAACTGCACCGCCCGCAACCTCAGGGCTCTCCAGAGGGTGGTGCGGTCTGCCGAACACATTACTGGGGGAAAACTACCCACCCTCCAAGACACATACAGCACCCAATGTCACAGGAAGGCCAAAACGATCATCAAGGACATCAACCACCCGAGCCACTGCCTGTCACCCCGCTATCATCCAGAAGGCGAGGTCAGTACAGGTGCATCAAAGCTGTGACCGAGAGAATGAAAAACTGCTTCTATCTCAAGGCCATCAGACTGCTAAATAGCCATCACTAGCACATTAGAGGCTGCTGCTGCCTATTGAAATCACTGGCCAGAAATGGAACACTAGTCACTTTAATAATGTGTACATATCTTGCACTACTCATCTCATATGTATATACTGCATTCTATTCTATAATATTCTACTGTATCTTAGTCCATGCCATTCTGTCATTGCTTGTCCATATATGTATATATTCTTAAGTTCCATTCCTTACTAGTTTTGTGTGTATTGGGTATATGTTGTGAAATTGTTAGATATTACTTGTTAGATATTACTGCACTGTCGGAGCTAGAAGCACAAGCATTTCGCTACACCCGCTATTTCTGCTAAACACATGTATGTGACAAATACAATTTAATTTGATTTGATTTGATTAGAAAGGAAACCAAATATCCCAAAACTGCCTTCTTGAATCAACTACAGCCAAGGTAGTTGGAAAATCATGTTAGTTTGTATTTTTGAGTAAACTATCCCTTTAAATATGGTATAAGGGTGTGTTTAAAACAAGGACACTTACCCTCAGATGGACAAAGAGGTTCAAAGTTGTTTTTGCTAAGCATCCAACTTGTTGTTTGCAATGTTTGCTAACATTTTTGAATTACTCTGAAGTATTTTCAGGTATCATCAAATTAATTGCAGCTTTCAACCTTTTTAGTGGCATGTTGAAAGAATCATACTGTAGTTGAGCGTCACAACGTATTTATACTTATCTGTACAAAATATAATTGGTTAATTGGTTTGACTTGATTATGTACACATTCAGGAGAATGGACATTTACAAAATGTTCAGATAGAAGTGTATTGTAGATAAAATATGACTGTCAGATAGATTGGAATAGTATACAAGATTGTGTGTGCTCTATTCATTCTATTTCTATCTTCATCACGCAAAACCTATAGTTTCAGAAAAAATAGTCACTTCCTGAGATCTGTTTTGAAATAGTAAAAACTGTATTCAAACAGTTTTGAGAAATAGTAATTTTTTGGGATCTGTATTCAAATAGTTGTAGTCACCTCCAAAGTAACTATTTGGTCCCCCAGATTTGTTTTTAACTTTCCACAAAGCATAGTTAAAACTATAGTTATCCCAGGTCTGATGTATACAGTGCCTTCGGAATGTATTCAGACCCCTTGACTTTTTCCACATTGTTACGTTACAGCCTTATTCTAAAATGGATTAAATAAATAAAAATCCTCAGCAATCCACACACAATACCCCATAATGAGAAAGCAAAAACAGGTTTTTGGATTTTTGGGGGGAAATTTTAGCAAATGTATTAAAAAGAAAAAACAGAAATACCTTATTTACATAAGTATTCAGACCCTTTGCTATGAAACTCGAGCTCAGGTGCATCCTGTTTCCATTGATCATCCTTGAGATGTTTCTACAACTTGATTGGAGTCCACTTGTTGTAAATTCAATTGATTGGACATGATTTGGAAAGGGACACACCTGTCTATATAAGGTCCCACAGTTGACAGTACATGTCAGAGCAAAAACCATGCCATGAGGTCCAAGGAATTGTCCGTAGAGCTCCGAGACAGGATTGTGTCAAAGCACAGATCTGGGGAAGGGCACCAAACATTTCTGCAGCATTTAAGGTCCCCAAGAACACAGTGGCCTCCATCATTCTTAAAAGTTTGGAACCTCCAAGACTCTTCCTAGAGCTGGCCACCCAGCCAAACTGAGCAATCAGGGGAGAAGGGCCTTGGTCAGAGAGGTGAACAAGAACCTGATGGTCACTGATGGTCACTCTGACAGAGCTCTAGAGTTCCTCTGTGGAGATGGGAGAACCTTCCAAAAGGACAACCATCTCTGCAGAACTCCACCAATCAGGCCTTTATGGTAGAGTGGCCAGATGGAAGCCACTCCTCAGTAAAAGGCACATGACAGCCCTCTTGGAGCTTGCTAAAAGGCACCTAAAGACTCTCAGACCATGAGAAACAAGATTCTCTGGTCTGATGAAACCAAGATTGAACTCTTTGGCCTGAATGCCAGGTGTCATGTCTGGAGGAAACCTGGCACCATCCCTACGGTGAAGCATGGTGTTGGCAGTATCATGCTGTGGGGATGTTTTTCATCAGCAGGGATTGAGAGACTAGTCAGGATCGAGGCAACGATGAACGGAGCAAAGTACAGAGAGATCCTTGATGAAAACCTTCTCCAGAGCGCTCAGGACCTCAGACTGGGGCGATGGTTGACCTTCCAACAGGACAACGACCCTAAGCACACAGCCAAGACAATGCAGGAGTGGCTTCGGGACAATTCTCTGAATGTCCTTGAGTGGCCCAGCCAGAGCCCAGACTTGAACCCGATGGAACATCCCTGGAGAGACCCAGAAAATAGCTGTGCAGCAACGCTCCCCATCCAACCTGATGAAAATAATGGGAGAAACTCCCCAAATACATGTGTGCCAAGCTTGTAGTGTCATACCCAAGAAGACTCGAGGTTGTAATTGCTGCCAAAGGTGCTACAACAAAGTACTGAGTAAAGGGTCTGAATACTTTTTCAACCACAAGGTCACCAACCATCCAAGACGCCCCCACAGTCCCCCACTCCCTCCTCCCCAGTCATGGTGGGTATTTTTTTAAACAAAAACATTACACTAGAATGTGATTCTGTTTGCTGTGATTAACTAGCCTGGCTGACACGACCCACATGACTCACAGCACAGGGAGAGCTGTGACCACACTGGTCTGGAAAGGAGGCTGTTTTTTAATGCAATATTTACTCATAAATTGTGCGACTGGGTTTGATTGGTTCTCTCAAATGTTTGTTTTTGCTCGGGGGTTGAAACCTCTCATTGTTTGAATTTGGAAATCCAACCATTGTAATAGAAGGGGGCGGAGCTCGGGGGCTGAGTGGGGCTGTGGGTGTTTGAGTGAGAAAGAGCCCCCTTCATTATCGAAGCATTGTGCCTACAACATCAAAAAGCCATTCCAGAATGAGGTCAGGAGCACTTCGAGAGTTAGGTGTTAGCCAGACTAATGATTAACTGCAATGGAAAAGTAATTGTTTGTCTGCACTACTACAGATTTCTCAGGACTTCTCCATTTTAAACCCGGACTGCTCGGGGAAACTCACTGAGAACTGGATTGCTGTCTTCAAGGACAAAAAAACGATCTTCTCTTCGAAGTGCAGGTATAGTTTGAAATGACCCTTCTGGTGGTGCCTCAGTTCCTCACTCATTTTTATCCTGAAACAATCAAGTTATTCACTAAACATTCTTCTCTCCAGATACACAAGGTGACATCGCTTTAAGATTTCTGCCAGTGGTCCCAGTGGTCCTCCCAACACCAGTCTACAAGGTTGGCAGAAAGACATTCTGACCCAGCTTCGAAGAGACCAGAAAGTCCATTGACTTGCAGCCTGTAAGTTTAAATAGTGGATAGGCATATGGAGATTGATGGGGAAATTAGATGATTGCATTTGTAAACCTTAAATGAAAGGAACAGCATTCCAAAATATGTTATGCATAACTGCACCCTCCATGAACCTATGAGCTTCAGACCCAAATTAATGGAAGATGTAGGCATCAAACAGGGATTGGGTGTTTGTATTGATGTAAATGGCTATATAGTATACAAAATAAGTAGTGTGTTATGGCATTGTCAGTGTGCCTCCATGCTTTGCACAAGACCTCATATTCTTAAAGCTAATGATTTCTATCTAACAGGTTGGAACCAACTTGATTGAGTACCTGCGCCAGGCAGAGGTTACCAGACCCTACCAATTTGTATTAGTTCTTGGACTGCTCACTTTTGTTTACAGTCATTAGAGTACAGAAATTGGAGCAAGGTACATTTCTTGGGGCATTGGATGTGTGCTTCAAGTCCTATGATGTGTTTGATATCAACTTTCCCAGACTGGGTGCCCCAGCATGGGTATTTCTTTAGACCATGGTGTATCAGCTGCAAGGAACAGAATCCCCCGCAGTAAGACAGTTGCGAGCATGTCCTTTCTCCATTGAACAATAGTGGATAAGTATCTCCTCTTGTATGTAGTGTGAGTAGTGACAGGAGGAAGCACAGCCCTTCCAGCTGATGTGTTTTTGTTCCTGTGAATTAATAGATCAATGAACAGATGGATGAGCCATGAGTGTCTCTGATTCAGAGGGGTTGGGTTAAAAGAGACATTTCGGTTGAATGCATTCAGTTCTGCAACTGACTAGGTATCCCCTTTCCCCTTCCCCTTCCCCTTCATATTCTAATGCACTTAAGGCACTATTTATAGCTCTGTTAACTTGACTTTTAGTTTGTTTTAATGCATTTGTGCCTGCTTTTTGCCTACTGTACGGTATGTGCTTGTTTGCCTTTAGTTCACCTACTTTTGCAACAAAATCTTTATATACAGTGAGGGAAAAAATTATTTGATCCCCTGCTGATTTTGTACGTTTGCCCACTGACAAAGACATGATCTGTCTATAATTTTAATGGTAGGTTTATTTGAACAGTGAGAGACAGAATAACAGCAAAAAGATCCAGAAAAACGCATGTCAAAAATGTAATAAATTGATTAGCATTATAATGAGGGAAATAAGTATTTGACCCCCTCTCAATCAGAAAGATTTCTGGCTCCCAGGTGTCTTTTATACAGGTAACGAGCTGAGATTAGGAGCACACTCTTAAAGGGAGTGCTCCTAATCTCAGCTTGTTACCTGTATAAAAGACACCTGTCCACAGAAGCAATCAATCAATCAGATTCCAAACTCTCCACCATGGCCAAGACCAAAAAGCTCTCCAAGGATGTCATGGACAAGATGTAGCTCAGTTGGTAGAGCATGCCATTTGCAACGCCAGGGTTGTGGGTTCGATTCCCATGGGGGGCCAGTATGAAAAATAAAATAATGTATGCACTCACTAACTGTAAGTCGCTCTCGATAAGAGTGTCTACTAAAATGTAAATGTACGATTGTAGACCTACACAAGGCTGGAATGGGCTACAAGACCATGTGAGAAGGTGACAACAGTTGGTATGATTATTCGCAAATGGAAGAAACACAAAAGAACTGTCAATCTCCCTCGGCCTGGGGCTCCATTCATGATCTCACCTCGTGGAGTTGCAATGATCATGAGAACGGTGAGGAATCAGCCCAGAACTACACAGGAGGATCTTGTCAATGATCTCAAGGCAGCTGGGACCATAGTCACCAAGAAAACAATTGGTAACACACTACGCCGTGAAGGAATGAAATCCTGCAGTGCCCGCAAGGTCCCCCTGCTCAAGAAAGCACATATACAGGCCCATCTGAAGTTTGCCAATGAACATCTGAATGATTCAGAGGAGAACTGGGTGAAAGTGTTGTGGTCAGATGAGACCAAAATGGAGCTCTTTGGAATCAACTCAACTCGCCGTGTTTGGAGGAGGAGGAATGCTGCCTATGACCCCAAGAACACCATCCCCACTGTCAAACATGGAGGTGGAAACATGCTTTGGGGGTGTTTTTCTGCTAAGGGGACAGGACAACTTCACCGCATCAAAGGGACGATGGACCGTCAAATCTTGGGTGAGAACCTCCTTCCCTCAGCAAGGGCATTGAAAATGGGTTGTGGATGGGTATTCCAGCATGACAATGACCCAAAACACACGGCCAAGGCAACAAAGGAGTGGCTCAAGAAGAAGCACATTAAGGTCCTGGAGTGGCCTAGCCAGTCTCCAGACCTTAATCCCATAGAAAATCTGTGGAGGGAGCTGAAGGTTCGAGTTGCCAAACATCAGGCTCGAACCTTAATGACTTGGAGAAGATCTGCATAGAGGAGTGAGACAAAATCCCTCCTGAGATGTGTGCAAACCTGGTGGCCAACTACAAGAAACGTCTGACCTCTGTGATTGCCAAAAAGGGTTTTGCCACCAAGTACTAAGTCATGTTTTGAAGAGGGGTCAAATACTTATTTGTCTCATTAAAATGCAAATAAATTCATAACATTTTTGACATGCTATTTTCTGGATTTTGTTGTTGTTATTCTGTCTCTCACTGTTCTCTCACTCTCACATTAAAAGTATAGACTGATCATTTCTTTGTCAGTGGGCAAACGTACAAAATCAGCAGTGGATCAAATACTTTTTTCCCTCAATGTATTTGTATGATTAATATGCAATTAAATGTTTTGTTCAAGCTGGGCTGAAGCACGTTCTGGTACGCTTTCATTCTATCACAACAATTTATTTTAAATACAAATGTTACATTTTGGGTATTGTGAAAAGTGCTTTATGAGATACAGTTATTACTTCAGTAATGAGAGCCATTAGTCCATGTCCTTAGTAAAGTGACCTTCAAACATAACATTTTACAATTGTTCTCTGTGTAATAATGTTTTGACTCGACCCAAATGTAGATCATTATTGTATGGCAAAACAGCATGATGTGTGTGTGTGGTGTCACCAAAGATAGCTGAAGTGTGTCAGTGAATGTGAATATCTACAGTAGCAGTCGGAAGTTTACATACACCTTAGCCAAATACATTTAAACTCAGTTTTTCACAATTCCTGACATTTAATCCTAGTAAAAATTGCCTCTTAGGTCAGTTAGATACGCCACTTTATTTTAAGAATGTGAAATGTCAGAATAATAGTAGAGAGAATGATTTATTTCAGCTTTTATTTCTTTCATCACATTCCCAGTGGGTTAGAAGTTTACATACACTCAATTAGTTTTTGGTAGCATTGCCTTTAAATTGTTTAACTTGGGTCAAACGTTTCGGGTAGCCTTCCACAAGCTTCCCACAATAAGTTGGGTGAATTTTGGCCCATTCCTCCTGACAGAGCTGGTGTAACTGAGTCAGGTTTGTAGGCCTCCTTTCTCGCACAAGCTTTTTCAGTTCTGCAAACACATTTTCTATAGGATTGAGGTCAGGGCTTTGTGATGGCCACTCCAATACCTTGACTTTGTTGTCCTTAAGCCATTTTACCACAACTTTGGAAGTAAGCTTGGGGTCATTGTCCATTTGGAAGACCCATTTAGGACCAAGCTTTAACTTCCTGACTGATGTCTTGAGATGTTGCTTCAATATATCCACATAAATTTCCTTCCTCATGATGCCATCTATTTTTTGAACTGCACCAGTCCCTCCTGCAGCAATGCACCCCCACAGCTTGATGCTGCCACCCCCGTGCTTCAAGGTTGGGATGGTGTTCTTCTGCTTGCAAGCCTTCCCCTTTTTCCTCCAAACATAACGATGGTCATTATGGCCAAACAGTTCTATTTTTGCTTCCTCAGACCAGAGGACATTTCTCCAAAAAGTACAATCTTTGTCCCCATGTGCAGTTGCAAACCGTAGTCTGGCTTTTTTATGGCGGTTTTGGAGCAGTGGCTTCTTCCTTGCTGAGTGGCCTTTCAGGTTATGTCAATATAGGACTCATTTTACTGTGGATATAGATACTTTTGTACCTGTTTCCTCCAGCATCTTCACATGGTCCTTTGCTGTTGTTCTGGGATTGATTTGCACTTTTTGCACCAAAGTACATTCATCTCTAGGAGATAGAACGTGTCTCCTTCCTGAGCGGTATGACGGCTGCGTGGTCCCATGGTGTTTATACTTGCGTACTATTGTTTGTACAGATGAACATGATACCTTCAGGCATTTGGAAGTTGCTCCCAAGTATGAACCAGACTTGTGGAGGTCTACAATATTTTTTCTGAGGTCCTGGCTAATTTATTTTGATTTTCCCATGATGTCAAGCAAAGAGGCACTGAGTTTGAGGGTAGGCCTTGAAATACATCCACAGGTACACCTCCAATTGACTCAAATGATGTCAATTAGCCTATCAGAAGCTTCTAAAGTCATGACATCATTTTCTGGAATTTTCCAAGCTGTTTAAAGGCACAGTCAACTTAGTGTATGTACACGTCTGACCCACTGGAATTGTGACACAGTGAATTATAAGTGAAATAATCTGTTTGTAAACAATTGTTGGAAAAATTACTTGTGTCATGCACAAAGTAGATGTCCTAACCGACTTGCCAAAAGCATAGTTTGTTAACAAGAAATTTGTGGAGTGGTTGAAAAATGAGTTTTAATGACTCCAACCTAAGTGTATGTAAACGTTCGACTTCAACTGTATTTATTAGCTCTGGCACTGTCTGATAGACAGATTTCTGTTAATATCACTTAAGACAGTGTCACACGCATGCATGCTTTGTTTTTCTCAGATTGCAATCTGAGTGTGCACATCAAGTTCAGCTGAAGCTTTAGTCTGATGCTTGGACTGTTTGGTTCATAAAATAATATAAATCCATTTTAACAATCCTATCTCATGAAATCTTGTTTCATGAAATAACACATGCCTAGATAATAGGGCTTTGTTTCAATGTTCTATTTAAAAAATGTATATTCTTGTACATTGTGGACAATTCTCTGACGTGCTGTGATGTGCTGGACTGTATATTCTAAAACGCAGGCAATACAAATTAATTATTTTAAATTCAACATTGTATCTTGATTGTGTGTAGGAAAGGGAGGGGGTTGGACGGTAGCTCAGGTCCCCTGTAGCTCAGTTGGTAGAGCATGGCGTTTGCAACGCCAGGGTTGTGGGTTCGTTTCCCACGGGGGGCCAGTTTGAAAATGTATGCACTCACTAACTGTAAGTCGCTCTGGATAAGAGTGTCTGCTAAATGACTAATCAAAAATAAAAATGGTAGAGAAGGCAATAATATACAAGCAAAATTGAAATTTAGATTACGCTGAAATTAACCCAAGGATTACGTAAAAAATTACCCTATTGACACAGCGCTGGGTTGTCGAAATGACACAAATTGGTTTATTTTTAACCCTGCATTTGTTAGAGAAACAATAATTATTTTAGGAAAATATGAATTGCCATATTAGGCATAACTACATTTCTACCTTTTAAGATGCCACAATACAATATTTTTCAGTAATTGTTTTCAGTATTCTAATTTTGTTTGTTTTGTGTTTTCTGATTGTTTCAGTGCATGCATTCAACAGGCTTTGGACAAAGGACTTCCTTGTGAAGAGTGAAGAAGTTCACTCAAAAAGGCAATAGTTCTGAACTGGGTTTGATTTAGTTTTAGTTTGAATTATATAAATTGTTTGAATTCTTTTAAAATTCAATTTGTTGAAATCTATTGCTCAGTTATCACTTGGCTCATGTAAATAATTATGTAGTTGCCCCTTTAAACATCCTAAGGTCAACATCCCCATAGTGTTTACATTTCATGTTAAGACATTTAATAAATGTTGTTTCATATATTTACTACATTTAATATGTTTAGTTTTTTTCTCTGAGAAGTAAGTTCATTTAAAGTTATATGTCATTTGGTTTATGTAGATACAACATGTAAATGTTAACACACAGTAACCAAAAAACGGATCTAATTTGCATATTCATACTGCGTTTGCAGCACAGTTTGCCACAAAACTAATGTGAAAATATGAGCTTGCCGCAAATTTAACACAACAGTTTGCCACAAAATGAATTTGCATGTGAAAATATGAGCTTGCTTCAAATTTACCACAATAGTTTGCCACAAAAGTAATGTGAAAATATGAGCTTGCCGCAAATTTGCGACAAATTGGCCAAAGGTTTGCCACAACTGTTTGCCAGAAGCCAGTTATTTTTTTTGGTAAGGGAAGAACAAGATCAAACAAGCTGAAAGAAACCACTTACAGTTCACCACAACGCAGTTCCTTGTCATTGTTGCGAGCTATCTGCCAATCCAGAACCATAACAACAGATGGCTTTCTGTCCCTTTGAGGTGTGTACATCGTATTCATGACTTTATCAGCTAACCAGTCTATAACTTGTACACAGACTCACTCAGGTGGAACCAACTTAAATTGCGCCTTTTATCAATGCTGAATTGAATGTAATTGAGAAAACAGAAAGGTGTCATAATGATTTTTTTTTTCTTTCTGAATTTAAAAGTAATCCAAGAAGTAATCATCTAGTTTTTCAAAAGTTTCTGTAATCTGATATATTTTTGCTGGTAACGTAACCGATTACAGTTACAGTTTTTTTGTATTCAGTTACTTCTCCAACCCTGGCAACACAAGGAGGTGGGGGGCAGTAGAGGAGGCAAATGTGACAGGTTAAAGGACATATTCATAGCCTGTTATACGCTAAAAAGTATTAGTAAGTTCATGGTATGTAAGGATCTTAAAATATCTAAGGTTAAAAAGATCATGCATTCAGTACTAGTTCATAGAGATTGATAAAATTCATAATTGTGTTAAAATCCGTCAAGTGTACAAAGGGTAAATATTGTAAGAGGAATGTGTAAATGTTATATTGACCACTTTATTTTGTGGTGCCTAATTTAAGGGTAAAAGTGTTAATCTGTGATCTACTAAATGCTCTTAATCTATAAGCCTGAGATCGATTGCTCTGGTCTCCACCTAACTTCCCAGGGAAATCGCGGTCTTTTTCCTCATTATACTAAAGTTTTCATTGAGGAAACATAACTGCATCACTCTCGTGATTATTTCTCCCCTTTTTCAGGTACGTTATTGATATAAAACGAGTTAATTTGAATCTAACAACTTGCTAACATGTCAAGAGAGTTTAAGGTATTTGTTAGTAACATCTTGAGTAAGTTAGAGTTAAGTTGAAGAGAGTAATAGGTGTGTGTGTGAGTGAAACCTGCTCGGTTGCAGCGAAGAATAGCTTCGTACTGAGAGTAGCTGCCATTTTATGTTAATTGTGAATGAACATGTGCGTTGTTAATAATACATTTTGGGGTTATTTGTATAATGTGTTTCGAATACTTTGTTGACATGGTTGATAAATGTAGTTATGGGTTACTGAGCTAAAGCTACTTTGTGTTTGACAGTTATATTGAAACATTTGTAATGTTTTAGTGAATTACAGTTTATGCTGTTGTGACTTGAATAAGCTTTGTACCCTACAAAACTATCTAGTTCCTGTAGATCTGTTGTTCTGTAAAATGTGGTATTTTTGTAAAAGCATTATACTAAAGTTTTCATTGAGGAAACATAACTGCATCACTCTCGTGATTATTTCTCCCCTTTTTCAGGGGCGTAACACAAACATGTAGTGGAAAGGGCTCCATGAACTCCTTCATTACTCTGCCTCCTGCACCTTGCTTCCCCCTACCACCCCCTGAGACTGCCACTTGCAGCAATTCAAGGTAACACGGACACACACAGAGAAAGGGGGGTGTATCCGGATGAGGAGTTAGGAGATTATTTAGGAGCACAACTTAATAACGCCTTAGCTTCTTGATCTCAGTGTACTTCAGCTTCACCACAGCGTTGGACTGCATCTCAAATGGAACCCTATGCCCTGTTATTTTGCCCCTCTATTGACCAGGGCCCATATGTTGGGTGGCTAGGTGGCTAGGAGTTGTTTTGAAATTGTGACTGGTAGGTATTGGACACATATCACTGCATTTTCATTATCAAGTGTACAATTGAAGCCGGAAGTTTACATACACTTAGGTTGGAGTCATTAAAACCTGTTTTTCAACCACTCCACAAATTTCTTGTTAACAAACTATAGTTTTGGCAGGTCAGTTAGGACATCTACTTTGTGTATGACACAAGTAATTTTTCCAACAATTGTTTACAGACAGATTATGTCACTTATAATTCACTGTGTCACAATTCCAGTGGGTCAAACGTGTACTGTGTACTAAGTTGACTGTGCTTTTTAAACAGCTTGGAAAATTCCAGAAAATGATGTCATGACTTTAGAAGCTTCTGATAGACTAATTGACATCATTTGAGTCAATTGGAGGTGTACCTGTGGATGTATTTCAAGGCAAACTCAGTGCCTCGTTGCTTGACATCATGGGAAAATCTAAAGAAATCAGTCAAGACAATAAATTGTAGACCTTCAAAAGTCTGGTTCATCCTTGGGAGCAATTTCCAAATGCCTGAAGGTACCACGTTCATCTGTACAAACAATAGTACGCAAGTATAAACACCATGAGACCGCGCAGCCGTGACACTGCTCAGGAAGGAGACGCATTCTGTCTCCTAGAGATGAACGTACTTTGGTGTGAAAAGTGCAAATCAATCCCAGAACAACAGCAAAGGACCTTGTGAAGATGCTGGAGGAAACAGGTACAAAAGTATCTATATCCACAGTAAAACGAATCCTATATTGACATAACCTGAAAGGCCACTCAGCAAGGAAGAAGCCACTGCTCCAAAACCGCCATAAAAAATACAGACTACGGTTTGCAACTGTACATGAGGACAAAGATCGTACTTTTTGGAGAAATGTCCTCTGGTCTGATGAAACAAAAATAGAACTGTTTGGCCATAATGACCATTGTTATGTTTGGAGGAATAAGGGGAATGCTTGCAAGCCGAAGAACACCATCCCAACCGTGAAGCACGGGGGTGGCAGCATCATGCTGTGGGGGTGCGTTGCTGCAGGAGGGACTGGTGCACTTCACAAAATAGATGGCATCATGAGGAAGGACAATTATGTGGATATATTGAAGCAACATCTCAAGACATCAGTCAGGAAGTTAAAGCTTGGTCGCAAATGGGTCTTCCAAATGGACAATGACCCCAATCATACTTCCAAAGTTGTGTCAAAATGGCTTAAGGAAAACAAAGTCACGGTATTGGAGTGGCCATCACAAAAGCCTGACCTCAATCCTATAGAAAATGTGTGGGCAGAACTGAAAAAGCGTGTGCGAGCAAGAAGGCCTACAAACCTGACTCAGTTACACCAGCTCTGTCAGGAGGAATGGGCCAAAATTCACCCAACTTATTGTGGGAAGCTTGTGGAAGGCTACCCAAAACGTTTGACCCAAGTTAAACAATTTAAAGGCAATGCTACCAAATTCTAATTGAGTGTATGTAAACTTCTGACCCACTGGGAATGTGATGAAATAAATAAAAGCTGAAATAAATCATTCTCTCTAGTATTATTCTGACATTTCACATTCTTAAAATAAAGTGGCGATCCTAACTGACCTAAAACAGGGAATTTTTACTAGGATTAAATGTCAGGAATTGTGAAAAACTGAGTTTAAATGTATTTGGCTAAGGTGTATGTAAACTTCCGACTTCAACTGTAGCTAGATTATTTTACCACAATTGTCTCACAATTTAACTGACAATAAACTGACAATTTATCTCACAATTTAAGGAAACTTTTAAGGTTAAATGGATTTTTAAGTGACATGGGTGAGTTGGAATCTTTAACATTCCATCGTTTTAAATAACACAATGTTAGGCTGTCCTGCAGTTCCTTCAGAAAGTATTCACAACTAGGGCTGTTGCGGTGACTGTATTACCGTCACACCGGCGGTCACGAGTCATTAAGGCAGTCAAATTCCACTTGACCATTTAGTCACAGTAATTAGGCTTCTCCAAAGTCTGATGCTGCTGATGGTCATTAGTAGCCTACCAACTTGCTAACTGCCTGGTACTCAGCACTCTATTGTCCCTCTAATCACTCTGACATCAATGCAAATGTAATCAAAAATCTAATCAAACACTTCATGAGTGTCCATGAGCTCATGTTGCACAACGTTTCCAAAGGCTATGCAATTGCGAGAGAAAACAGAGTGATGGCCTCTATTAAAAAGAGGAGGATCCCATCAGCTTTCTATAGGCTAGGCCTACTATATTTATTTCTCAACTTTTCTAATATTAAACACATTGCTTATCTTTATAACAGTATAGCCTACCTGGCTGGCATGAAAATGAACCACAGCAAAAGCGTCATCCATTCGTGTCCTCCAAGTGCACAGATTACATGTATTTTTTTCCCCTGCCCCTGTTTCGAGACAGGTTCATGATAATGGTCCATTCTAAATCAAACAAGTTTAACACATATGTTATTTAGTATATTTAAAGACTAAATCAAGAATAGTCTGATGGGTGACAATATTAGCCTATCACTTGTGAATATATATTATCACTTGTGAATGATGCCCAGCATAAGAAACAATGCCCTTTTTGTGACTTTTTCGAATCATAGTCGCACACCTCATGTAGTCTAGCCTACAGGCCTACATGTTTTGATAAGGTTTGAATCACAACTAAAGTGGCCAAATACAGCACATTAATCCACTTTACAAGGGGTGCAGAGCCTAACTGGCATACATAAGCAGGGCGTGAGTTTCAAATTTGGGGAAGATAATTTTCACCATATAAATGCACCTTTGTACCGTAATTTTCGAACTATAAGCCGCGCCTTTTTTCCAATTTTTCGACCCTGCGGCTTATATAACGGTGCGGCTAATCTATGGATTTTTACAGCTAACGGCCACTAGAAGACCTCCTAAATCTATGGATTTTACAGGTTACAGTCCACCAACTTTAACTCTATGGGCTCTATGACCGGTCCGCGCCCCCCACCTTTAAGCGGCGGGCTCCAGCAGGAAAAGCTGGAGGCCGGAAGAGAAAGAGTGAGACAGGTAGCGTGCAAAAGTAAAAGTGTAACCGAGAGTGGTACGAGAGACAGAACGAGAGACAGAACGAGAGCAAGACAGACAGACAATACGAGAGCGAGACAGTTTGTCTCTTTCCCGACAATCCCCTCTGTGCACGAACCCTTACATATGGTAATTAAACATTAAAACACCTGCGGCTTATAGTCCAGTGCGGCTTATAGTGCGGAAAATACGGTAATAAAAGCGTTACATGCAAAATCGCATTTGCGGTCCCTTTTGATAATGGTGTTTTCCCGCTAATGGAACATTTGTGTTTATAACCTACTGCCGTGTGCGCATTGCTGCGCTTATAATGTGAAGAAATAGCCTAATAGTTTTTCACATTTTAAGCTAAATGTCCTGATCTGCTGCGTCAGCCTCATTGCGTAAAAACGTTTTTGGGATGCTAGTGGTTGTTATTAATTTGGGATCTATCGCATCCCACAACTGTTCCAGACTATGTTTGGAATATTTATTTCTCGCACAGAATAGAACAGGTCAACCTTTGTACTATGGGGGCTAGTAGATTGACATAGACTAGTGATTTTACTGTTCGTTAGGCCTACTCATCTTGTTGGCTGACGAAAAATAAATGTGGACAGTTCTTCCAATTGTAGAACAAGTAAGGAGACTGATGATGTGTGTACAGCCTGATGTTGTGTGTACACCCCACTCATACAATTATCTGTAAGGTCCCTCAGTAGAGCAGTGAATTAAAAAAACAAAGCAGAGCTCATGCCTTTCAAGCGACTTAAAAAAAAAAATCATCATTAGAGTTGCATCATGCAGCCTTACAATGTATTAAAATTCAAAACATATAGCCCAACGTTTGTAGAACAGCTAAAGTTACATGAATAACTAAATTAAGCATATAGGAGTACCTATTTATTTGTTAACTGCTTAACACAGAATAGTGCACTCCCTCAAATCGTTTGGAGAAAATATCCTTTCTATTTTATTCAGCTTTGTTCAATTGTATTCTTCATACTATGAAATAATATAAAATAATGCCACGGAATTCTAACCAAATCTTGTCTGCTAAATGAACTAGTGTAGGCCGCAGCCATATGGCATAGCCAGATCAGGACCTAAAATAAGGACAACTCAGAGTATGCTATTCTGTTCTTTTGAATTAGACTACATTTTCTTCATATCATGTTTCTTTAGACCTGTATAATGCATTTATTGTGAAGGTGTAGGCTATATTACATGGATTTATTAGATTTTTTTGAATGTAGATGCTCCTAAGCTCTGCATCAGTGGCTTGTAGGCTATGTGTGGAAGCCAGGAGATCCTACATGTGTTTATGTCAATTAACCTCTTAAGGATCGGACCCTTTTTTTCAATTTTCGCCTAAAATGACATACCCAAATCTAACTGCCTGTAGCTCAGGACCTGATGCAATGATATGCATTTGAAAGGAAACACTTTGAAGTTTGTTGAAATGTGAAATTAATGTAGGAGAATATAACACATTAGATCTGGTAAAAGATAAAAACAACTTTTTTGGGGGGTTCCATCGTCTTTGAAATGCAAGAGAAAAGCCACAATAGAATATTGCAGTTTAGACGCAATTTGGATTTTGGCCACTAGATAGAAGCAGTGTGTGTGCGAAGTTTCAGATTGATCCAGTGAAGCATTGCAATACTAGACTATTTTGTATCAAGTCTGCCCAAATGTGCTGAATTGGTCAATTGATACATTTTCAAGTACATAACTATAGAGAACATAGAAAAATGATATGGTAATACAAAATGTAAGTTTACATACTCCCAGGAATGTCATACATGATTGATCATTAGCTTATACACTAACTTTCACATATCTAGATGGCCGGGCGGGGTGGGTGTGGAGCCAGAGACAGCAGGGTTTCAACTGTGGAACCCAGTTCCTACATTTGGGTATAAAAATTGATTTTATCAAACAAAACTATGCTACATTTTATCTCTGGGACCCTAAGGATGACAAATCAGAGCAAGATTACTGAATGTAAGTACATTATTTACCTTCAGAGGTGAATGTATCAAACCATTTGCCGTGATACATTTTTTATTATTGTGCACTCTCCTCAAACAAAAGCATGGACTTTTTTCACTGTAATAGCTACTGTAAATTGAACAGTGCAGTTAGATTAACAATAATTTAAGCTTTCTGCCCATATAAGACATGTCTATGTCCTGGAAAGTTTGCTGTTACTTACAACAGCCATGCTAATCACATTAGCGCACGTTAGCTCAACCGTCCCGTATACAGGACAGCGATCCCGTAGAGTTTAACGGTCAATTAACGTGAGTCCGACAGTTATTTGCTTGACAATCACCGGCTGACAAATTTCATGACCACCACAGCCCTATTCACAACCTTTGACTTTTTCACATTTTGTTTTGTTACGCCTTGATTTTGTGTCACTGGCCTACACACAATACGCGATACTGTCAAAGTGGAATTATGTTTTTAGAAATGTTTACAAATTAATAAAAAATGAAGGGCTGAAATTGTATACGTCAGTAAATATTCAACCCCTTTGTTATGGCAAGCCTAAATAAGTTCAGGAGTATGAATGTGCTTAACAAGTCACATAATAAGTTGCATGCACTCACTCTGTGTGCAATAATAGTGTTTAACATGATTTTTGAATGAATACCTAATCTCTGTACCCCACATATACAATTATCTGTAAGGTCCCTCAGTAGAGCAGTGAATTTCAAACACATATTCAACCACAAAGACCAGGGAGGTTTTCCAATGCCGCTCAGAGAAGGGCACCTATTGGTACAAAAAACAAAATTCCAATGAAGACTTTAATCAGTTAAAGTTAAATTGCTCTGATAGCAGACAACTGAGGATGGATCAAAAACATTGTAGTTACTCAGCGATGCTAACCTAAATGACAGAGGGAAAAGAAGGAAGCTTGTACAGAATAAAAATATTCCAAAACATGCATCCTGTTGCATCAATCACCTAACCAAACCTAAATGTACATATGACCTCAATCAATAACCCCAACTACCTCGTACCCTAGTACACTGACTTGGTACCGGTACTCCTTGTATATAGCCTGTATATAGCCTCATTTATATTATTTTATTGTGTTACTATTAGATTTGTATCTATTTGCTAATTTTCTTACTTTTTAACTGCATTGTTGGGTCATAAATAACAATTTCACGGTAAAGTCTACACTTGTTGTATTTGGCGCACTTGACAAATAACATTGATTTGATTTGATTGCAATAAGGCACTAATGTAAAACTGAACTTTATGTTGTGAATACAAAGCTTTTGGGACAAATCCAACACAACTTATCACTGAGTACCCCTCTTCATATTTTCAAGCATGGTGGTGGCTGCATCATGTTATAGGTATGCTTGTCATTGGCAAGGACTAAGGAAAAAATAAACGGAATAGTGCTAAGCACAGGCAAAATCCTAGAGGAAAACCTTGTTCAGTCTGCTTTCCAACACACACTGGGAGACAAATTCACCTTTCAGTAGGACAACAACCTAAAACACAAGGCCAAATATATTTGTTTACCAAGACAACATTGAATGTTCCTAAATGTTCTAGTTACAGTTTTACTTAATTTGGCTTGAAAATCTATGGCAAGACTTGAAAATGGCTGTCTCGCAATGATCAATGACCAACTTGACAGAGCTTGAAGAATTTAAAAAATAATAATGTGCAAGTGTTGTACAATCCAGGTGTGCAAAGCTCTTAGAGACTTACCCAGAAAGACTCACAGTTGTAATCACTGCCAAAGGTGATTCTTACATGTATTTACTCAGGGCTGTGAATACTTATTAAATGAGATAATGATTTGCAATTATTTCTAAAACCATGTTTTCACTTTGTCATTATGGGGTTTGTGTGTAGATGGGTGAGAAAAAAATATATTTAATCTATTTTGAATTCAGGCTGTAACACAACAAAATGTGGAATAAGTCAAGGGGTATGAATACTTTCTGAAGGCACTGTATGCACCAATCTCTTTCTGTGTTTCAAATGGCACCGTATTCCCTATATAGTGCACTAACAATAGTGCACTATATAATAATAATAATAATAATAATAATAATAATATGCCATTTAGCAGACGCTTTTATCCAAAGCAACTTACAGTCATGTGCGCATACATTATTTTACGTATGGGTGGTCCTGGGGATCAAACCCACTACCCTGGCGTTACAAGCGCCATGCTCTACCAATTGAGCAACAGAGGACCACAAAATATATATAGGAAGTAAGGTGCCATTTGGCACATACACAGTCTCTGGATATATACAGTGGGGGAAAAAAGTATTTAGTCAGCCACCAATTGTGCAAGTTCTCCCACTTAAAAAGATGAGAGAGGCCTGTAATTTTCATCATAGGTACACGTCAACTATGACAGACAAATTGAGAAAAAAAATTCCAGAAAATCACATTGTAGGATTTTTTATGAATTTATTTGCAAATTATGGTGGAAAATAAGTATTTGGTCACCTACAAACAAGCAAGATTTCTGGCTCTCACAGACCTGTAACTTCTTCTTTAAGAGGCTCCTCTGTCCTCCACTCATTACCTGTATTAATGGCACCTGTTTGAACTTGTTATCAGTATAAAAGACACCTGTCCACAACCTCAAACAGTCACACTCCAAACTCCACTATGGCCAAGACCAAAGAGCTGTCAAAGGACACCAGAAACAAAATTGTAGACCTGCACCAGGCTGGGAAGACCGAATCTGCAATAGGTAAGCAGCTTGGTTTGAAGAAATCAACTGTGGGAGCAATTATTAGGAAATGGAAGACATACAAGACCACTGATAATCTCCCTCGATCAGGGCTCCACGCAAGATCTCACCCCGTGGGGTCAAAATGATCACAAGAACGGTGAGCAAAAATCCCAGAACCACACGGGGGGACCTAGTGAATGACCTGCAGAGAGCTGGGACCAAAGTAACAAAGCCTACCATCAGTAACACACTACGCCGCCTGGGACTCAAATCCTGCAGTGCCAGACTTGTCCCCCTGCTTAAGCCAGTACATGTCCAGGCCCGTCTGAAGTTTGCTAGAGTGCATTTGGATGATCCAGAAGAGGATTGGGAGAATGTCATATGGTCAGATGAAACCAAAATATAACTTTTTGGTAAAAACTCAACTCGTCGTGTTTGGAGGACAAAGAATGCTGAGTTGCATCCAAAGAACACCATACCTACTGTGAAGCATGAGGGTGGAAACATCATGCTTTGGGGCAGTTTTTCTGCAAAGGGACCAGGACGACTGATCAGTGTAAAGGAAAGAATGAATGGGGCCATGTATCGTGAGATTTTGAGTGAAAACCTCCTTCCATCAGCAAGGGCATTGAAGATGAAACGTGGCTGGGTCTTTCAGCATGACAATGATCCCAAACACACCGCCCGGGCAACGAAGGAGTGGCTTCGTAAGAAGCATTTCAAGGTCCTGGAGTGGCCTAGCCAGTCTCCAGATCTCAACCCCATAGAAAATCTTTGGAGGGAGTTGAAAGTCCGTGTTGCCCAGCGACAGCCCCAAAACATCACTGCTCTAGAGGAGATCTGCATGGAGGAATGGGCCAAAATACCAGCAACAGTGTGTGAAAACCTTGTGAAGACTTACAGAAAACGTTTGACCTGTGTCATTGCCAACAAAGTGTATATAACAAAGTATTGAGAAACTTTTGTTATTGACCAAATACTTATTTTCCACCATAATTTGCAAATAAATTCATTAAAAATCCTACAATGTGATTTTCTGGAT
The DNA here is from genome assembly GCF_964263955.1 of Coregonus lavaretus. NCBI lineage: Eukaryota > Metazoa > Chordata > Actinopteri > Salmoniformes > Salmonidae > Coregonus > Coregonus lavaretus. The sequence goes on along the minus strand of NC_139989.1, from coordinate 26,485,820 downwards.
TTTTTTTTCTCATTTTGTCTGTCATCGTTGATGTGTACCCATGATGAAAATTACAGGCCTCTCTCATCTTTTTAAGTGGGAGAACTTGCACAATTGGTGGCTGACTAAATACTTTTTTCCCCCACTGTAATTAGGTACATCTCTGCTCTGTCTCTTTACGAAGAAGCAACACTGTGACGAGAGAGGCTCTGTTGCTCGACACATCATCATTCAACTGTGCTAAATTATCTTTCGAAGTGTCATGTAGGAGTTGTTGAACTTGTTCTCCGCAGGATGCCACCCCCCGCGCCCCCTGTCAGCTCCCATATCTCAGCTTGGGTGTCAGACGAGTCCGCCCGCCCCGCCGAGCAGCCTGCAAGCATGGCTTCTCTCCTCTCCTCTCCTCTTGTGGTACCCTGGCTGGTCGAAATTGACACACATAAAAATACCCAAATGTGGGACAACGGGATGAATTTGCGGAAAGTCGCGGGACAGTGTAGCCTACACATGGCAGCACCCCCCCCCCCTAAACCCCCCCCCCCCACAAACCTCCCTCCCACTGCACCGAGCAAGGTAATTGAAGCCCACATAGCCTACTCTTTTGCCTAGCGCAACATTTGGTGATCCAGAAACGAGAGACCATTTGGGTGGCTGTTTTATGAAAATCTGGTGATATTTGGGCAAAAAACATTTCTGGTGGGTCTCAGGGAATGGAAACAGTTAGGGAGACTTTTAAAACGGTATTGAGTGAAGTAGTAGAAAATATGTTGAATGAGCAACTAATGAGCATGGAGAGGTTGACAAAATTACCTTATCTTTCCGTCTAAATAGCTATTTACTAACTTTAGTAGCTCTTAGTTAGACACACTTTTTGTAAGTACCGGTAGTTAACTGTCCTTTCCAAGTTTAGCTGTAATTTAATTTGACAAATGTGATTGGTTGACAATATGACATTGGCCTACGTCTCTTCTTGTGCTGCGCAGAATATCAGATCTCAACAACAATTGGAGAAGTGTTTAACATCACCAGCGCCACATCCTTATGATATAATATCTTGTCATAAGCGCAATGTGCAAAGCACAAGAGACAGGTTGGAATGTAAATGATCATCAAATGAATAGGAAGTCTGACTGAAATAAAGGACAAATCAACTAATTTTTTTTTTTAAACAATGTATGGTGTTTTAATTTGTTGATAAAATGCGGGACATGATCGGTTGGTTGCGGGACATGGGACAAAGGGCCAAAATGTGGGACTGTCCCGCACAATCTGAGACATGTGGTCACCCTACCGGTGGCCCATGGGCCTATAATTGTTTTTTAAAAAGATTTTTGCACAATTTCTCTGTTATACTAATCTATAATGAGCATTTGGCTGATCAGTGGGCAACGGCTGCCCTCCCTACCAAGATGGGACGACCCGGTTCTCTGCTCACGCAAACTCACATTCAAAGTCAAACGTGGCATTAGCAAAGAGACCTGCTCCGACTCTGTCATCAGTTAGACAGCCAAGATCATGTATTGTAAAAAAGGAAAGGGTGCCTATAAATTTAGAAAGAACACATTCTTGATTGTCACCTCACTCAAAACGTCCTATTTTCTGGGTGGCTAAAAACATAATTTGGTTAAACAGTAAAGTGTAATATCCTCATGTATCCTTTAATGAAAGTGTCTGCCCTGCTGCTGTGCCTGTCCCCTCACTGGGGCCTGCTGCTGTGATGAGCGAGAAACTCTCCTCTACCCCAATATACTCAAGAGAAAAATCCCACTTGGCACAGACATCAGTTCAACATTTGATTTACATTTGGTTGAGTTATCAACTAATGTGAATTCAACATGAAATCAACAAAACATTTCACCCTGTCATTAGATATAGGTTAAAAGTTGGGTGAAAAATAAGAAATTCCTTTACGTTGATGACTTTTTGCAAATCCAATCAGTTTTCCACATTGATTCAATGTCATGAAATATACTTTTTATTGTTGAAATAGCGTGGAAACAACGTTGATTCAACCAGTTTTTGCCAAGTGGGATATGTTCTGATCATATAACATTTCTAAGTGCAATTGTGGGAAAACCAATATATTTTATATGGCTTTGAGATATGGAGCGGTGGGCGCATGAAATGCGCACCAGCCATTGCAAGGGCGTAGGACATTAGATTTACTGTTGTATGAATATATGGCTACTAGTTTTATATTAGCAATCTACAGTTGAAGTCGGAAGTTTACAAACACTTAGGTTGAAGTCATTAAAACTCGTTTTTCAACCACTCCACAAATGTCTTGTTAACAAACTATAGTTTTGGCAAGTCGGTTAGGACATCTACTTTGTGCATGACACAAGTAATTTTTCCAACAATTGTTTACAGACAGATTATTTCACTTATAATTCAGTATATCAAAATTCCAGTGGGTCAGAAGTTTACATACACTAAGTTGACTGTGCCTTTAAACAGCTTGGAAAGTTCCAGAAAATGATGTCATGGCTTTAGAAGCTTCTGATAGGCTAATTGACATCATTTGAGTCAAATGGAGGTGTACCTGTGGATGTATTTCAAGGCCTACCTTCAAACTCAGTGCCTCTTTGCTTGACATCAAGTTAAAGCTTGGTCGCAAATGGGTCTTCCAAATGGACAATGACCCCAAGCATCAAATCAAATGAAATCAAATGTTATCTGCCACATGCACCGAATACAAAAGGTGTAGACATTACAGTGAAATGCTTACTTACAAGCCCTTAACCAACAATGCAAAGTAAAACAAATAAAAAAAAGTGTTAAGCAAAAAAAAGAAAAGCAAATAACTAAAGAGCAGCAGTAAAATAAAATAACAGTAGGGAGGCTATATACAGGGGGGTTCCGGTGCAGAGTCAATGTGCGGGGGCACCGGCTAGTAGAGGTAATTGAGGAAATATGTACATGTGGGTAGAGTTAAAGTGACTATGCATAAATAATAAACAGAGTAGCAGCAGAGTAAAAGCATACTTCCAAAGTTGTGGCAAAATGGCTTAAGGAAAACAAAGTGAAGGTATTGGAGTGGCCATCACAAAGCCCTGACCTCAAACCTATAGAACATTTGTGGGCAGAATTGAAAAAGCATGTGCGAGCAAGGAGGCCTACAAACCTGACTCAGTTACACCAGCTCTGTCAGGAGGAATGGGCCAAAATTCACCCAACTTATTGTGGGAAGCTTGTGGAAGGCTACCCAAAATGTTTGACCCAAGTTAAACAATTTAAAGGCAATGCTACCAAATTCTAATTGAGTGTATGTAAACTACTGACCCACTGGGAATGTGATGAAAGAAATAAAAGCTGAAATAAATCATTCTCTCTACTATTATTCTGACATTACACATTCTTAAAATATGATTAAATGTCAGGAATTGTGAAAAACTGAGTTTAAATGTATTTGGCTAAGGTGTATGTAAACTTCCAACTTCAACTGTAGTTAATGTGTTTGGAATTTCCAGTTCCTCAGGTGTTGAACACCAAATAAATGAGCCTATGATATTAGTTAGTCCACATAAAGATGTACAGTGGGGGAAAAAAAGTATTTAGTCAGCCACCAATTGTGCAAGTTCTCCCACTTAAAAAGATGAGAGAGGCCTGTAATTTTCATCATAGGTACATGTCAACTATGACAGACAAAATTAGAAGAAAAAAAATCCAGAAAATCACATTGTAGGATTTTTAATGAATTTATTTGCAAATTATGGTGGAAAATAAGTATTTGGTCAATAACAAAAGTTTCTCAATACTTTGTTATATACCCTTTGTTGGCAATGACACAGGTCAAACGTTTTCTGTAAGTCTTCACAAGGTTTTCACACACTGTTGCTGGTATTTTGGCCCATTCCTCCATGCAGATCTCCTCTAGAGCAATGATGTTTTGGGGCTGTCGCTGGGCAACACAGACTTTCAAATCCCTCCAAAGATTTTCTATGGGGTTGAGATCTGGAGACTGGCTAGGCCACTCCAGGACCTTGAAATGCTTCTTACGAAGCCACTCCTTCGTTGCCCGGGCGGTGTGTTTGGGATCATTGTCATGCTGAAAGACCCAGCCACGTTTCATCTTCAATGCCCTTGCTGATGGAAGGAGGTTTTCACTCAAAATCTCACGATACATGGCCCCATTCATTCTTTCCTTTACACGGATCAGTCGTCCTGGTCCCTTTGCAGAAAAACAGCCCCAAAGCATGATGTTTCCACCCCCATACTTCACAGTAGGTATGGTGTTCTTTGGATGCAACTCAGCATTCTTTGTCCTCCAAACATGACGAGGTGAGTTTTTACCAAAAAGTTCTATTTTGGTTTCATCTGACCATATGACATTCTCCCAATCATCTTCTGGATCATCCAAATGCACTCTAGCAAACTTCAGACGGCCTGGACATGTACTGGCTTAAGCAGGGGGACACGTCTGGCACTGCAGGATTTGAGTCCCTGGCGGCGTAGTGTGTTACTGATGGTAGGCTTTGTTACTTTGGTCCCAGCTCTCTTTAGGTCATTCACTAGGTCCCCCGTGTGGTTCTGGGATTTTTGCTCACCGTTCTTGTGATCATTTTGACCCCACAGGGTGAGATCTTGCGTGGAGCCCCAGATCGAGGGAGATTATCAGTGGTCTTGTATGTCTTCCATTTCCTAATAATTGCTCCCACAGTTGATTTCTTCAAACCAAGCTGCTTACCTATTGCATATTCAGGCTTCCCAGCCTTGTGCAGGTCTACAATTTTGTTTCTGGTGTCCTTTGACAGCTCTTTGGTCTTGGCCATAGTGGAGTTTGGAGTGTGACTGTTTGAGGTTGTGGACAGGTGTCTTTTATACTGATAACAAGTTCAAACAGGTGCCATTAATACAGGTAACGAGTGGAGGACAGAGGAGCCTCTTAAAGAAGAAGTTACAGGTCTGTGAGAGCCAGAAATCTTGCTTGTTTGTAGGTGACCAAATACTTATTTTCCACCATAATTTGCAAATAAATTCATTAAAAATCCTACAATGTGATTTTCTGGATTTTTTTTTCTCAATTTGTCTGTCATAGTTGACGTGTACCTGTGATGAAAATTACAGGCCTCTCTCATCTTTTTAAGTGGGAGAACTTGCACAATTGGTGGCTGACTAAATACTTTTTTTCTCCACTGTATGTAATTAATCTCTATTGAACAAAAAAATCTGGAAATTCTGGAGTCCTATTTTGACAGTGAAATAACTATAGCTTAATTGTCAATTCAAAATTCATGACAATCACTGGATTAAGTTTCAAAATATCTTGAATCATGCATTCCTGCTTGGACGTGTCAGATGAAACAACTAATTTCTTGAATACCTCAGTAGTCTATTTATTATACTTCTTAATAAAGCACTATTAAAGAACTATGAAGGACTTTATAACAGGATTACCTTGGGTCCGACCAAATCATGGGCTGGTGCCACCAACTGTAAAAGTTAGTGGCACCAGTGCAGACCCGGCGCCAGGATAAAGTGAGTAAGGGGGAAGTTGAAATCGGTGAAGGGGCACAATTTTGGTGGTTATTGCATTGGATTTACGGAATATTGAATTCTGCTTACAGTGCATTCGGAAAGTATTCAGACCCCTTTACTTTTTTCACATTTTGTTACGTTACAGCCTTATTCTAAAATCGATCAAATATATGTTTTCCCCTCATCAATCTACACACAATACCCCATACTGACAAAACCCAAAAAACTTTTTTAGAAATTTTTGCAAATGTAAACATATAATAATAATAATGAAATATCACATTTACATAAGTATTCAGACCCTTTACTCAGTACTTTGTTGAAGCACCTTTGGCAGCGATTACAGCCTCAAGTCTTCTTGGGTATGACGCTACAAGCTTGGCACACCTGTATTTGGTGAGCTTTTCCCATTCTTCTCTGCAGATCCTCTCAAGCTCTGTCAGATTGGATTGGGAACGTCTCTGCACAGCTATTGTCAGGTCTCTCCAGAGATGTTAGATCGGGTTCAAGTCCGGGCTCTGGCTGGGCCACTCAAGGACATTCAGAGACTTGTTCCGAATCCACTCCTGCGTTGTCTTGGCTGTGTGCTTAGGGTCATTGTCCTGTTGGAAGGTGAACCTTCGTCCCAGTCTGAGGTCCTGAGCACTCTGGAGCAGGTTTTCATCAAGGATCTCTATGTACTTTGCTCCGTTCATCTTTCCCTCGATCCTGCCTAGTCTCCCAGTCCCTGCCCCTGAAAAACATCCCCACAGCATGATGCTGCCACCACCATGCTTCACCGTAGGGATGGTGCCAGGTTTCCTCCAGACGTGACACTTGGCATTCAGGCCAAAGAGTTCAATCTTGGTTTCATCAGACCAGAGAATCTTGTTTCTCATGGTCTGAGAGTCTTTAGGTACCTTTTGGCAAACTCCAAGCAGGCTGTCATGTGCATTCTGTCTGGCCACTCTACGATAACGATAAAGGCCTGATTTGTGGAGGGCTGCAGAGATGGTTGTCCTTCTGGAAGGTTCTCCCATCTCCACAGAGGAACTCTGGAGCTCTGTCAGAGTGACCATCGGGTTCTTGGTCACCTCCCTGACCAAGGCACTTCTCCCCCGATTACTCAGTTTGGCCGGGGGCCAGCTCTAGGAAGAGTCTTGGTAGTTCCAAACTTCTTCCATTTAAGAATGATGGAGTCCACTGTGTTCATGAGGACCTTCAATGCTGCATACATTTTGTGGTACCCTTCCCGTGACCTGTGCTTCGACACAATCCTGTCTCGGAGCTCTACGGACAATTCCTTCGACCTCATTGCTTGGTTTGTGCTCAGCTGTGGGACCTTATATAGACATGTGTGTGCCTTTCCAAATTATGTCCAATCAATTGAATTTACCACAAGTGGACTCCAATTAAGTTGTAGAAACATCTCAATGATAATCAGTGGAAACAGGATGCACCTGAGCTCGATTTGAATCTCATAGCAAAGGGTCTGAATACTTATGTAAATAAGGTATTTATATATTTTATTTATAATACATTTCCACACATTTCTAAAAACCTTTTTTGCTTTGTCATTATGGGGTATTATGTGTAGATTGATGAAAACATATTTTATCCATTTTAGAATAAGGCTGTAATGTAACAAAATGTGGAAAAAATCAAGGGGTCTGAATACTTTCCGAATGCATTGTATATCACACTATATCATAATAAACATACAGTTCAAAATCAATCATAGATTGAGTGCTTTTGAAGTGATAGGTTGGCGAGAAATCTGTAGCCTATCTCCGCTGTGCTGTATCAGCACAATAGACAGTGCCCTACACACTAAAGCAAGGCCGTTTTGGTAATGAATATAGGTTACAAGATAGTTAGGGTAATTAAACTATTACAGTGTCTTGCAAAAGTATTCATCCCCCTTGGTGTTTCTCCTATTTTGTTGCATTACAACCTGTAAGTTTAATGGATTTTTATTTGGATTTCATGTAATGGACATACACAAAATTGTCCAAATTGCTGCCTTAGCAAAATAATGCAAACAAAATGCTGAAAGTAGTAGCCTAGTTATTCATGCATGCAAACAAATATACTGAATAGCAGTTTGTTGTAGAATACCGACACAACTGCGAATGCGAATTAATTAATGAATTAATGAATGCGAACAGAACAAAACAGTGGTACCAAGTAGTCCTAGTAAACAAAATATCAGATCGATAAAGGCATGACACAATCTATATTTAGGCTTGTTACATTAACAGTAAATAAATGCAGTAAACAAACAGTGAATGGAGATCCAAATAAACAAAACATAGCCTACAGCCTACTGCAGTGAGATACAGCCATGTACAGCTGTCATGCAAAACAAATAGGTCGATAGGCCCACTTCAAACATGGAAAACCATGCCGCTCATGAATATCAAATCAAAATCAAATTGTGTTTGTCACTTGCGCCGCATACAACCTTACCATGAAATGCTTACAAGCCCTTTTTTTAAAAGTAACACAATAAAATAACAATAACGAGGCTATATAAAGGGGGTACCTGTACTGAGTCAATGTGCGGGGCTACAGGTTAGTCGAGGTAATTTGTACATGTAGGTTGGGGTAAAGTGACTATGCATAGATAATATGGGGGGGGTTCATATAAATAGTCCGGGTGGCCATTTCATTAATTAACTCTAGTTTAGTTTCCTGTCAGGTCAAACAGCAGTTACCTAGCCATCTTCCACCTCTGCATGGCTTTCGTCAACTCAACTGAGAGAGAGCTCTCCATAGTCCAAAACCAGCCAGCCAATCACACTAACAGTAGTGCAGTCTATAGGAAGGACGGTGCCATTTGGCACTTACACAGTCTCTGAATATATAATTACATCTCTGCTCTGTCTCTTTACAAAGAAGCAATACTGTGGCGAGAGTGGCTCTGTTGCTCGACACATCATTATTGAGCTGTGCTAAATTAGCTTTTCGAAGTGTCATGTAGGAGTTGTTGGACTTGTTCCCCGCAGGATGCCACCCCCCGCTCCCCCTGTCAGCTCCCATATCTCAGCCTGGGTGTCAGACGAGTCCTATCTCTCCTTGGAGAGAAAATAAGTTTGCTCTGTCAGTTCAGGGGCTGGCTTTAGGACCATGCGGATGCCTTGGAGCAGGCGAAGGCTGTGATTGGCTGGCTGGTTTAGGACTATGGAGAGCTCAGCTGCAGTAAGTGAACACTGACTTCTCTCTCAGTTGAGTTGACGAAAGCATTGCAGAGGTGGAAGATAGCTAGGTAACTGCTGTTTGACTTGACAGGAAACTAAACTAGAGTTAATTAATCAAATGGCCACCCGGACCTATTTACATTGACCCCCCATTTGTTTTTACACTGCTGCTACCCGCTGTCTATTATCTATGTATAGTCACTTTACCCCTACCTACATGTAAAAATTACCTCGACTAACCTGTAGCCCCGCAAATTGACTCGGTACCGGTACCCCTGTATATAGCCTCGTTATTGTTATTTTGTGTTACTTTTTATTTTATTTTTTACTTTAGTTTATTTGGTAAATATGTTCTTAACTCTTTCTTGAACTGAATTGTTGGTTAAGGGCTTGTAAGTAAGCATTTCACGGTAAGGTCTACACCTGTTGTATTCGGCGCATGTGACAAATAAAGTTTAATTTGATTTTGATTTGGTGCTGAGCTAGCAGCTAATTGCTGTATGGCATGTGTTTGTCCTAGAATGTTATGTATGTCCTTATCGACTGAGGTGAATGAAGTTACAGCAGCCAAGGTGATAATGGCTCGAGTAATTTTTGCTTGTTTTTACTGCTCTCCAAATAGCATTTTAGAGCTTTTCAAGCTTTTATTTATTTTAATTTTTTATGCAGTAGGCCTAAATCAGCTTTCTAAAAATGTATTGGACGGGGGAGTTACTACTGAACATGGTGTATCTAACTTGAATATTTTCCCTGTGTTCATTTTCAAATTGATTTATTTGAATAAATGAGGGCAGATACAAATTAACAGTTAAAACAGTTATTCAATAGAATGCTTCGTAGTTTAAGCCAATTTTCAACGCCATTTGTGATACAATTTGCTGATTTCCCATGGCCACCAATGACTGGATCTTGGTCACCTTTGCCACCCGACTAGAAAAATCCTAAAATCGCCCCAGCTTTTATTGTACACTTTCAACCATGGCCCATATGGCTCATTTTAAAAGGACTGCTCTTCATAGGGAATAGGGTGCCATTTGGTACACACCCCATCTTCATCACCCTCATCCCCTTCATCATAATCCTCTCCTTTTTATTTTTTATTTTTATTTCACCTTTATTTAACCAGGTAAGCCAGTTGAGAACAGGTTCTCATTTACAACTGCGACCTGGCCAAGATAAAGCATAGTAGTGCAATAAAACAACAACACAGAGTTACATATGGGGTAAAAAACATAAAGTCAGAAATACAACAGAAAATATATATACAGTGTGTGCAAATGTAGCAAGTTATGGAGGTAAGGCAATAAATAGGCTATAGTGCAGAATAATTACAATAGTATTAACACTGGAATGCTAGATGTGCAAGAGATTATGTGCAAATAGAGATACTGGGGTGCAAATGAGCAAAATAAATAACAATATAGGGATGAGGTAGTTGGGTGGGCTAATTTCAGATGGGCTGTGTACAGGTGCAGTGATCGGTAAGGTGCTCTGACAACTGATGCTTAAAGTTATTGAGGGAGATAAGAGTCTCCAGCTTCAGAGATTTTTGCAATTCGTTCCAGTCATTGGCAGCAGAGAACTGGAAGGAATGGCGGCCAAAGGAGGTGTTGGCTTTGGGAATGACCAGTGAGATATACCTGCTGGAGCGCAGACTACGGGTGGGTGCTGCTATGGTGACCAATGAGCTAAGATAAGGCGGGGATTTGTCTAGCAGTGATTTATAGATGGCCTGGAGCCAGTGGGTTTGACGATGAACATGTAGTGAGGACCAGCCAACAAGAGCGTACAGGTCACAGTGGTGGGTAGTGTATGGGGCTTTGGAGACAAAACGGATGGCACTGTGATAGACTACATCCAATTTGCTGAGTAGAGTGTTGGAGGCTATTTTGTAAATGACATCGCCGAAGTCAAGGATCGGTAGGATAGTCAGTTTTACGAGGGCATGTTTGGCAGCATGAGTGAAGGAGGCTTTGTTGCGAAATAGGAAGCCGATTCTAGATTTAACTTTGGATTGGAGATTCTTTATGTGAGTCTGGAAGTTGAGTTTACAGTCTAACCAGACACCTAGGTATTTGTAGTTGTCCACATACTCTAGGTCAGACCCGTCGAGAGTGGTGATTCTAGTCGGGTGGGCGGGTGCCAGCAGCGTTCGATTGAAAAGCATGCATTTAGTTTTACTAGTGTTTAAGAGCAGTTGGAGGCTACTGAAGGATTGTTGTATGGCATTGAAGCTTGTTTGGAGGTTTGTTAACACAGTGTCCAATGAAGGGCCAGATGTATACAAAATGGTGTCGTCTGCGTAGAGGTGGATCTGAGAGTCACCAGCAGCAAGAGCGACATCATTGATATACACTGAGAAAAGTGTCGGCCCAAGAATTGAACCCTGTGGCACCCCCATAGAGACTGCCATAGGTCCAGACAACAGGCCCTCCGATTTGACACACTGAACTCTATCTGAGAAGTAGTTGGTGAACCAGGCGAGGCAGTCATTTGAGAAACCAAGGCTATTTAGTCTGCCAATAAGAATGCGGTGGTTGACAGAGTCGAAAGCCTTGGCCAGGTCGATGAAGACGGCTGCACAGTACTGTCTATTATCAATCGCGGTTATAATATCGTTTAGGACCTTGAGCGTGGCTGAAGTGCACCCGTGACCAGCTCGGAAACCGGATTGCATAGCGGAGAAGGTACGGTGGTATTCGAAATGGTCAATTATCTGTTTGTTAACTTGGCTTTCGAATACTTTCGAAAGGCAGGGCAGGATGGATATAGGTCTGTAGCAATTTGGATCTAGAGTGTCACCCCCTTTGAAGAGGGGGATGACCGCGGCAGCTTTCCAATCTCTGGGGATCTCAGACGTTATGAAAGAGAGGTTGAACAGACTAGTAATAGGGGTAGCGACAATTTCGGCGGCTAGTTTTAGAAAGAAAGGGTCCAGATTGTCTAGCCCAGCTGATTTGTAGGGGTCCAGATTTTGCAGCGCTTTCAAAACATCAGCTGTCTGAATTTGTGTGAAGGAGAAGCGGGTGGGGCATGGGCAAGTTGCAGCAGAGGGTGCAGAGTTGGTGGCCGGGTTAGTGGTAGCCAGATGGAAAGCATGGCCAGCTGTAGCAAAATGCTTGTTGAAATTCTCGATTATTGTAGATTTATCGGTGGTGATAGTGTTTCCTAGCCTCAGTGCAGTGGGCAGCTGGGAGGAAGTGCTCTTATTCTCCATGGACTTTACAGTGTCCCAAAACTTTTTGGAGTTAGTGCTACAGGATGCAAATTTCTGTTTGAAAAAGTTAGCCTTTGCTTTCCTGACTGCTTGTGTATATTGGTTCCTAACTTCCCTGAAAAGTTGCATATCGCGGGGGCTATTTGATGCTAATGCTGTACGCCACAGGATGTTTTTGTGCTGGTCAAGGGCAGTCAAGTCTGAGGAGAACCAGGGGCTATATCGGTTCTTAGTTCTGTATTTTTTGAATGGGGCATGTTTATTTAAGATTGAGAGGAAATTACTTTTAAGGAACAACCAGGCATCCTCTACTGACGGAATGAGATCTATATCCATCCAGGATACCTGGGCCAGGTCAATTAGGAAGGCCTCCTCGCTAAAGTGTTTTAGGGAGCGTTTGACAGTGATGAGGGGTGGTCGTTTGACCGCGGACCCGTTACGGACGCAGGCAATAAGGCAGTGATCGCTGAGATCCTGGTTGAAGACAGCTGAGGTGTATTTAGAGGGTATGTTAGTCAGGATGATATCTATGAGGGTACCCATGTTTACGGATTTAGGGTTGTACCTGGTAGGTTCGTTGATAATTTGCGTGAGGTTGAGGGCATCTAGCTTGGATTGTAGGATGGCTGGGGTATTAAGCATATCCCAATTTAGGTCACCAAGCAGTACAAACTCTGAGGATAAATGGGGGGCAATCAATTCACATATGGTGTCCAGGGCACAGCTGGGGGCTGAGGGGGGTCTGTAGCAAGCGGCAACAGTGAGAGACTTATTTCTGGAAAGGTGGATTTTTAGAAGTAGAAGCTCAAACTGTTTGGGCACAGACCTGGATAGTATGATAGAGCTCTGCAGGCTATCTCTACAGTAGATTGCAACTCCACCCCCTTTGGCAGTTCTATCTAGACGGAAAATGTTATAGTTGGGGATGGACATTTCAGAATTTTTGGTGGCCTTCCTGAGCCAGGATTCAGACACTGCTAGAACATCAGGGTTGGCAGAGTGTGCTAACGCAGTGAATAACTCAAACTTAGGAAGTAGACTTCTGATATTTATGTGCAAGAAACCAAGACTTTTGCGATTACAGAAGTCATCAAATGATAGCGCCTGGGGAGTAGGAGTGATACTGAGGACTGCAGGGCCTGGGTTAGCCTCTACATCACCAGAGGAACAGAGGAGAACTAGAATAAGGATACGGCTAAAGGCTTTAAGAACTGGTCTTCTAGTGCGTTGGGTACATAGAATAAAGGGGGCAGATTTCCGGGTGTTATAGAAAAGATTCAGGGCATTATGTACAGACAAGGATATGGAAGGATATGAGTAAAGTGGAGGTAACCCTAAGCGTTGGGTAACAATGAAAGAGATAGCATCGCTAGAGTCATCAATTGAGTCGGTCTCCGCGTGTATAGGGGGAGGTGCAAAGGAGCTATCTAATGCAGGTTTAGCTAGGCTGGGGGGTCTACAGTGATATAGTACAATTAGAAATAACCGAAACAACAATAAACTAACCATGTTTGGGCTGAGGCTAAACATAAACAGGATGTAGTACCGTAAAAAGGAACAGTCCAGCAGATATCAGCTGTATAGCTGAGTTATCATAAGGTCCGGTGGTGAAGCACTAGTAAGAGGCCACGGCTAGCGGGCCAGGGCTAGCAGATGGATGGAATCTTCGTGGTTAACGTCGTAACCACATCAGACGATTTCGTCCGCAGACCAGTCGTGTAGGATCGGCGGGGCTCCGTGTCAACACTAGGTGGTCCCGTCCGGTTGACAGAGAGGTAGATAGCCGGGAGATGGGCGATGGGCCTAGCTCAGGATGATTTGATTAGCCAGACCACAGCGTCCGTTTTGTTGTAGCTGGCTGGTGGTAGCTAGCTGGTAGCGATGAAATCCGGAGTTAAAGGTCCAGTGATTCAGTGATTCCGGCGGAAAAACTGATATGTTCTGGGTCGATAACGCGCTGTGCAGACTGGCCGAATATCCGGTGATCAATGTCCAGTGATTAAAATTAATCCCGCAGAAAAAAATCCAATGTCCTGGGTGAAACACCGCTAGCTGTGGCTAATAGCAAATAGCAAGTAGCTAGTTAGCTGGCTAGCTAGTTTCAACTGGAGATTCTAAATTCTAGATAAAGGTAAGTCAAGGTAAGTCAATAATAGAATCCGTTCCACATTGAGTGAGGCGGGTTGCAGGAAAGTATATCTTGTAGAAGGATGAAAAGTCTGATAGGGAAATATGTACGAAAAATAGGGTATTTACAGGCTATTTACAGACAGACGATAAAAACACAACTGCACTACTACGCCATCTTGGATTAAACTCTCTTCCACTCCTCCTGTTCTCCCTTCACACCCTCCGCTATGGTCTCTCTGTGCTGCAGGGTTGAACATCATGTACAGTGCCTTCAGAAAGTATTGTCTTATTCAACAAAAAAAAGTGTTACAGCCTGAATTCAAAATGGATTAACAAATAAAAATTCTCACCCATCTACACGCAATACCCCATCATGACAAAGTTTTTTTTGCACATTTATTGAAAATGAAAATACATACATATTCACACCCCTTTGTCATGACACTGCAAATTGAGCTCAAGTGCATCCAATTTCCTTTGATCCTCCTTGAGATGTCACTACAACTTGACTGGAGTCCACCTGTAGCCAATTCAATTTTTTGGACATTATTTTGAAAGAAACACACCTATCTATATAAGGTCCCACAGTTGACAGTGCATGCCAAAGCAGAAACTATACCATGAAGTCCAAGGAACTGACCTTAGATCTCAGAGATATAATTGTGATGAGGTATATATCTGGAGAAGGATATAAAACAATTTCTAGAGTGTTAAAAGCTTCCAAGAGCACAGTGGTCTCCATCATTGGGAAATTGAAAAAATATGTAACTACCCAGACTGCCAAGAGCTGGCTGTCAACTAACCTGAGCAACCGGGCAAGAAAGACCTTGGTCAGGGAGGTGAGCAAGAATCCAATGACCACTCTGACAGAACTACAGAATACCTTGGCTGAGATGGGAGAACCTGCCAGAAGGACAACAGTCTTTACAGCACTTCACCAATCTGGCCTTTATGGGAGAGTGGTCAGACGGAAGCCACTCCTGAGAAAAAGGCACACGACAGCACGCCTGGAGTTTGCAGAAAAAGCCTGTGAAAGACTGAGAGCATAAGCCAAAAGATTCTGTGGTCTGATGAGACAAAAATGTAAGAGAAAACAAGGCACAGCTCATCACCCATCTACCGTGAAGCATGGTGGTGGCAGCATCATACTATGGGGATACTTTTCAGCGGCAGGGACTTGGAGACTGGTAAGGATAGAGGGAAAAATGAATGGAGCCAAATACAGGCAAATCCTTGATGAGAACCTGCTTGAGTGCAAACGACCTTAGACTGGGGGCAAAGATTTAAGTTCCAACAAGACAATGACCTCAAGCATACAGCCAAAGCAACACTGGAATGGTTTCAGAACAAGAACGTGATAGTCCTTGAGTGGCCCAACCAAAGCCCAGACTTGAATCCCATTGAAAATCTGTGGAAAGACTTGAAAATGTCTGTTTACCACTGCTCCAAATCGAACTTAACAGAGATTGAGAAAATCTGCAAGGAAGAATGGGAGAAAATCCCCAAATCCAGATATGCAAAGCTGATACAGACAAACTCAAGACGACTCAAAGCTGTAATCGCCGCCAAAGGTGCTTCTACAAAGTATTAATTCAGGGGTGTGAATACTTCTGTAAATTAGTTATTTCTGTATTACATTTTCTATACATTTGCTACAATTTCTAAAAACATGTTTTCACTTTGTCATTAGGGGGTTGATGGGTGAGAAAAAAATCTATTGAATCTATTGTGAATTCAGGCTGTAACACAACAGCATGTGGAATAAGTTAAGGGGTGTACCAATGAGGGTAAAGATTTATCAATAAGGGTGGGATATTTCTCAAAGACACAAGTGCAAATGTGTGTGTGTGTGTGTGTGTGTGTGTGTGTGTGTGTGTGTGTGTGTGTGTGTGTGTGTGTGTGTGTGTGTGTGTGTGTGTGTGTGTGTGTGTGTGTGTGTGTGTGTGTGTGTGTGTGTGTGTAAAAAAAAGCATAACAAAAATATTTTCAAAAGTTTGGCTACATGTGTAACCCTGGTCCCCAAAGAATCCTATTCATTTTTTTTATATTTTACCTCATGAGTCCTGTGATTCTTGTGGGTGTCTTAGAGCAAACGTCTCAGCTTTCCCTAGTGGGGTCATATAAGTGTCTAGCTCAAACCGTTAGGACTCTACCAATGTTTTCGTGAGAAGACCATTTTTGGGGATGTCTCCTGGTCAGACACACACCACTGAAGAAACTATACTATGAAACAAAGATAAATGACATAAAGAATGATAGTAAAAAGCTTGGAGCACCTTCAATTAAGCTTTGGGCAAAAAGGCAAACTCCGCTCCATCATTCATTGAATCAGATGGCTCATTCATCAAAAAACCCACTCATATTGCCAACTACTTTAATGATTTTTTCATTGGCAAGATTAGCAAACTTAAGCATGACATGCCAGCAAGAAACGCTGACACTACATATCCAAGTGTATCTGACAAATTATGAAAGACAAGCAATGTCATTTTTAATTCCGTAAAGTAAGTGTGGAAGAGGTGAAAAAATGATTCTTGTCGATCAACAATGACAAGCCACCGGGATCTGACAACTTGGATGGAAAATTACTGAGGATAATAGCAGACGATATTGCCACTCCTATTTGCCATATCTTCAATTTAAGCCTACTAGAAATGGTGTGCCCTCAGGCCTGGAGGGAAGCAAAAGTTATTCCCCTACCTAAGAATAGTAAAGCCCCCTTAACTGGCTCAAATAGCCAACCAATCAGCCTGTTACCTAACCTTAGTAAACCTTTGTAGAAAAAAATTGTTTGACCAGATAAAATGCTATTTCACAGTAAACAAATTGACAAACAGACTTTCAGCACGCTTATAGGGAAGGACATGGCTGAGAGAACTGGCTGAGAGAAATTGGTGATTAAAATGTAGTGCGGCTTTTGACATCATCGATCATAGTCTGTTGCTGGAAATACGTATGTGTTATGGCTTTACACCCCCTGCTATATTGTGGATAAAGAGTTACCTGTCTAACAGAACACAGAGGGTGTTCTTTAATGGAAGCCTCTCCAACAAAATCCAGGTAGAATCAGGAATTCCCCAGGGCAGCTGTCTAGGCCCCTTACTTTTTTCAATCATTACTAATGACATGCCACTGTCTTTGAGTAAAGCCAGTGTGTCTATGTATGCAGATGACTCAACACTATACACGTCAGCAACCACAGCGACTGAAATGACAGCAACACTTATCAAAGAGCTGCAGTTAGTTTCAGAATGGGTGGCAAGGAATAAGTTAGTCCTAAATATTTCAAAAACTAAAAGCATTGTATTTCGGACAAATCATTTACTAAACCCTAAACCTCAACTAAATATTGTAATGAATAATGTGGATATTGAGCAAGTTGAGGAGACTAAATTGCTTGGAGTAACCCTGGATTGTAAACTGTCATGGTCAAAACATATTGATACAACAGTAGCTAGGATGGGGAGAAGTCTGTCCATAATAAAGCGCTGCTCTGCATTCTTAAATAAATAAATTGGTCATTTAGCAGACGCTCTTATCTAGAGCGACTTACAGGAGCAATTAGGGTTAAGTGCCTTGCTCAAGGGCACATCGACAGATTTTTCACATAGTCGGTCGGGGATTAGAACCAGCGACCTTTCGGTTACTGGCACAATGCTCTTAACCACTAAGCTACCTGCTACCCTCTGTAACTGTCACGGTCGTTTACGGACGAGAAGGACCAAGGCGCAGCGTGATATGCATTCATATTTATTGACGACTAAACACACGACAAAACAACAAACGAAACGTGAAGTCCAAGGTAACACACAAACATACCTTACACGGAACAAGATCCCACAACTAACTGGTGCCAACAGGCTGCCTAAGTATGGTCCCCAATCAGAGACAACGAGCTACAGCTGCCTCTGATTGGGAACCACCCTGGCCAACATAGATCTAAACGATCTAGAAACTAACATAGACACCCAACACAGAAAATACACACCCTGACTCAACAAATACAAGTCCCTAGAGTCAGGGCGTGACAGTACCCCCCCCCCCAAAGGTGCGGACTCCGACCACATAAACCTAACAGGGTAGGGGCCGGGTGGGCATTCCGCCTCGGAGGCGGATCCGGCTCCGGGTGTGACCACCACTTACTCTCCACCTCCCCGTTGCGCCCCTGGTCTGGTCTGGACCTCGGCGCGCTGACTGGAGCTGGACCCGACGACGGTGGATCGAACTGCTCTGGCTCCGGGGTGGAGCCGCTGAACGGAGCTGGATCAGGCACCGGTGGAGCGGACTGCTCTGGCTCCGGAGTGGAGCCGCTGACCGGGGCTGGACTGGACCCCGGTGGAGCGGATTGCTCTGGCTCCGGAGTGGAGCAGCTGACCGGTGCTGGACCAGGCACCGGTGGAACAGGCACGGACCGTGCCGGACTGGACACATGCACCACTGTCTTGGTGCGGGGAGCAGGAACGGGCCGGACCTGGCTGATGACGCGCACCCCTGGCTTGGTGTGGGGAGCAGGAACGGGCCGGACTGGGCTGATGACGCGCACCACTGGCTTGGTGCGGGGAGCAGGAACGGGCCGGACTGGGCTGATGACGCGCACCACTGGCTTGGTGCGGGGAGCAGGAACGGGCCATACCGGACTGGCGACGCGCACCACTGGCCTGGTGCGGGGAGCAGGAACGGGCCGGACTGGGCTGACGACGCGCACCACTGGCTTGGTGCGGGGAGCAGGAACGGGCCGTACCGGGCTGGCGACGCGCACCACTGGCTTGATGCGAGGAGCAGGAACGGGCCGAACCATACTGGGAGCACCCACCACTGGCTTTGTGCGGGAATCGGGAACGGGCTGGACCGGACTGGCGACACGCACCACTTGATTGGTGCGAGGAGCGGGACTGGGTTCCTTCATTAACCCCCCTCCTTCTGCTGTCTAACCAGCTCCTCTCGCCGTGCCTCTACACTTTCCTTCTGTTCCCTCTGAACCCCCTTAATCTGGCGGCCTCCTCTGCTAAACGGCTGAACCGCTCTATCGCGGCCTCTTGCTGCCTCGTCGTCCACGGCGTGAGCCCCCCCCTAATTTTTGGGGGGGCTTGTCTCTCCCCCGTGATCATGGCCTCCATCCCTCTTGCCAGACTCTCGCTCATCTCCTCCCAAGTCCATCCTCTCTCCTCGTCACGCTGCTTGATCCAGGCTTGGTGGGATCTTCTGTCAAAAGGGGTGATGTGTATGCGGCGGTGAAGTCAGGCGCAGGACACAGAGGATCAAGATGATTACTTTACTTCAAGTAAATACGCACAAAACAAAAGTCTCCACAACACTGGAGGAGTAACACGCGCTGTGCGTAAAAGGCGAACTTAGAATAGCCGAACATCAAACAGGACAAAGACACCCAACACAGAAAATACACACCCTGACTCAACAAATACAAGTCCCTAGAGTCAGGGCGTGACATTAACAGCACTATCAACAAGGAAGGTCCTACAGGCCCTAGTTTTGTCGCAACTGGACTACTGTTCAGTCGTGTGGTCAGGTGTTCAAAGAGGGACTTAGGAAAATTGCAATTGGCTCAGAACAGGGCAGCACGGCTGGCCCTTGGATGTACACAGATCTAACATTAATAATATGCATGTCAATCTCTCCTGGCTCAAAGTGGAGGAGAGATTGACTTCATCACTACTTGTATTTGTGAGAGGTATTGACATGTTGAATGAACCGAGCTGTCTGTTTGAACTACTGGCACACAGCATGGACACCCTTGCATACCCCGCAAGACAAGCCACCAGAGGTCTCATCACAGTCCCCAAGTCAAGAACAGACTATGGGAGGTGCACAGTACTACATAGAGCCATGACTACATGGAACTCTATTCCACATCAAGTAACTCATGCCAGCAGTAAAATTAGATTTAAAAAACAGAAAAAAATACACCTTATGGAACAGCGTGGACTGTGAAGCAACACAAACATAGACACATGCATACAAACACACGATAACATACACACTATACACACATGTACACATAGATATGCGGTAGTAGAGTAGAGGCCTGAGGGCACACACTTAATGTGTTGTGAAATATGTTATGAATGTATTGTAATGTTTTTAAAATGTATAACTGCCTTAATTTTGCTGGACCACAGGAAGAGTAGCTCTGCCATCTTCCACCGCAGATGTTGAAGGCTGTAGATTGAGACGCAGCCCATGCAAAAACCTAGGAGTCTCTAGCTTAAACAGACAGATTTTAATGGCGATTATTGTATTATGCTAATTAGATTTGGCTCGGACATCAACTCAAAGTTAATAGGGAGTACGCTTAGAAGGCCTGCTCTTAGAGAGCTCACACTGTATCTAGCTCCACACTCCTAATGGGGCTGTTGTTTGCCAGGCAAATGAGAAAAGCAGGACTGGGGCTGGCCAGAGTCCAGTTCCCCCTGCTATTGAAAATGATCACACTCATTATATTAGTTACCCCCTGGAATCTGTGGCGGGCGGTTTGCTGGCTTCTGGCATCGCAGCCTTGGTATAACCAAGGAATTGCCATTTTCCTTCCTTCTTTTCTTTTCCTTTCTTTTTCCCTCTTTTTATTCCCCTCCCAAGATGCTGCAGTGCCATTTGGTTTTGTCTGTTCTGGTATGATGTGTGAGCGCAGGAGGTATCAGAGGTCTGTCCTGCTGTTGATCAAGGGGGGATTCCAGCAGGTGGCAGCCTGGCTGCCTGTCTCTTGAGTGATGGGAGGGGATGGGGCTGGAGGCTGGGTACATCCACATAGGACGGGCTCATCATGCTGGAGCCGGCCTCACTGCCTCACCTACTTGTTGTGTGTATGTACTGACATGTACAGTATGTTTAACTGATAGATGCACACACGCACACTACATGTTAATGTTTTTAAATGTACTGTATGTAAAATGTAAAGTATTTTGTCTGTATGTGTTGGATCCCAGTAAGACTAGCTGTCGTCGTTGGTGTCTGCTTATGGGGATCCTAAAATATAAAATCACAGTGGAAGGGTTTGTGTGTGGGAGGAGGGGGGGGGGGGGCATAGGGGGGAGGATTAGGGAAGTGTGAAAGTGCATGCTAGCGTGCATAAACCCGTGTGTGTGTGTGTGCGTGCGTGTGCGCGTGATCAGGAGTTTGGGGGGATACTGTTGCCTGGTGTATTGGATGCAGATATTTCCATAACATTTTGGGGATCAGTGGATCAATGCAATCATTGGCAGTGCCCAAATTCAATAAAAATGTAATTAGTATTTTGTGTGAGCTTTGTATCAGTCCATCTAAAAACCCAGCGAGCTTAATCATTCTACTTTTGTTATGAATAATTTTTGCAACCCAATCTGCTGCCTGTAACCAAGGCCTTTCTGTTTGAATGTGATTTTTTAAATGAAGAAAGAAAAAGGCTCTGACTCTCAGACTTTAGCTACGTCCTACATGGCACATTAGCCCCTATTTAGCGTACTACTTTGGACCAGGGCCCATAGGGCTTCGGTCAAATGTACTGTAAGGAATAGGGTACCATTTGGGTACCAAACCAAAGCCTTTCTGTTTGAATGTGAATTTAAAACAGAAGAGAGTAAAAGGCTCTGAATCCCAGACTATCCTCTCCAGTTGCAGAAGCTTCACTACTGCACTTTTATTGCTTTGACATAGATTGTAATGGCAAAATGCTGTATAATTCAGGGAGCAAATGGGTAAAGAACACTGCTCGTCTATTTCCTTTCTCTCTGTTTTCATTCAGTTCATTTCAATTTGTGCAAAGCCTTCAAATACTGTATACATGTGATTACGATCGACATCGTCATCACAGTGACCGTACGTACATATCCCAACCAGAAGCCGTGGATTACAGGCAACATCCACACTGAGCTAAAAGCTAGAGCTGCCACTTTTAAGGAGTGGGACACTAATCCGGACACTAATAAGAAATCCTGCTATGACCTCCGGCGAGCCATCAAACAGGCAAAGATACAATGGAGGTCTAAGGTTGAATCCTACTATGAAGACTCTGATGCTTTTCGAATGGGGCAGGGCTTGCAAAATATGACTGATTACAATGGGAAACCCAGCTGCGAGCTGCCCAGTGACGTGAGCCTACCAGATGAGCTAAATGCCTTCTATGCCTGCTTCGAGGCAAGCAACACTTAACCATGCATGAGAGCACAAGCTGTTCTGGATGACTGTGTGATCTCGCTCTCCGTAGCCAATGTGAGTAAGACCTTTAAACAGGTTAACATTCCCAAATCCACAGGGCCAGACGGATTACCAGGACGCGTACTCAGAGCATGCGCTGACCAGCTGGCAAGTGTCTTCACTGGCATTTTCAACCTCTCCCTGACCCAGTCTATAATACCTATATGTTTCAAGCAGACCACCATATTCCCTGTGCCCAGGAACGCCAAGGTAATCTGTCTAAATGACGATCGCCCCATAGCGCTCACATCTGTAGCCATTACATGCTTTGAAAGGCTGGTCATTGCTCACATCAACACCATCATCCCAGAGACCCTTGACCCACTCCAATTCGCATACAGGCCCCAACAGATCCACAGTTGATGCAATCTCTATTGCACTCCACACTTTCCTTTCCACCTGGACAAGAGGAACACCTATGTGAGAATGCTGTTCATTGAGGACTGTTCAGCGTTCAACACCATAGTGCCCTCCAAGCTCATCACTAAACTAAGGACCCTGGGACTAAACACCTCCCTCTCCAACTGGATCCTGGACTTCCAGACGGGCCGCCCCCAGGTCGTGAGGATAGGCTACAACACATCCATTACGCTGACCCTCAACACGGGGGCCCCACAGGGGTGCGTGCTTAGTCCCCTCCTGTACTCCCTTTTCACCCACGACTCCAACACCATCATTAAGTTTGCTGACGTCATGACGGTGGAAGGCCTGATCACTGACGACGAAGAGACAGCCCATAGAGAGGAGGTCAGAGACCTGGCAGTGTGCTGCCAGGACAACAACCTCTACCTCAATGTCAGCAAGACAAAGATGCTGATCGTGGACTACAGGAAACAGAGGGCCGAGCACACACCCCTTCACATCGATGGGACTGTAGCGGAGCGGGTCGAGAGTTTCATGTTCCTCTTTCCACATCACTAAGGATCTATCATGGTCCACACACAGTCGTGAAGAGCGCCTCTTCCCCCTCAGTAGCCTGAAAAGATTTGGCATGGGCCCTCAGGTCCTCAAAACGTTCTACAGCTGCACCATTGAGAGCATCTAGACTGGCTGCATCACCGCTTGGCAAATGTTTGGCATCTGACAGCAAGGCGCTACAAAGGGTAGTGCGTTAGGCCCAGTATCACACTGGGGCCTAGCTCCCTGCCATCCAGGTCCTCTATACCAGCTGGTGTCACAGGAAGGTCCTAAAGATTGTAAAAGGCTCCAGCCACTCAAGTCATAGACTGTTCTCTCTTCTACCGCACGGCAAGCGGTACCGATGCACCAAGTCTGGAACCAACGGGACCCTGAACATCTTCTACCCCCAAGCCATAAGACTGCTAAATAGTTAGTCCAGGTAGCTATTTGGTTAACTATTTAACTATGTGCATTGACTCTTTTTGCACTAACTATTTTTGCACTAACTCTTTTGACTCATCCCATATGCTCCTGCTACTGTTTATTATCTATCCTGTTGCCTATTCACTTTATTCCTAGTTATATGTACATATCTACTTCAATTACCTCGTATCCCTGCACATTAACTCAGTACTGGTACCCGTGTATATAGCCAAGTTACCGTTACTCATTGTGTATTTATTATTATTTTTATTATTATGTTTCATTACTTTTTCTACTACTTCTCTATATTCTTTATAGCATTGTTGGGAATACAATTTGATTTGATAGTCATGCATAAAACATGTAGCAGTGTAGCATTTTAACTATTACACTTGGTATTGTGGCAAGCACCATGGAGAGCTACTCTGTGCCAGAATGTAGACACGCTGGGGCCTCATTTATCAACCGTGTATACATTTCTTACTAAATTCTGTACTACGTGGAGATTCTAGGATTTGCGTGCAACACAAATTATTGGGATTTATCAAACTGTCGCACGCACGCACGCAACATATACATGTTTTTATTGATAAATCAGAGCTATACTATTCAACCCCATCTCGAAATCCCTCCATTGACCTTTTATGGTAACAAAAACGCTCCTCATTTGCTGTATAACTTGGAAATGGACCATGTCTGTTTATAAAACAAAGCAGAATAGCACATTTTATCACATTTTTGTAGATGTGTGGGCAGAATATTTTAATCTTTTGCAGTGACCTTTTCAAACCAAAAATGCATGCCGCCTATATTGAGCGCCAAACACTAGACACACATTCTGCAAGATTGATTGTCTATTGAAGAATTTAAAAGTAAATGCTGCCTACAGCCCACAATTCTATGCAAAAAACGAATTGTTGTTCAATATTTAGTTTATCAATGCATGATTTTGTTTTTATCTCCTGCCTTGGTATAGGCTCTGAGATTAAACATGATGTTATGTTGCGCTCCTATCGCACAGCAATACTGTCATATGCTACCGGGTCTATTTACTGTACTTTCGAGCATGGTTGGCCTTTGAATGAGTGATGAATAAATGGTAACCTAATATTTGTTGTGGAGCAGGAATAAATTAGTCATGCCAGAAAAGTTGAGAAATGCCTTGCAATATGATTATATAATAAAAGTAAAATAAATACAGTGTATTAGACGACATGCTGCTATGCGATCTTCTTACCAACGGCAAATGCATCTGTTTTATCATTAGGCCTATGTTTTAATGTTTTTAGTAGCCTAACATTAGTA
This sequence comes from Coregonus lavaretus, assembly GCF_964263955.1. NCBI lineage: Eukaryota > Metazoa > Chordata > Actinopteri > Salmoniformes > Salmonidae > Coregonus > Coregonus lavaretus. The sequence goes on along the minus strand of NC_139989.1, from coordinate 26,461,022 downwards.
TAGCTCCCGTGAATCAAACACCTCCATATTACCCAAATAACAATATTTGTTTGCAATACAGGTGATCAACCACTAGAAGTTGTGCGTACGCATGGTCTGAGATTTGCGTGGAGATACGCACACTTAACCGTCTAGTTCAAAATGGATAAATACCAACCTTTGCGGGAAAACAGGCACACACAAGGTTTAGAGTCTTTTTTGTGTGCATGCACCTTTGATAAATGAGGCCCCTGGAGCTGTCCATAGTGCTTGCAGTGTAGCTGTCCACAGTGCTTGCAGCGTTGCTGTCCATAGTGCTTGATGTATTGCTGTCGATAGTGCTTGCAGGGTAGCTATCCCCATGGTGCTTGCAGTGTAGTTATCCATATTGCTTGCAGCGTTGCTGTCCATAGTGCTTGCTGTACTGCTGTCGATAGTGCTTGCACTGTAGCTATCCATGGTGCTTGAAGTGTAGCTGTCCATAGTGCTTGTAGAGGATGTGCCCATGGTGTAGCCACTGTGTAGCTGTCCATGGTGCTTGCTGTGGAGCCTGTGGTGCACTATAGTTTTGTAGTGTAATAATCTAATAGTGACTCTCCTCTTTAACACAGGTGTCTAATTATGGATTGCACTGACAGATGATGACAATTACTGGCACACTCATGACAGTTAGAATAAACATGGGGACAGAAGGGACGCAGCCACTTCCATTCTACACACACAGCCTTTGATAGATAAGAATGCACAGAGCAGGAATCTTTGGTTCACCCTGGCTGTTTGGCACCCTGTTTCCTTTATAGTGCACAACCTTTGACCAGGGCCCATAGGCCCATAAGAGTGCACTATAAAGGGAATAGGGTGCCATTTGGGATGCACATCCAGTGTGAGTACCAGCATGGAACTATAAATTAACCATGCCAGGAAATGGCTGAGTAGCTCTGCTGTGCCGTATGCAGTCCGCTGTATGCGGAGTACAGAAGGAAGGCAGGGAAGCAATCTCTCAAAGAGTTTAGTTACATTTCCTGTGTCCAGATCCCATGAAAAATTAATCAATCCATGTAGGAGAAAAAAGCAGCAGGGATGAACAGGAGTGTGGTGGGAGAAGGGGTGGATGGGAGATGGAGATCTAACAGCATCTAACAGTAAACCCTCATGTAACCTCTTCAAAACCCTGCAAACTGTGGGTTGCTGCTTCTGCACTGGGCTACTATTGGAGCGGGAGGTTTGGAGTCAAAACGAGTCCAGCGGAGAGCATACATTACAAATTGAAGCGGGACTATGGTATTATATCACATTTTGAACAGATATTTCAACCGCACATGTATCAATTATAAATAAGGTTCAGTCTGCTTATAACAGGAGCTGGAGATGTTTCTCATGTTCCACCACTCAAGGCCCGTTTCCATTATAATGACCTGACCACACTTCAACAGGAACAGGGAGGCATTGACTCCATTCTTCAGTTCAGGCAGCACACACACATACACACGTGTGCAGATGCACGAACACACACACACGACTCATACCATCACTTTTAACATAGTGTTTTCAACTTAAATATTTGACACACTTTGACATACCTGACTACATTGTGTATGTTTATTTATACAGTAATTATTATTCAACGTGTTCTCACCTGTGATTTTTACTCACAACCTCTTGGTTCAAGCATTCCGATCTTTCTGCAACACCACCACGCCTGTGTTAATAACTGATTTGACCTGTATTCTTACACTTTGGACTTCAAAGTGAATCTCAGCTTTGTTAAAAATAAACTCAAGAAAATGTATTATATTTATCAAAGTGATTCAGGGGTAACATTGAAACAAAATAATATGCCCCACCAACACTAGACAACTATACCGAAAAATGTAAAATTGGTGAAATATGTCACAATGATGAGAGAATAGTCAGATTAATTGATAGCTAAAATAACAGGGCAGATGGCACACGTTTGCTAAATACAGAGATGTATTATAGTTAATGCATGTGGATGGGAATGCCACAATGTGAAAAAAATGTATACAAATGTTTTCGAATGTGAAGAAACAAGTTTTCACATGTAATATGTCGTGATTTTCCACGTGAAATCATATGGTTTTTCCTTAAGGGGATGCAAGCAATCTGAATTCCCTGCTTCGCCACCAGGTCTGCGGCCACAGATTTATTGGCATTTCACTTTGAAATGTAGGTGGGGCAATGTGCTGGCTTGGGTTCAGTAGCGTATTTGGGGGAATGGTGTGAAATATGTTGTATTTGTGCCAACCGTCAGTAGAAATGTTGTATGGGTTTAAGTGGTTTATTGTAATGTTGATGATTGTTGAGTACCTCTTTTGACTCTGTCAATTTTACAATATTTGTAAGACCTTGTGATAATCAAGAGCTGCACTGTTAAGAGGTTACTGTGCATTTTCAAGTAGCTTAATAGCAGTTTGTTCACAGAACGTTAATGTTTAATTTTCAATAACTTACTGTCAACTAGCTGCAAGTTGGTTATTGTAAATTTCACAGTAACTTACTGTGTCTAATCTGTCACTTGGCAGGGAAGTAAGTATTACAATGCCATGGTGACTGGCTATAAAATGAAATATTGTATGGCTCTTTCATATCACATGGATTTATGTCAGCCTTTACCAAGACTGGAGGACTGACAGTGTACAAGTTTAGTGTTTATGAACAGAATACAACAGAGCAGGGATGGGATGACATTCCCTCTCATGGGAAACCGTAAAGAGCTAGATGAATGCCATGCCTCTAATAAGCTGACGCTGCTACAGTATGCTGCCAATTAGCAAGTAATGTTGTATGTTGTCAAAAGAAGATTCAGTAAAGGCACAGTATGATACTGGCATTTATTACTAGTGGCAACTGGTTGCCAGTAAGTTATTTAATAATAATAATAATATGCCATTTAGCAGACGCTTTTATCCAAAGCGACTTACAGTCGTGCGTGCATACATTTTTGTGTATGGGTGGTCCCGGGGATCGAACCCACTACCTTGGCGTTATAAGCGCCGTGCTCTACCAGCTGAGCTACAGAGGACCCTTTAAGCAATAATACATGAGAGGCCATGTGTTATGATATTTTTATTATGGTTGTGACATGGTCATTGCCACGAGGTTTGGTCCCAAGTAATCCAGGGGGCAATGACACAACATTCTAAACAAATTATTGGGGACATCCCTGGAACAAACCAGGAAACTAAACAAAACCTGCAGGGGACAATGACTGTTTAAATTGAATTAATGTCAATTACACATTTTAAAGCAAAATATTTTCAATGACATTTGACACCTGTGCTCAAATGTTTGCATGTGTAGTTTCATCGTATCACATGTTGAAATTTTGCATCCCCATTGTGTCACGTTTATTTTACATGAGTTCATATTTTCACATGCTCACGTTATCACATTAACGTCACATAAAATCACATGTGGCAGGGCTTGAAACCTATTACGGACTACAAAGGTGTGAAAAAATGTATGCACTCACTAACTGTAAGTCGTTTTGGATAAGAGCGTCTGCTAAATGACTAAAATGTAAATGTAAATGTAAAACCAGCCGCAAGCTACCCAGTGACGCAAGCCTATCAGACGGGCTAAATGCCTTTTATGCTCGCTTCGAGGCAAGCAACACTGAAGCATGCATGAGAGCACCAGCTGTTCCGGACGACTGCGTGATCACGCTCTCCATAGCTGATGTAAGCAAGACCTTTAAACAGGTCAACATTCACAAGGCCAGACGGATTACCAGGATGTGTACTTAGAGAATGCACAAACCAACTGGCAAGTGACTTCACTGATATTTTCAACCTCTCCCTGACCAAGTCTGTGATATCTACATGTTTCAAGCAGACCACCATAGTCCCTGTGCCCAAGACTGCCAAGGTAACCTGCCTAAATGACTACCGCCACGTAGCACTCACCTCTGTAGCCATGAAGTGCTTTGAAAGGCTGATCATGGCTCACATCAACATCATCAACATCATCATCCCAGAAAACCTAGGCCCACTCCAATTCGCATACTGCCCCAACAGATCCACAGATGACGCAATCTCAATGGCACTCCACACTGCCCTTTCCCACATGGACAAAAGGAACACCTATGTGAGAATGCTGTTCATTGACTACAGCTCAGCGTTCAACACCATAGTCGCACACCTCATGTAGCCTAGCCCATAGGCCTATGTATTTTGATAAGGTTTGTATCACATCTAAAGTGGCCAAATAACTTCTTAAAATGAAGCACATTAATCCGCTTTACAACGGGATAATTTTCACCACAAAAATGAACCTTTATAATAAAAGCATTCAATCAAATCAAATCAAATTGTATTTGCCACATGTGCCGAATACAACAGGTGTAGACATTACCGTGAAATGCTTACTTACAGCCCTTAACCAACAATGCATTTATTTTTAAATAAAAAAGTAAAATAAAACAACAACAAAAAAGTGTTGAGGAAAAAAAGAGCAGAAGTAAAATTAAATAACAGTAGGGAGGCTATATACAGGGGGGTACCGGTGCAGAGTCAATGTGCGGGGGCACCGGCTAGTTGAGGTAATATGTACATGTGGGTAGAGTTAAAGTGACTATGCATAAATAATTAACAGAGTAGCAGCAGCGTAAAAATATGGGGTGGGGGTGCAAATAGTCCGAGTAGCCATGATTAGCTGTTCAGGAGTCTTATGGCTTGGGGGTAGAAGCTGTTGAGAAGCCTTTTGGACCTAGACTTGGTGCTCCGGTACCGCTTGCTGTGCGGTAGCAGAGAGAACAGTCTATGACTAGGGTGGCTGGAGTCTTTGACAATTTTGAGGGCCTTCCTCTGACACCGCCTGGTATAGAGGTCCTGGATGGCAGGAAGCTTGGCCCCAGTGATGTACTCCGCAGTACGCACTACCCTCTGTAGTGCCTTGCGGTCGGAGGCCGAGCAGTTGCCATACCAGGCGGTGATGCAACCAGTCAGAACGCTCTCGATGGTGCAGCTGTATAACTTTTTGAGGATCTGAGGACCCATGCCAAATCTTTTCAGTCTCCTGAGGGGGAATAGGCTTTGTCGTGCCCTCTTCACGACTGTCTTGGTGTGTTTGGACCATGATTACATGCATAATCACATTTGCGGTCACTTTTGATAAAGGTGTTTTCCACTAATGGAACATTCGCTCTTATAGCCTACTGCCATGTGCACCTTGCAGCGCTTATAATGTTAAGAAATAGCTTAAAAGTGTATCAAAATTTTAAGCTAAATGTTCTGAACAGCCATAAAAAAAAAAAAAATTGATGCTAGTGGTTGTATTAATTTGGTATCTATCGCATCCCACAACTGTCTCAGACTATGATTTGAATAGTTATTTCTAACACTGAATAGAATAGGTCAACGTTGTACTATGGGGGATAGTGGATTAATATAGGCTAGTGCTTTTGCTGTTCGTAAGGCCTATTCATCTTGTTGGCTGACGAAAAGTAAATGTGGACAGTTCTTCCCCGATGTATTCACTTGTAGCCTGTGAGAAAGACCTGATCACGTGAAGGAGAGCCATGTGAGTGAGAGGTGCTTCGGAGCAGGCAGCACACAGGGAGAAGGGAATTAATCAGCCCAAGGGCACAACGGTGTCACGCTCGTTGATTGACGGCTCGGACCAAGGTGCAGCGTGGTAGGCGAACATTTTAATTGATTAACTGAATACAGATCAAACAACAAAGTACAAACAAACGTAAAGTTCTGCAGGCTACACAGCTACTAACCAGAAACAAGATCCCACAAACTAAGGTGGGAAAAAGGCTGCCTAAGTATGATCCCCAATCAGAGACAACGATCGACAGCTGCCTCTGATTGGGAACCACACCCGGCCAACAAAGAAATAGAAACTCTAGAATGGACACCCAAATCACACCCTGACCTAACCAACTAGAGAATAAAAGGGATCTCCAAGGTCAGGGCATGACAGTACCCCCCCCCCAGTTCTCCCTTCCTGCCTCCCCGTTGCACACCCGGTCCGGTCTAAACCTCGGCGCAATGCTTTCCCTCACAGTCCTCCCACGATGCACCAAGCCCTGTCTGGACCCTGGTGTGGGAGCCCTCGACCCTGGAGAGGGGTTGACGTCTGGTCCCGGCTCGGTAGTCCTCCCGCGATGCACCAAGCCCTGTCTGGACCCTGCTGTGGGAAGCCCCGACCCTGGAGAGGGGTTGACGTCTGGTTCCGGCCCGGCAGTCCTCCCGCGATGCACCAAGCCCTGTCTGGACCCTGATGTGGGAGGCCCCGACCCTGGAGAGGGGTTGACGGCTGGTTCCGGCTCGCAGTCCTCCCGCGATGCACCAAGTCCTGTCTGGACCCTGGTGTGGGAGGCCCCGACCCTGGAGAGGGGTTGACGTCTGGTTCCGGCCCGGCAGTCCTCCCGCGATGCACCAAACCCTGTCTGGACCCTGGTGTGGGAGGCCCCGACCCTGGAGAGGGGTTGACGTCTGGCTCCGGCATGACGGAAGAGCAGATAACCAGAGCTGGACTGGACACCGGTGGAGCGGACTGCTCCAGCACAGGAGTGGATCAGCTAACCGGAGCTGAACTGGGCACCGGTAAAACGGACTGCCCCGGCTCTGGTAGGGAGCAGATAACCGGAGTTGGACTGTACACCGGTGGAGCGGACTGCTCTAGCACTGGAGCGGAGCAGCTAACCGGAGCTGGACAGGGCACCGGTGGAGCGGACTGCTCTGGCATTGGAGTGGAGCCGCTGAACTGGACCCCGGTGAAGCGGACTACTCTGGCACCGGACTGGAGTAGCACGGGCCTTACCGGGCTGGGGAAACGCACCACTGGTCTGGTGCGAGGAGCAGGCATGGGCCGTACCGGGCTGGAGACACGCACCACTGGTTTGGTGCGAGAAGCAGGCACAACCCGTCCTGGCTGGACGCTCACTTTAGCAGGCGCGGGCACCAAGCGCATCGGGCTGTGAATGCGCACTGGAGACACAGTGCGTATCACCACATAACAGGGTGCCTGAACGGTCCCATGCTCCTTAACGCGAGAGCGGGGAGTTGGCTCTGGTCTGAAACCTGGCTGCGCCAACCACCCCGTATGCCCCCCCCAATTTTTTTTTATTTGGGGCTGCCTCTCAGGCTTCCATCGTGGTCATGACCTTCGGAGTCGCCCTTGATCCTCCCTCGCTGCCTCCGTCTGCTCCCATGGAAGGCGATCCATACCTGCCCGGATCTCTTCCCACGTCCAGGATCCCTTTCCGTCCAAGATCTCCTCCCATGTCCACGATGTCTGCTCCTCCTGGCCACGCTGCTTGGTCCGTTTGTGGTGGGATCTTCTGTCACGCTCGTTGATTGACGGCTCGGACCAAGGTGCAGCGTGGTAGGCGAATATTTTAATTTATTAACTGAATACAGATCAAACAACAAAATACAAACAAACGTAAAGTTCTGTAAGCTACACAGCTGACCGGAGCTGGACTTGGCACAGGTGGAGTGGACTGCTCTGACACCGGACTGGAGCAGTTGACCGGAGCTGGACTAGGCACCGGTGGAGCGGACTGCTCTGACATCGGGGTGGAGCAGAGGACCCTCGCTGGAGATCGGGTGCGTGGCGCTGGAATGGGCCGTACCGACTGGGGACACGCACCACTGGATTGGTGCGAGGAGCAAGCACGGGTCGTACCGGTCTGGGGACACACACCACTGGTCTGGTGCGAGGAGCAGGCACAGGCCGGACCAAGGTGCAGCGTGGTAGGCGAATATTTTAATTTATTAACTGAATACAGATCAAACAATACAAACGAACGTAAAGTTCTGCAAGCTACACAGCTACTAACCAGAAACAAGATCCACAAACTAAGGTGGGAAAAAGGCTGCCTCTGATTGGGAACCACACCCGGCCAACAAAGAAATAGAAACCCTAGAATGGAGACCCAAATCACACCCTGACCTAACCAACTAGAGAATAAAAGGGATCTCCAAGGTCAGGGCGTGACAAACGACGACAAAAGGCATGGATTTTTTTAGGGGGCATTAAGGCCACACAAAGGGGATGTCAAATTGTGCATGAGAGACTGATGAAGTGTGTGTAGCTTGCACAAAAAAACAAAGCAGAGCTCATCCCTTTCATGCAACTTTTTTCAAATTATCATTAGAGTCATGTCATGCAGCTTTAAAATGTATTAAAAATCAAAACAAATAGCCCAACGTTTGTATCACAACTAAAGTTACATAAATAACAAAAAATTAAGCATAGAATAGCTGTATGTGCGCAATCAAATCCAGTGGCGGTTGGTGCCGTTTATGATGAGGGAGGACGATATTTTTTTCTTCATGAGCATGGCCTTATTTCTATTACAGCATATTGTATGACTGTCATTCCTATTCCATCACCCAGTTCAATGTAACATCGATAGGTTTAGGCTACTACATGATACTCATATTTTCCCGATACCCATCATGAGGTTGCTACAACCTAGCCTATGAATGAAAGTTTACAACATAGGTGCACACAGGTCGAGAGAAAAATTTGAGGTGACAGACAGTGACACATGGACAGACAGTGACACATTCAATACTGCCTTGCACACTCTTGCCTGCATCCAGCTGATCTAGGGTGCAATCATTAGTCCAACAGTTGCAAACAATAATTTCTATTGGACAAATTCAGGTATGTTTATCCCCGTTTCGTTTCATTTGCTTCCGTTTAAGAAACGTTTTTCAACAGAATCGGCGGAATGAACACACCCCTGATCACGCGTAAACACAGTTCACTTTCATAGCAGCCACGTTGTATTCCTTCTCGCATCTATGCGCTCTCCTCCTTTCACCTTTTCCCTTCATTTGTGGACTGTATGTGACCAGGCATATGTGACCTTTCCAAGCCAAACCATGTCATAACCGTTACACACAGCCTACATTGTTTTCACCATATTAGCTAAAGTAACGTCATAGTCAACATAGCTAATAGAACTAACGCGTTAGTAAACCCCCTACAATCATGCAGTAATGTTACAGTGTATAGTCAGTAAGCAGTTTAGCAGTTACACCGGCGGGCCCCGGTGGCAATAAATTAGTAAAGCTTACTTTGACTTGGAAGAGTTCCAGTGTTGTGTTGGATAGTCATAGACAGCTAGTTAACATAGCATCCCTCTGTTTGAGAATATTGTTTGTGTAGGCTAAACTAGCTAGCTGCATTTGCTAGCTAAGTAAGTGAAACTGAAAGTGAAAAAAAGACTAAATATCTCTCTCTATCACTTGTTCTCCTTCATTTTTGAAGAAATACATTTGTTCAACATTTTTCAACTATTGTCTTTCTCTCTCTTTGAGTCAACTACTCACCAGATTTTATGCACAGCAGTGCTAGCTAGCTGTAGCTTATGCTTTAAGTACTAGATTTATTCTCTGATCCTTTGATTGGGTGGACAACATGTCAGTTCATGCTGCAAGAGCTCTGATAGGTTGGAGGACGTCTTCTGGAAGTTGTCATAATTACTGTGTAAGTCTATGGAAGTGGGTGAGAACCATGAGCCTCCTAGATTTTGTATTGAAGTCAATGTACCGAGAGGAGGACGGAAGCTAATCTAGAAATATATTACATTTTCTTCATATCATGTTTTTTTAGACCTTTCGAAAAGAAATAATGGATTCATTGTGAAGGTGTAGGGTATATTACATGGATTTATTAGACTTTTTTAAATGTAGATGTTCCAAAGGTCTGCATCAGTGGCTTGTACGTATGTGTGGAAGCCAGAAGATGCTACATGTATTTATGTTAATTAACGGTCAATTACCGTGAGACCAGCAGTTATTTGTTTGACAATCACCGGCTAACGATATTTCGTGACCTCCACTGCCCTAGGCCTGATCACCGACAACGATGAGACAGCCTATAGGGAGGAGGTAAGCAACCTGGCAGTGTGGTGCCAGGACAACAACCTCTCCCTCAACATGAGCAAGACAAAGGAGCTGATCGTGGACTACAGGAAAAGGAGGGCCGAACACACCCCCATTCACATCGATGTGGCTGTAGTCGAGCAGGTTGAGAGCTTCAAGTTCCTTGGTGTCCACATCACCAACAAACTATCATGGTTCAAACACAGCAAGACAGTCGTGAAGAGGGCACGACAACGCCTAATCCCACTCAGGAGACTGAAAAGATTTGGCATGGGTCCCCAGATCCTCAAAAAGTTATACAGCTGCACCATCGAGAGCATCCTGACCGGTTGCACCACCGCCTGGTATGGCAACTGCTCGGCATCTGACCGTATGGCGCTACAGAGGGTAGTGCGTACGTCCCAGTACATCACTGGGGCCAAGCTTCCTGCCATCCATGACCTCTATACTAGGCGGTGTCAGAGGAAGGCCCAAAAAATTGTCAAAGACTCCAGCCACCCAAGTCATAGACTGTTCTCTCTGCTACCGCACGGCAAGTGGTACCGGAGCACCAAGTCTAGGTCCAAAAGGCTCCTTAACAGCTTCTACCACCAAGCCATAAGACTGCTGAACAATTAATCAAATGGCAACCCGGACTATTTGCATTGACCCCCCCCCCCCCCCCCCCCCCCCATATATATATTTGTTTTACACTGCTGCTACTCGCTGTTTATTATCTATGCATAGTCACTTTACCCCTACCTACATGTACATATTACCTCAATTACCTCGACTAACCTGTACCCCCGCACATTTATTCCCTGTATATAGCCTTGTTATTGTTATTATTATTGTGTTACTTTTTTATTATTTTTTATTTTACTTTATTTATTTAGTAAATATTTTCTTAACTGCATTGTTGGTTAAGGGCTTGTAAGGAAGCATTTCACAGTAAGGTGTTGTATCGCCGCATGTGACAACTAAAATGTGATTTTGATCACGAGATCACACGAGATCACGTGAAATTCATGTGGGTTTTCCGTAAGGGACTACTGCACCACAACTCAATTAGGCTACTCTAGATTGGACAACACTAACCCACCACAGAAAACAACATTCTGATGAGGATGTGAGAGTAGGTTTCATCATGTATGGCTGCATACTGTAGCAGTACACAGAATGTTTCTTACTGCAACTAGTCTCTTTTATCTGAGCATGGCATTCAGACGGTTCTTATCATCTGATATTAAGTTTGTAAGCTTAGATGCTTAGATGCCAGTACTGCCTGAGCTGTTCCCTGTTTCTAGCCCTCCACCAACCTTCCCTCTGTGTATCCCAAACAGAACACAACAGAAGACGTGTTTAGAAGTCACCTTCACGTATCAGATGTCTACATGATATGAGGCGACTGTCATCAGTTGGACTCCCTCCAACCCACCTCCGCAGACACACACACACACACACACACACTCCTCCATAATAAAATCTAGGGGCGGTTGAAAAAGAGCGGTACTATGCGGTGGTCTCCGATAGATGGTAAACATTAGCACTATGGTTAGCGACTAGTGGGTTAGCATGCTATGGATAGCAATGCTAGTATGTAAACAATGATATGGCCACGGGGGCTGCCATGTTGAAGGGGCACATGACTATAACTGGAAGTAACCCAGAACTTCATAACATCACTGGTCGGCCAAATTGGTAAGTATAAACAATGACTATCTGGTAGCCATCTTAATCCATAGACAGTAATAGAGATGATGCTACTCCTCCTGGCCTGGACACTATAGCACACAGAGCTATGCCAACACAGGCGTGAATTACTAGCATTTAGGTTTTAAATAAGCTATCATGAACAGATTAAATACACACATGAACCCCAACAAAGTCCACTTACATGGTAATTCACGCACTAACACACAGTTACGAAGTCCAGGGTGGAGGTTGGAAGGGCCCAGTGGTGAGTTGTGTTGAGGTGGTGTAGAGTTCGTCTGACCTGTTGTCTCTCTGCACCCCTGTTTACAACTAAAGAACAGGCAGGAATAGGGGTCTGTAGCCCAACCTGATAGGGCCTGTGATTGGCTGAGTTCCCTGGCAACCTGATCCCTAACACAGAGGTGTGAAGTGGCCTCTGCCACTGGACAATGGGGTCAGGCTGAGGCGGGGGATTGTGGCCTACCTCAGCAGTAAAAGTCACAGGTCTATGTCCTAGCCAGACAGAGGGTTCAATGAGGGTTTAATTATTAAAGTTATAGGGTTTTGTACAGCGGTTCTTCACAACACTCCAACCTGGACAGGAAGGGTGGGTGTTGATTAATGAAAAGCATCAAATTTAAAAGATGGCAACGCAAGAAAAATAAACAGTACATGCTTTAATTAACTCTACAAAAAGAAGAATGAATGAGTATGACTGTGTAAATATTGATTATGTCTGGAGAGGTAGGGAGCTAGCGAGGCCCACGCTCTAGCTTCATCCCCAGTAGCCAGACTGCTAATTGCCTTGAGGCAACAAAACAGGAGAGCTGCTCATAACTGATGAGATATACAGTGAGGGCTGCTTTCTTAAATTTCCCGAAGTGCCTAAGTACCACAAAGTCTACGTCCCAAATGGCAACGTATTCCAGTGCACTACTTTTGATCAGAGCCCTATGGGCTAGTAGTGCACTAGGGTTCTAGTAGAGTACTATAAAGGGAAAAGGGTGCCATCTAGGGAATCAATCACAGTATAATCACATCAGGGAGAACCACACCTTGTTGTAATTGGCTCAGGCTAGATTACCTCTGAATATGTGAATAGAGATGCATACTTAAACAGGCAAAATCTGTTGGTCTCCCAATTGACAATTCAAAATCGCTAATATGAATTTGTACTGTGAATTGATTTGTTTTCTGTTTTACGTATTGTACATTGTACTGCAAACAGATAGTCCCTACAGAGACAATCAAGTCAGTAAAGTAAGTAAAGTAAAGGCATCACTGAGGTGCACTTTCAGGTTCGCATTCCTGCTTTATTAAATGACAGTTTTTTAAGTTTAAAGTGAAGTAGCTACAGTAGCTACATTGGCTACAAATTTGGCAGTCCCATGCTCAGCCAATCACATGGGTTATTATGCAAATGAATTGGCTTGTAAATAAATACAAAGAGATCAGTTCATCTACAGTACATGTGACACTCTTACACACAAGTAAACTTACAAATCGAATAACATTTGACATATCCAAATGTTTTAGTTCCCAAAAAACCCAAGCTATTCCCATATCCTTGTTCAGCAGAAACATGAATACTCCCCAAATGGCACCCTATTCCCTATATAGTTCACTACTTTTGACCAGAGCCCTATGGGCCCTGATGAAAAGTAGCACACTATATAGGGAATAGGGTGCCATTTGGGACCCAAGAGAGACAGAGACATCATGGTACCTACTTGGATATGTAATGGGAGTAGAGCTGTGCTATGAGAATATGGATGGAGAAATGCCAGTATTGAGATCTCTGCTACCCAGCAGATACTGTCTCAAGGCTACACTGATTGAAGTGGATTTAACAAGTGACATCAATAAGGGATCATAGCTTTCACCTGGATTCACCTGGTCAGTCTATGTCATGGAAAGAGCAGGTGTTCTTAATGTTTTGTATACTCAGTATATACCCTTTCACTCCGTGAGGTCTTTGCCTTGCTTGCGTGTCGTTGGGAGACATACACTACATGACCAAAAGTATGTGAACATCTCATTCTAAAATCATGGCCATTAATATGGAGTTGGTCCCCCCTTTGCTGCTATAACAGCCTCCAAGCTTCTGGGAAGGCTTTCCAACAGATGTTGCAACATTGCTGCGGGGACTTGCTTCCATTCAGCCACAAGAGCAATAGTGAGGTCGGGCACTGATGTTGGCTGATTAGGCCTGCCTCACAGACGGCACTCCAATTCATTCCAAAGGTGTTCGATTCGGTGGAGGTCAGGGCTCTGTACAGGCCAGTCAAGTTCTTCCACACTGATCTCTACAAACCATTTCTGTATGGACCTCGCTTTTTTCACGGGGGCATTGTCATGCTGAAACAGGAAAGGGCCTTCCCCAAACTGTTTCCACAAAGTTGGAAGCACAGAATCGTCTAGAATGTAATTGTATGCTGTAGCGTTAAGATTTCCCTTCACTTGAACTAAAGGGCCTAGCCCGAACCATGAAAAACAGCCCCAGACCATTATTCCTCTACCAAACTTTACAGTTGGCACTATGCATTCGGGCAGGTAGCGTTCTCCTGCCATCCGCCAAACCCAGATTCATCCGTCAGACTGCCAGATGGTAAAGCGTGATTCATCACTCCAGAGAACACGTTTCCACTGCTCCAGACTCCAACGGCGGCGAGCTTTACACCACTCCAGCCGACGCTTGGTATTGCACATGGTGATCTTAGGCTTGTGTGCGGCTGCTCGGCCATCGAAAACCATTTCATGAAGTTCCATACGAACAGTTCTTGTGCTGACGTTGCTTCCAGAGGCAATTTGGAACTCGGTAGTGAGTGTTGGAACCGAGGACAGATGATTTTTACATGCTACCGGCGGTCACGTTCTGTGAGCTTGTGTGGCCTACTACTTAGCAGCTGAGCCGTTGTTGCTCGTTGAAGTTTCCACTTCACAATAACAGCACTTACAGTTGACCGGGGCAGCTCTAGCAGGGCAGAAATTTGACAAATTGACTTGTTGGAAAGGTGGCATCCTATGACGGTGCAACGTTGAAAGTCACTGAGCTCTTCAGTAAGGCCATTCTACTGCCAATGTTTGTCTATGGAGATGACATGGCTGTGTGCTCGATTTTATACACCTTTCAGCAACGGGTGTGGCTGAAGTAGACAAATCCACTAACTTGAAGGGGTGTCCACATACTGTTGTAAATATAGTGTATATCTTTGGGAAGAAACCAAGAAACCATAATAATTAACAATCCATTTATTTTCTTATTGTATCACCCTCTCTCTCATTCTGTCTCTCTCTCTCTCTCTCTCTCTCTCTCTCTCTCTCTCTCTCTCTCTCTCTATAACATTTTATGGTTTTAGGAACAACTTGCTCCACACACACAGTACTTGTCTCCAACGCAATATTGTGAAGGTCAAACCCCGGTAAGGGTCATTGGGATAATTTGATTATGGCACGGTTTTTAACCTGCAAAGCCTCTTAATCCAACTCTGTACAGAGAATACTGATGAGTCACCTAGCTTGTTGTGTTGGCTAGGAGATAAGAGTGACTTTACAGCCAGTCCCTGGCTGGTACCAGCTATAGGAAAGAGAAAGAGTGCGTCCCAAATGGCACTCTATTCCCTTGGTAGGGCACTACTTTTGACCAGAACCCATAGGGCTCTGGTCAAAAGTAGTGTACTGTATAGGGAATGTAATGAAATCTGGGACGCACACAGAGATTTAGAGAGAGTGATAGGCTGCTCTTATTACATTTTTTTGTTGTTGAATAAAATAACCTAATCTCCAACTGCACAGTGTAGAGCGTGGAGCATGGAGTGCTTCTATCACCATATCTGCTCACTTCACCGCAAGGGAAGGGAGATTTCTTTAGGGCATTGTTTTCACCAAATCATTATGTTCCTCCAACTGTTTGTAGAGTGATAATTCATAAGCAATTAATGAGACAATGTGACCTTTGTAGACTTTTGTAGGCTGAGTCTTGAGCACTACACGTTAAGAGTGAAATTGAGCTCTCTGACACACGGTGGGTGATATGTTATTCTGTCTAATGCAATGTAATTGTGTCTTTCAGTGCTAAATTGGTTTTGGGTGAAGTAGTGAGCGAGGGCACAACCTGTTTGTTGGTAAAACAGGAAGGATATTGAATAATGTAATCAAAGTATGTTAGCTACAGATGTCGGATCTTTTAATTAAATAATCCTGCAGCAGGAGGATTTCAAAGTCTGAAGAAATATTTAGAATTGCTGACAGGGGGCAGCTGGAAGCAGTGTTTGTATACAATGCAGTACCTACCTACATTGTACCTTAGACTGCAGGGCCACTGGGCGCCAGTTCAAGTAGCCTATGAAGGCTACGTGCAGGCTACAGCGAGTCTCGATTGAATTCTTATGTGGATTCCTCTGTGGATTCTTATGTGGATAAGTGTTAGGTGTTAGGGCTCAGACACACCAATAGTGATTGCTGGCCAAGAGTACTTAACACCTCTGAGCATAATTTTTGTACCTAGTGCAAACTGATTTTACTATCAGCAGATGAATGCAAGATCCACATTCGGTGCAATATGTGCCAGCATTTATCTTAGTCCTGCTTGCAACCAAAGTCTTTCAAGATATGTTCACCCCCGGTTGGTATTATTATCGGAACAACTTAGTTCCTTTTTTAACAGACTAAAAGGCTCTGCATGACCGTACAGCATTTACTACGATACTGCCTCGGTAGAAGTCAGGGCATTTATACTTATTGCGTTTCGCTGAGCAGAGCAGTTGTGAAGGAAGTTGTCAAGGAAGTGAGTTTATGTTTATACTGGACATTGTTTATACTCCGCATTGTTACAAAATTTGGCCGGCGCATGGCGATGTGGTAAGGAGCTAAATTTGGCCTCTGCATGCCTCCGGTGGCACTGCAATTGCGTCACACCCTCCATAAGGAGCCTCCGACCACATTTTTGGATCAAGCATAAATTGGCTTTAAGGGTGATGTGTCTATTTGACAAGCGTTCCATACAATTGAAATAAGTTATTTATTTATTTATTTATTTATTTGTTTCCTATATACTGTATGTTATCCATTAAATACAACTGTCTTTAAAATAAAAGTGTCTGGTATGGCCATTTCTTATCAAGATCGGGGGTAAAATATCTCTGGCCTATTAATGTTTGAAATGTGTTACTAAATCAAGTCAATAGGGGGGTTGAGTTATTTGTGCCAGAACGGCATGGGCCGGAATCGAACCCATGCTGACACGATAGGCCTGACCTGTCTAACTCAGCAGTGAAACATATCTTAAAATGTAATTGTGCTTTTATAATATATATAATAATAATATAATATGCCATTTAGCAGACGCTTTTATCCAAAGCGACTTACAGTCATGCGTGCATAAATTTTTGTCTATGGGTGGTCCCGGGGATCGAACCCACTACCTTGGCGTTACAAGCGCCGTGCTCTACCAGCTGAGCTACAGAGGACCACCTTTTCAGTGCTAAATTCGTTTTGGATGAAGTAGTGAGCAAGTGCACCACTCCACGATTGAACTCACTTTTGACAGTTGATAACAGTCAATAATATACACTGAGAATACCAAACATTAGGAACACATTCGTAATATTGAGTTGCACCCCCCGTTTTGCCCTCAGAACAGCCTCAATCGACGGGGCATAGACTCTACAAGGTGTCGAAAGCGTTCCACAGGGATGCTGGCCCATGTTGACTCCAATGCTTCCCACAGCTGTGTCAAGTTGGCTGGATGTCCTTTGGGTGGTGGACCATTCTTAATACACATGGGAAACTGTTGAGCATGAAAAACCCAGCAGCATTGCAGTTCTTGACGCAAACCGGTGCGCCTGCCACCTACAACCATACCCCGTTCAAAGGCACTTAAATATTTTGTCTTGCCATTCACCCTCTGAAAGGCACACATACACCATGTCTCAATTGTCTCAAGGCTTAAAAATCCTTCTTTAACACCTGATAGAAGTGGATTTAACAAGTGATATCCATAAGGGATCATAGCTTTCACCTGGATTCACCTGGTGAGTCTATGTCATGTACTGTATACATTTTTTCCACTCTTTCATGCGCCATTGCTCTCCATTCCGTAGACCAGGGTTTCCCAAATTTGGTCCTGGGGCCCCCTTGGCTGCACGTTTTGGTTTAGCACTACACAGCTCATTCAAATGATCAAAGATTGATGATGAGTTGGTTATTTGAATCAGCTGTGTAGTGCTAGGGCAGAAACCAAAACGTGCACCCAGGGGGGACCCCAGGACCAAGTTTGGGAAACCCTGGTCTACGGAATGGAGCGCAGTGGTGTAGAAAAGAGAGCATAAAAACGCAGCCCATGATTTTTGGGATCGAGTTTGGGAAACCCTGCCGTAGACTACCTCACTATTCTCATTGTAATCTTTTTACATCTGATATTATAAGCCTATGTGCGCAATTAGTTTTGATAGGCTGTCACGCCCTGGCTCTGGGACTCTGTTATGTTGAGCCAGGGTGTGTTGTTTCTGTGTTTTGTGTGCTAGGGTGATTATCTAGTTCATTTGTTTCTATGTTGGCCGGTGTGGTTCTCAATCAGAGGCAACGTGTATCAGCTGTTGCTTGTTGTCTCTGATTGGGAACCATACTTAGGCAGCCTGTTTTCCACAGTGTGTTGTGGGATCTTGTTCCGTATGGTTTGTATTGTAACCAAGGACTTCACGTTTCGTATCGTTTGTTGTTTTGTTCGTGTGATCATTCAAATTAAAAGTATGTTCGCATTCCACGCTGCGCATTGGTCCACTTCCTCCGACGATCGTGACAGAAGATCCCACCATAACTGGACCAAGCAGCGTGTCCAGGAGCCAACGCCAGAGGTGACTCTGATGAATATCAACCTCGACTGGGTCAAGCAGCGTGAGGAGGAGAGAGGCTGGACTTTGGAGAAGAGGAGCGAGAGTCTGGCGAGAGCCATGGAGGCCTGGCCCACGGGGAGGAGAGACGCCCAGAAAATGTTTAGGGGGGGGGGCTCACGCCGTGGACGACGGGGCAGCAGGAGGCCGGGATAGAGTGGTTCAGCGGGTTGGCAAAGGAGGCCGCCAGGTTACGGGAGTCACTGGTCACCAGGGGGAAGGAAAATGTAGAGGCACGGCGAGAGGTACTGGGGTGTGTTGCCAGTCCGGTCCGGCCCGTTCCTGATCCCCGCGTAGGGCCAGTGGTGTGTGTCCCCAGTACGGTCCGGCTTGTTCCTGTCACTCGCACCGAGCCTGTGGTGCGCGTCGCCAGCCCGGTCCGGCATGTTCCTGCCCCTCGCACCAAGCCAGTGGTGCGCTTCGTCAGCCTGGTTCGGCCCGTCCCTGCTCCCCGCACCAAGCCTGTGGTGCGCGTCGTCAGCCCGGTCCGGCCTGTTCCTGCTCCCCGCACCAAGCCAGTGGTGCGCTTCGTCAGCCCGGTTCGGCCCGTCCCTGCTACCCGCACCAAGCCAATGGTGCGCGTCGTCAGCCCGGTTCGGCCCGTCCCTGCTCCCCGCACCAAGCCTGTGGTGCGCGTCGTCAGCCCGGTCCGGCCCGTCCCTGCTCCCCGCACCAAGCCAGTGGTGTGCTTCGTCAGCCCGGTTCGGCCCGTCCCTGCTCCCCGCACCAAGCCAATGGTGCGCGTCGTCAGCCCGGTTCGGCCCGTCCCTGCTCCCCGCACCAAGCCAATGGTGCGCGTCGTCAGCCCGGTCCTGCCCGTCCCTGCTCCCCGCACCAAGCCTGTGGTGCGCGTCGTCAGTCCGGCACAGCCCGTGCCTGTTCCACCGGTGCCTGGTCCGGCACCGGTCAGCTGCTCCACTCCGGAGCTAGAGCAATCCGCTCCACCAGTGTTCAGTCCAGCTCCGGCCAGCAGGGCCAGACCGGACCAGGGGCGCTTTGGGGGGTTTGTTGGAGGGTGGGGGTCAAGCCCGAAGCCGGAACCGCCTCCGAGGAGGAATGCCCACCCGGCCCTCCCCTGTTCGGTTTATGTTTGGCGCGGTCGCAGTCCGCGCCTTTGGGGGGGGGGGGAGTACTGTCACGCCCTGGCTCTGGGACTCTGTTATGTTGAGCCAGGGTGTGTTGTTCTATGTGTTTTGTGTGCTAGGGTGATTATCTAGTTCATTTGTTTCTATGTTGGCCGGTGTGGTTCTCAATCAGAGGCAACGTGTATCAGCTGTTGCTTGTTGTCTCTGATTGGGGACCATACTTAGGCAGCCTGTTTTCCACAGTGTGTTGTGGGATCTTGTTCCGTATGGTTTGTATTGTAACCAAGGACTTCACGTTTCGTATCGTTTGTTGTTTTGTTCGTGTGGTGTTCTCTAATAAATAAAGGATGTTCACTTATCACGCTGCGCATTGGTCCACTTCCTCCGACGATCGTGACATAGGCTAGAGAAGGCTATAGTTTGGTGTAGCCTACTGTGCAGCTGCATTTCGGATACACTTTAACACTTGTATGTGGTAGTGGAGACAAATATATATATTGTGTTATTAAGCTATATGCAATTATGGTTGTTGATGTGTACGGATGCATTTCAGATACATTTTTGTACATTTGAATGTTGCAGTAATAGGACCTATAGGCCCATTGTAGCAGTAGGACATTTATAATATTCTATCTGGTGCTTTAGCGTTTGAGCCAGCAAGAGAGGGAGGATGATTTTGATAGCTGGATGATTCCTACAATGCGGTGCCTTTTCTGTCCCCAGGAAATATCACTTATTCTTTAGTGTAAAATGTGGATTCAAGGCTTCAAATATAAGGTCAGGTGTCCTTTACCTTAAAAACTAAAATGTGGATCTCGAAAGGGAATTTTATGCATTTTCAACCCTTTTTTTCTGTGGGTGTAGGTGTTTTTGCCATGTCTCCGCGTGTTATTCAACAACTTCCACAAGAAATATAAGCCTGAGTTTGACAAATACATTTTTCTGAAAGTCAAACATGTCCATTTTCTGATAGAATATATATATATTTTTTACAAATATATAATGTTATTTTTTTTTAAGGCACCGGACTGTAGGAATGACCCATCTGGCACTGGTCCGAATGACCAGACTGCCCCTGCATGGAGAGAAAGAGAACAGCAGGTTTTCAGTGAACATATCTAAATCACAAGGCTCATTTGAATTTCCTGATGAGCAATAACATTTTCAGCGACAAAAGAGTGATCAAATTAAGATCCGACATCTGTAATCTGTTAGCCCATCAGTGGTCCACTTAAGATACAGAACTGCTCCTTTCGCTCCCTGCTTTCTCTTTCTGGAAGCTATTAAAACATTCAATCACATTATTACATCATACTTCTAAGGCAATGGGTTACCTTGTTTGACCGACTGCTTTGGCATATAAGACTACGTCACAAATGGCACCCTATTCCCTAGTGCATTACTTTTGGCCAGCGCCTTATGGGCCCTAGATAAAAGTAGTGCAGTATATGGGAAAAGGGGGCCTATTGGAATATTAATTGATCTAAACAAATTTAGGTGTAAGAATTGAAGATGTTGCTAAATTGACATGATGAGAAGCAGGAGCGATATGTGCTAGCCAGCTAGCTAACTATCTAACAAAGTTAACATGCAACTTGCAAACTAGTCAAAACCCACTGGACACAGACATCATTTCAAAGTAAGTTTTGATTTACATCTGGTTGAGTTGTCAACTAACATGAATTCAACGTGAAATCAACAAAAATGTCACCATGTCATTGGATTTAGGTTAAAAGTTGGGTGAAAAAAAGATGAAACTCCCTTACGTTGATTACTTTTTGCTAATCCAATTGGTTTTCCACATTGATTCAACGTCATCACATTGATTTTTGTTGTTGTTGAAATGACGTGGAAACAGTGTTGATTCAACCAGTTTTTGCCCAGTGGGGAGCTGTGAGCAAGTCTATCAGTCCCCTATGAGCAGTGAGAAAT
Source organism: Coregonus lavaretus (assembly GCF_964263955.1). Lineage (NCBI taxonomy): Eukaryota > Metazoa > Chordata > Actinopteri > Salmoniformes > Salmonidae > Coregonus > Coregonus lavaretus. The sequence goes on along the minus strand of NC_139989.1, from coordinate 26,439,590 downwards.
AGGTACAGTAAGATTTAAGCACAGTTCTGAGCGGGCTAGCACAGTTAAGAGCTTTGCTTGACACACCAAGCTTTGCTCAACACTGCAGTGGACTTTCTCGTTGGTTTTGGGTCAAATTCAGGCATAAAAGCGACGTCTCACAGAAGTCCTCCACCTGAGAATCCGAGGCCATGGTTGTGCTTCCGTTGTGGGTGTGGTGGAGAAGCAACCTTTAAACTGCTCTGGCGCGTTGCATGAAACAGAGGCTTTCTTCAACCGCACCATGCCAAAAGAGCAGCAGAGGCTGCCAACTATCAAAAGTCTATTGTTTCAAATGGCACTCTATTCCTTCTCTTCCAAAGAGAAATTGACATGTTTTTTTGTTTGGTGCGGCGATAGAGCGCTGTTTGAACTAGGGTGTAGACTTATGCTAATGTGCTACCATGTATGTTTTTATGTACCGTTGAGGTCGGAAGTTTACATACACTTAGGTTAAAGTCATTAAAACTCGTTTTTCAACCACTCCACAAATGTCTTGTTAACAAACTATAGTTTTGGCAAGTCGGTTTGGACATCAACTTTGTGCATGACACAAGTAATTTTGTCCAACAATTGTTTACAGACAGATTATTTCACTTATAATTCACTGTATCACAATTCCAGTGGGTCAGAAGTTTACATACACTAAGTTGACTGTGCCTTTAAACAGCTTGGAAAATTAAAGAAAATGATGTCATGGCTTTAGAAGCTTCTGATAGGCTAATTGACATAATTTGAGTCAATTGGAGGTGTACCTGTGGATGTATTTCAAGGCCTACCTTCAAACTCAGTGCCTCTTTGCTTGACATCATGGGGAAATCAAAAGACATCAGCCAAGACCTCAGAAAGAAAATTGTAGACCTCCACAAGTCTGGTTTATCCTTGGGAGCAATTTCCAAACACCTGAAGGTACCACGTTCATCTGTACAAACAATAGTACGCAAGTATAAACACCATGGGACCACGCAGCCGTCATACCGCTCAGGAAGGAGACACGTTCTGTCTCCTAGAGATGAACGTACTTTCGTGTGAAAAGTGCAAATCAATACCAGAATAACAGCAAAGGACCTTGTGAAGATGCTGGAGGAAACAGGTACAAAAGTATCTATATCCACAGTAAAACAAGTCTTATATCAACATAACCTGAAAGGCCGCTCAGCAAGGAAGAAGCCACTGCTCCAAAACCGCCATAAAAAAGCCAGACTACGGTTTGCAACTGCACATGGGGACAAAGATTGTACTTTTTGGAGAAATGTCCTCTGGTCTGATGAAACAAAAATAGAACTGTTTGGCCATAATGACCATCGTTATGTTTGGAGGAAAAAGGGGAATGCTTACAAGCCGAAGAACACCATCCCAACCGTGAAGCACGGGGGTGGCAGCATCATGCTGTGGGGGTGCTTTGCTGCACTTCACAAAATAGATGAGGAAGGAAGATTATGTGGATATATTGAAGCAACATCTCAAGACATCAGTGGGTCTTCCAAATGGACAATGACCCCAAGCATGCTTCCAAAGTTGTGGCAAAATGGCTTAAGGACAACAAAGTCAAGATATTGGAGTGGCCATCACAAAGCCCTGACCTCAATCCTATAGAAAATGTGTGGGCAGAACTGAAAAAGCGGTTGCGAGCAAAGAGGCCTACAAACCTACCAAATACTAATTGAGTGTATGTAAACTTCTGATCCACTGGGAATGTGATGAAAGAAATAAAAGCTGAAATAAACCATTCTCTCTACTATTATTCTGACATTTCACATTCTTAAAATAAAGTGGTGATCCTAACTGACCTAAGACAGGAAATGTTTACTAGGATTAAATGTCAGGAATTGTGACTGAGTTTAAATGTATTTGGCTAAGGTGTATGTAAACTTCCCACTTCAACTGTATGTACAGTGCCTTCAGAAAGCATTCACACCCCTTGACTTTTTCCACATTTTGTTTTTACAGCCTGATTTTAAAATAGATTAAAATGAGATTTTGTGTCACTGATCTACACACAATACCCCATAATGTCAAAGTGGAATTAATGGATGTGATAGGAGATAACTGAGGATGGATGAACAACATTGTAGTTACTGCACAATACTAACCTAAATGTTTTTTTATGGCATTATTGGTCCTCCACTTTGACATTGGAGTATTTTGTGTAGATCGGTGACAGAAAAATACAATTAAATCCATTTTAATCCCACTTTGTAACACAACAAAATGTGGAAAAAGTCAAGGGTAGTGACTACTTTCTGAAAATTTTAAAGCTGTACAAAAATTGTCCTTGAGGTATTGATGTACCATGTGTTCTTTCAATAGTAATCAGAGCAGGACTTACGAGAGACTGCTTTTACGCTTTGTTTCCTTGTAGTTATTGTAAGGCAGGAAAACAAGCAGTTATTTAATTTTTTCTTACAGAAAGATTCAAGGGAACTCCGCCGGGGGCTTATACCAATGGGAGTCATGCAAAACAGACCAGGCAAATAATAGCCTAACTAAATTCACTCAGAATGATAAACAGTTTGCCCTCCGAGGTAAGAAAATGACACAGTCTTTCTCAGTCTGGTTGTGTGCCAAATGGGACCCTATTCCCTTTATAGTGTACTGCATTTGACCAGAGCCCTATGGTAGTGCACTCTATAGGGAATAAGGTGCCTCTTGGGATGCAGACTTTATTTTACACAAACTAAAGAAGGGATCCCATAGAGACACAGAAAAAAATATTGGTTCCTTAAATTAGGAAACAGTTGATCTTCTGTGTCAACTCCTGCTAATGCTAAATTCTAACAGTCAATGTAATTATCCTCGTAAGACAGCATGTCAGACTGAAAAACAAAGTTAATAGCCTATGCTTAAAGTTATGAGGAACGTAATAATATTTAAGTAGTTGTAAAACAGTGCCTTGAAATGTTTAATTTAAAGAGCTTTTTCTTGCTCAACAGTATGACTCAACCTGTAAAATCCTTGAATTTTCGGCCCTTATAATGTCTGTCTATTCTGTCTGATCCTTCTTTTTCAGAGTGCCTCAAAGATTGTTGATCATTTAAAAAAAAAGTAACATCTGTTAATTTGCTGTCCTTTTAGATCTACAGTATATAATGCTTTTTTGTCTGAACTGTCTATTCCATCTGCCTCCAGAGTGCCTTAGCAAACAACCCAATCCTGAATCACAATTCACCCAAGGCCTTATACTGTATGCCTAGATATCGCCTAGCTAACATTGGACAAACGAGACCATTCCTGTAATGACAGGATTTTAGAGGCATTCAAAGGGTGCTTTATCACTAAGTTAGCGATCTGGGCCGATCATAATGTGGTTCACTCTCCCCAGTTCACTCTCCCGTCTGTCCGCCACGAGATGACAATGAGATCATGTTAATTAATTCCTACTATGTGGAAGCCATAACTCCGTGTCATCTGCTTCGGCTATATTGCTTTTCTGTCAGCGTCGTCGTTATTGGCCCGTGGACAAATCTTTCTGACATAACCCAGGAAACTAATGATGTTCCTTTTTAACTAGCTGTCAGATTCCATCCTGTCACTCCCGATCATTGAGGCTGATTTCATCCTTTAGCACAGATTAAATTGAGAATGTAATTATATTTTAGGTAGCACATTACATGGCACCCAGCGTCATAACACGTTATTACACGGTCATAACCATGTCATAATATGGTCATAGCACGTTATTACACAGTCATAACCATGTCATAATATGGTCATAACACTGGTATTACACATATATTTAGACCTGTTGTGACATATCTTGCATTATTATATGGCTGGTTATGACACCTACATAAAAGTGTCAAAACCCACAAAACTCAAACAAGGCAAAACATTTAATTACACCATAATCTACTTGTCAACAGTATGTTTATGTTATATAACATTTTCGGAAGTTTTCCATATTAAATTACAAATTGATGTCAGACCTAACCCAATGCTCTGTTACTGATGACTGGGATGAATGCAGGAACAGATTTCAGGAGCAGGAAAAGACAAAGAGCATGTACGTGATAGGCCTATCTGGCTTATATGATTATGATGGTCATAATGCTTCTTGACAGTGTCATAAAGTGTATTTTCTTAGTCCAAGTAAAGTGACAAAGGAGGGTCATAATGTTTCTTGACAGTGTCATGAAGTGCATTTTCTTAGTCCAAGTAAAGTAAAGTGACACATAATGCTTCATGACAGTGTCATAAAGTGTATTTGCTGCAAGTTATTTAAAATATGATGAAAAAAAAACATGACTGTAAAGAATTCATTACAACAACAACAAAGGACTTAAGAAACAAACTTTCAAACGAAAGGAAACTTCTTGGCAGGGAAAAAATACATTTGAAAAAAAATGTGGGTTTTGACACTCTTATGTAGGTGTCATAACCAGCCATAAAATAACGCAAGATATGTCACAACATGTGTAAATACATGGGTCATGACAGTGTGATGACCATATTATGACAGGTTATGACAAGTTAAGTCAGTTATTATGACATATTATGACATGGTTATGACCATGTCATAAAGTGTTATGACGCTGGGTGTCAAGTAAAATGTTACCATATTTTCTTGTAGCTTTTGTTTCATTTTACTAGCACCAGTTTTTTGTATAATAGATTTTTGGAAGGATGACACAACATCTGGTTATTCCGTGTCATTGATAACTGGCACATGGATGTATTTTCATGTGCAAGTACCTGTAATGTTGTGACTAACTAGTGGCTTCTTTAACTTATCAAAGAAATTCATAATATGGTCATCAGTAAAATACTGCACTTTGTAAATTGGCAGTGTGTACTATACCAGATCATATGAAATGGATCTGAACATGAATCAGTTCGGTTGTTGCACAGCAGGCCTACAGGTACATTCTTAGAGTTGGGAGCTTTGAAGATGCTATCTTCAATAGGACACTATTTTCCCATTTAAGTGTTTTAAATGTGGTATGTGAAATGTATTTGTGAACAGGATCCAGATTTGCCATTATGTCATACCTTATCCATAGTTGGGCACTGAGGCTGCGTTTAGACGCAGGTTTACATTTATTGTCATGAGTCTTGTCCTGGAGGCAGAACTGAGCTATTTCCCCTTAGATAGGCCAGCTGAAAAGTCAAAATTGGCTATATTGTAAAAATTCCTGAAAACAAAAATGTGCTTTTTGGTCTTCATTTCAGGTTTGGGTTAGGCATTAGGGTTTGCAGTGTGGTTATGGTTAGGGATAAGGTTAGGTTTAAAATCAGATTTTATGACTTTGTGGCTGTGCCAGCTAGTGACCACTGCAGGGCTGCCTCCAGAACAAGATTCATGATGAAAAACGCTAACCTGCCGTTTAGACAGGCAACCCAATTCTGATCTTTTTTTTCTTCCATTAATTGGTATTTTGACCAATCTTATCAGATCTTTTCACATCAGATCTTTTTCAGAGCTGATCTGATTGGTCAAAACACCAATTACTGAAAAAAATATTAGAATTGGGCTGCCTGTCTAAACATATCCTTAATCTATCATCTACAGCTCCCCTTCAGCTTGTTTGTCAGTTTGGTTTATTCTCGTCTTGTCAATTGTATGCAGGTGTGTCCGTCACACACACTAATTGGTTATTGCCCACACCTGGTTGTGTTTCTCCTTGAAATGGAGATTGAGAACAGCTTGGGGAAGATCTTGACAATGTAGTAAGAGGCTAGACGGGTGATCTGTTTGAAGGTACACTTGTTTTTATAGCCTTTTTAGCATGATCTATATTTGATAAGCCAATCAGTTTTTAAAAAATACATATTTATGGATTTTTGAGAACTTCTCAGTCTAGTTGGATTTTTTTTTGTCTTATGTGTATCGAGGGACAGCCAGAGCCGTCACAGGAGCAAATCCTATTTCAAGATCCAACTCCTGGATAACAGTAGCGTAACTAAACTTAAGTGCAAACGCACATACTGTACATCACCTGATCTGGATTAAAACTACAAACTAGTAAGCCTTGTCCGAGCCAGAATAGTCCATAGGGCAGGAGTCTAGCTCCTGTTTTTGTAGCGTGAGGCAGCTTGATGTACAAGTACACCCTCTAAGCAGGACTACAAACTAAGTTTTAATACTTGCTAGCCTAAAGTGCCTTGCAAAAGTATTCATCCCCCTTGGCGTTTTTCCTATTTTGTTGCATTACAATCTGTAATTTAAATTGATTTTTATTTGGATTTCATTTAATGGACATACACAAAATTGTCCAAATTGGTCAGGTGAAATGTAAAAAATACCTTGTTTCAAAAAATTATATAAAATAAATAACAGAAAAGTGGTGCGTGCGTATGTATTCACCCCCTTTGCTATGAAGCCCCTAAATAAGATCTGGTGCAACCAATTACCTTCAGAAGTCACATAATTAGTTATATAAAGTCCACCTGTGCGCAATCTAAGTGTCACATGATCTGTCACATGATCTCAGTATATATACACCTGTTCTGAAAGGCCCCAGAGTCTGCAACACCACTAAGCAAGAGGCACCACCAAGCAAGCGACACCATGAAGACCAAGGAGCTCTCCAAACAGGTCAGGGACAAAGTTGTGGAGAAGTACAGATCAGGGTTGGGTTATAAAAAAATATCCAAAACTTTGAACATCCCACGGATGTCCATTATAAAAAAATGGAAAGAATATGGCACCACAACAAACCTGCCAAGAGAGTGCCGCGCACCAAAACTCACGGACCAGGCAAGGAGGGCATTAATCAGAGAGGCAACAAAGACACCAAAGATAACCCTGAAGGAGCTGCTAAGCTCCACAGTAGAGATTGGAGTATCTGTCCATGGGACAACTTTAAGCCGTGCACTCCACAGACCTGGGCTTTACGGAAGAGTGGCCAGAAGAAAAGCCATTGCTTAAAGAAAAAAAATAAGCAAACACGTTTGGTGTTTGCCAAAAGGCATGTGGGAGACTCCCCAAACATATGGAAGAAGGTACTCTGGTCAGATGAGACTAAAATTGAGCTTTTTGGCCATCAAGGAAAACGCTGTGTTTGGTGCAAACCCAACTCCTCTCATCACCCCGAGAACACCATCCACAGTGAAGCATGGTGGTGGCAGCATCATGCTGTGGGGATGTTTTTCATCGGCAGGGACTGGGAAACTGGTCAGAATTGAATGAATGATGGATTGCGCTAACTACAGGGAATTTCTTGAGGGAAACCTGTTTCAGAGATTTGAGACTGGGATGGAGGTTCACCTTCCAGCAGGACAATGACCCTAAGTATACTGCTAAAGCAACACTCAAGTGGTTTAAGGGGAAACATTTAAATGTCTTGGAATGGCCTAGTCAAAGCCCAGACCTCAATCCAATTGAGAATCTGTGATATGACTTAAAGATTGCTGTACACCAGCGGAACCCATCCAACTTGAAGGAGCTGGAGCAGTTTTGCCTTGAAGAATGGGCAAAAATCCCAGTGGCTAGATGTGCCAAGCTTATAGAGACATACCCCAAGAGACTTGCAGCTGTAATTTCTGCAAAAGGTGGCTCTACAAAGTATTGACTTTGGGGGGTGGGGGGTGGGGGGGTGAATAGTTATGCACGCTCAGGTTTTCTGTTTTTTTGTCTTTATTTCTAGTTTGTTTCACCAAAAAAAAAATGTGCATTTTCAAAGTGGTAGGCATGTTGTATAAATCAAATGATACAAACCCCCCAGAAATCCATTTTAATTCCAGGTTGTAAGGCAACAAAATAGGAAAAATGCCAAGGGGGTGAATACTTATTATTATTATTATTATTACTTTCGTAAGACACTGTACATTTCCTTTCCATTAGAAGTACAGGAAGTGTGGCCTCCCGAGTGGCGCAGCGGTTTAAGGCACTGCATCGCAGTGCTAGAGGCGTTACTACAGACCCGGGTTCATTCAGGGTCTGTGCCACAACCGGCCGTAGCCGGGAGTCCCATAGGACGGCATACAATTGGCCCAGCGTCGTGTGGGTTAGGGAAGGGTTTGGCCGGTGGGGCTTTACTTGGCTCATTGTGTTCCAGCGAGTCCTTGTGGCGGGCTGGGTGCCTGCGGCCTGACCCCGGTTGCCAGTTGAACGGTGTTTCCTCTGAAACATTGATGCGGCTGGCTTCCGGGTTAAGCGGTTAGGCGGGTCATGTTCAAGAGGACGCATGACTCCACCTTTGCCTCTCCCCAGCCCATTGGGGAGTTGCAGCGATGAGATGATCGAAAAAGGGGGTAAAAATGAAAAGTGCACCATGTAGTAACACAATGCAGATGGTTTGCTTCATGCTAACCTAATAAAATAAACACCTGAAACTAAGTCTCCTTACATACTGGTCTTGACGAGAAGGAAAAAAACTGTTGGGAAGTTCTCTTCTGCACTGTTCAACAAGTTCAGATGGAGCAGAAGGCTCTCTTTCCATTTTCCCTGAAAACCGGAACATTCGGTTGTTGTGGACTTGGCAGAGGTTCGCTTCATGCAGGAGGGAGGCATGAACTGTGAACCTGTAGAAACCCAGAGTGAGAACAAAAGGCCTCGGCAGCAGCGCTAGCATCCATCAGACACTGGCTGAGTAGAGTAGAGAGAGCCCCCTCTGGGGAGACTGGGAAAACAGGCCTCTTTCCTCTGTAGTACTGCACAACCCATGCTACATAATAAGGATAAGTCCTCCTAGCAGTCCGCCTGCACAGGCAGAGTAAACAATTATAGTTATTTTCATGCTCGGGAGGGACAGACACAGAGAGCTGAAAAGCCACAGTTTGTATTCAGCACCAGTGCACACCAGGTATTCTCTGTATCCAGAGAGGGTGAGGGAGAGAGAGATAATAATTGTTGACTTCCAATTAAACAATTATTAGAAATAAAGTAAAATAAATACAATAAATGGAGCAACGGTTGTCAGAGTTTCTTAGGCAGCAATTTTGAATTCTGTTTGTTTAATCAATGAATAAATGAAAGATACTTTACAGTAGAAAACATAATATAGGAGAAGAGGGGAGAAATGAGGCTCTTCAGTCCACACATAAAAGATGAGAAGGGAAATGGAGAAAAAGGATACATGTTACACACAGTGGTTACTATAAGGTAAACGTTAACTGCATTAGGTGATATTCTCTTTGTGGTAAAGCGGGAGAAGAAAGGAGTAGTGAGAGAGGACTTGAGAGACTTCTTACCAAAGAGGAGCTGAGGACAGTTATTGAAAATCACTGCATGGGGCAAGTTTGAGCTTTATGACAGTAGTCTTGTAGTGTTATCTCTCTCTTTCTCTTGTTCTCTCTTACTCAGTCTCCCCATCATCTCTCTCTCTCTCTGCTGTAGAACACTAAAGCTCAGGTTAAAAAGGGAAATTAAGGATGAAAGGTCAGCATGTGCATTCTATTCTCACTAAAGGTGACTTCACAGGAACATCGTTGACGTTTCGGAGTGGAGTGTTACAGAAGTCCCATGGGTTTCCCATTTCCTTGGCTGGACTGATGAGTCAAACCTAGCTACACGGCAGCAACCAAGAGAGGATGAAAGACAAGCGACTAGAGGAGACACTACATTGAAATTGGGCTCCCGAGTGGCGCAGCGGTCTAAGGCACTGCACCTCAGTGCTTGAGGCGTCACTACAGACCCCCTTGTTCGATTCCAGGCTGTATCACAACCGGCCGTGATTGGGAGTCACATAGGGCAGCGCACAATTGCGTCGTCTGGGTTTGGCCGGTGTAGACCGTCATTGTAAATAAGAATTTGTTCTTAACTGACTTGCCTAGTTAAATAAAGTTAAAATTTAAACAATAACAATATTACGTTTACTTTCGTAAGTACTGAGAATAGAGACATTTTACTCCTACTCTTATGGGTTCAAATAAAAGCTACAGTATGTGTGAAGCGTCTTTAGTAATAAGAGTCACACCTAGTCGACAGATATTTAGGACAACTCATGAGCTGTTCCTGGTGGTAGTGGGGCTTTCTTGACAAACATGTCAGTGTGGTCATACCTTCCTGTGTGGTGTCCCATATACAACAGGAGATCCCTGATCCTGGTGCAGAATACACAGGGTTTCTCCTTCCAGATATTTATATTTAAGTCATTTAGCAGACTCTCTTATCCAGAGCGACTTACAGGAGCAATTAGGGTTAAGTGCCTTGCTCAATGGCACATCGATAAATGTTTCACCTAGGGATTTGAACCAGCAACCTTTCAGTTACTGGCTCAATGCTGTTAACCGCTAGCCTACCTGCCACTATATTGACTGATACCATTCAATTCAATAATACAAAAATACATTACTAGTGAAAAATGTAATGCAGAGTGCCAGGTCTCTCTCCATTCAGAGACATCAGTATCAATTCAGTCTGTCAGTCTGGACTTCATCATACCATCTTGCAAGTCTCCATGTGCTGGCACCATACATGTTTTTGTGAACACATACACACATAGTCACTGTTCTATTACCAATGACAGTTAGGATAGGTAATATCTGACACGCAAACAGGTATTATGTTGAAGTTTGAACAGGTCAGATCAAAACCTACCCAATTATGGACTCTCCATCAAACGACCGAGCCTGGCGTCTGTCAAAAGTATCAACAGTCCTCTCCATCTGTAGAAATAGGCAGAGTTGAGGGAGTGTTAATCAGTGAGACATGAAAAGGGTGTTGCAATGACTGGACATTTCTGCTGTTCTGTATTATGAGTAATCACCTTCAGTCCCACATTGTGGATGTGTTGAGTGCCAGGTCTCACTCCATCACATAATCTTGCAAGTCTCCAAAGGCCCGATCTCAATTTAGGAATGAATGCCTCTCCTACGCACTACACTGCTTTCATTCAATGGGGTTTTCAATACATTTATCTTAAGCCAACCCTTTAAATATGGTGCACCTTTAATTTGAATTGTCGACAGACTCAATAGAATACATAGAGAGAACTAGGTTCAGAATGTAAGGATCAATGAAAGAAAGTAATCTATGCATATTCGTCTCCGTTTCAGCACCAACATGTAGATTTAAAAACACTCTGATCTTGCAGATTATTTAGGCACATTTTAGGGTTAGGAAAGTATGTATGAATCATTTAAAAAACGGTTTGGAGAGCCTTTATGCACAAAATACTGTATATTTAACCAATAATGCCCTCAAACCCAGGAATTATCGTGTGACCACTCCAAACATGGGCTGTTCTGAGGCCTGAGGCGAAGCCAATAGCTGGGAGACAGCCCTTGGAGGGAGTTGTTACACGTTCATTTCTGGGTTTGAGGGCATTATTGCAGTTTCCAACATATTTATAAAAATATTAATGACATTAAAAAATATATATATATATGTTTTTGCATTCAGAAGTTGCTACCCAAGAGAGCTGGTCGTTAGTTATTTTCTCATGTTTTGACCTAGTCGTTAATTCTAATAATTATGTTCATTAGATGTTGCTATGCTAAACAAATCCGTGGCATGTACAGTGGCTTGCAAAAGTATTCACCCCCCATGGCATCTTTCCTATTTTGTTGCCTTACAACCTGGAATTAAAATGGATTTTTGGGGGGTTTGTATCATTTGATTTACACAACATGCCTACCACTTTGAAGATGCAATTTTTTTTTAAATTGTGAAACAAACAGAAATAAGACAAAAAAACAGCAAACTTGAGCGTGCATAACTATTCACCTCCCCAAAATCAATACTTTGTAGCGCCACCTTTTGCAGCAATTACAGCTGCAAGTCTCTTGGGGTATGACTCTATAAGCTTGGCACATCTAGCCACTGGTATTTTTGCCCATTCTTCAAGGCAAAACTGCTCCAGCTCCTTCAAGTTGGATGGGTTCCGCTGGTGTACAGCATCTTTAAGTCATACCACAGATTCTCAATTGGATTGAGGTCTGGGCTTTGACTAGGCCATTCCAAGACATTTAAATGTTTCCCCTTAAACCACTCGAGTGTTGCTTTAGCAGTATGCTTAGGGTCATTGTCCTGCTGCAAGATGAATCTCCGGCCCAGTCTCAAATCTCTGGAAGACTGAAACAGGTTTCCCTCAAGAATTTCCCTGTATTTAGTGCCATCCATCATTCCTTCAATTCTGACCAGTTTCCCAGTCCCTGCTGATGAAAAACATCCCCACAGCATGATGCTGCCACCACCATGCTTCACTGTGAGGATGGTGTTCTCGGGGTGATGAGAGGTGTTGGGTTTGCGCCAGACATTTTCTTTGATGGCCAAAAAGCTAAATTTTAGTCTCATCTGACCAGAGTACCTTCTTCGATATGTTTGGGGAGTCTCCCACATGCATTTTGGCGAACACCAAATCTGTTTGCTTCTTTTTTTCTTTAAGCAATGGTATTTTTCTGGCCACTCTTCCGTAACGCCCAGCTCTGTGGAGTGTACGGCTTAAAGTGGTCCTATGGACAGATACTCCAATCTCCACTCTGGAGCTTTGCAGCTCCTTCAGGGTTATCTTTGGTATTTTTGTTGCCTCTCTGATTAATGCCCTCCTTGCCTGGTCCAGGAGTTTTGGTGGGCGATCTCTCTTGGCAGGTTTGTTGTGGTGCCATATTCTTTCAATTTTTTTATAATGGATTTAATGGTGCTCCGTGGGATGTTCAAAGTTTCTGATATTTTTTTATAACCCAACCCTGATCTGTACTTCTCCACAACTTTGTCCCTGACCTGTTTGGAGAGCTCCTTGGTCTTCATGGTGCCGCTTGCTTGGTGGTGCCCCTTGCTTAGTGGTGTTGCAGACTCTGGGGCCTTTCAGAACAGGTGTATATATACTGAGATCATGTGACAGATCATGTGACACTTAGATTGCACACAGGTGGACTTTATATAACTAATTATGTGACTTCTGAAGGTAATTGGTTGCACCAGATCTTATTTAAGGGCTTCATAGCAAAGGGGGTGAATACATATGCACGCACCACTTTTCCGTTATTTATTTTTTAGAATTTTTTGAAACAAGTTATTTTTTAAATTTCTCTTCACCAATTTGGACTATTTTGTGTTTGTCCATTACATGAAATCCAAATAAAAATCCATTTAAATCACAGGTTGTAATGCAACAAAATAGGAAAAACGCCAAGGGGGATGAATACTTTTGCAAGTGACTGTAGCTATCGGGCAGAGATTTAATTATGATGAGAGACAAGAAAATCTATAAATAATGATTCAATAAATATCCAGTAGGCCTACATAGGCAACTACTATTATGGTTGGTGAGTCCATGCTAACCAAGCTAGTTGGTGATGTTAATAGTGACGTTTCTGTTGATGGCACACGAGTGGAAAAACTGTCCATTGTCCTGTCGCTGTTTGGTGACGGCCAGTGCTTGCCTCTTCTTTGGCGGATAATCAGACGTCCCACTCACATCGTTGCCAGCTAAAATGGCACTACAGTGCTTTCTGTTCTCCATGTTAGGGGATGCTAATAACAATTTAGTGAGCGCTCACACCGATGGCCACTCACAGCCATTATTTCCTGTGCCTCCAGGCCCGCATCAGATACATTTTGCATTCTGAAGTTGCTACCCAAGCGGGCTGGTCGTTAGTTATTTTCTCATGTTTTGACCCAGTCATTAATTCTAATCATTCTATTCATTCGACGTTGCTATGCTAAACAAATCATTGGCATGTAGCTAGATAGCAGAGATGTGTTAGCCGTAGTTGGCTAGCTAGCAAGCATGGGATAAGAGCATTGCCAGCCAACATGGCAAAGGAACATTTAGACTGAACGACTGGATATAGAACAAAAATACTTAACGACTGGGTCATGCCCCTGGCAACCTAACCGATAGAATGAACGGCCAGCCGGCTTGGCTAGTAACCATAGATGTGTCGGGACTAGGCCTATATTTTCGTTGAGGGATGAAATAGTAGCCTATGAATACATTTATCAAAATAACGTTTTTTTTTAAAATTGGTAACCCGTTGTAGAAAAGCAATTGTACACTCGAGGTTGTGCAAAATGACTTTTTTAGCATGGCTGTGCTAATCTACGGTATTCGGCTCAGCCTCATACATATGACCGCAGCACAGCTGTGCTAAAAAAAGTTGAGTGTACAATTGCTTTAACATAGGCCGCACTGCACTGGTTAATGAATTAATGGAATTATGATTTCTGTTTACAGTTTCCAAGGTGAATTGTTCGTTTCACGTTCATTTTTGGGCAAGCCAGCCTACTGGCATGGGAGAGATTGCATTTGTAAAATGATGCATTGTTGCAAAGGTCAAAGAGGCAGACAGGTAGATTTATACAACCCCCAAATGTAAACCAAATAGTAGCATGGGAAAATAATGTGTAGAGGGAGATGAAGTTTGTGAATTTCCTGCCTGGCAGTAGAATTATGACATGTCATGGTATTTTGCGGGTGTTGTTGTCCCACAACTCCCGCGTATCAACCAATCAGCATCCAAACAACCCGTTTTATAATGATAAATAAAAAATACAGTGGTATGATTCAACCTGAAAGTTGTCATGTTAAAGTTCAATCCAATAAATGTTGGAAGGTGGAAAAAAGTGTACAATAGGGGTTGAACAATAATCCTATACATCTACCCTAATTCTCACTAATCATGGAACTGTATGACAACAGTCCAGTTGTCGTGAACTGTGCTCCAGGCTCCAGGTTTAATCTGCTACGTGTGGTCTGAGTTCCATAATGATTCAAATAGGCTAGATGTCCTAAATCATTGCACAACGTTAGCCTAATATGATCCGCTAATGCTTGCGACCCGCAGGAACAATTTACAAGGACGTGACAGAGGAAATAAAGGTAAACAGAATGGAATGGAATGATGCAAAAATAAATGTATGTGGTGGCTGCCGATATTGGCTAATATTAAACATGATACAAATAGAAATATAATTCACCTAGTTCTTACTGTATCAATAGATCTTATCAAGTTGTAAATTACAGTGCATGGAGAATGGTGTTATTTATATCGGAAGAAATAAAGTAGATGCTTTTTCCACTTGGAACCGATAGGTTTGCTAGACCTTATTCATGGTTTCCTCATGCGTTAAGGTGTTGGAATTATCTGTTCGCACCTCCGCCACAACTTCATTTATTCAAGCTCCACCTCAACCTCCACCTGGGTGAATAATATGCTATTCTCATACTTAAGTTCAAGGTCAGAATATGCATCGAGAGAAAAGCGCATAAAATGGAATTACAATCAATTTACGCATGCTTAACTCAGGTCGGAATCTGGGCCAAAGTGCTGGCTCCATAGATGCATCTGTGAACACATACACAGTCACTGTTCTATTACCAATTGCAGTTAGGATAGATGAGATCTGACAAACGAACATATACTATGTTGAAGTTTGAACAGGTCAGACTAAACATACCTAATTCTTATCTCCCCATCAACAACCGTTGTTGAGCAGGCAAGAGGTGAGGCTGGAGGTAAGGTCTTCGCCAGCGCCCCATTGATGGCATGGCAGCGTAGATCAGCTCCTGGCCCCTCATCAAAGATACTGGTCAGACACACACACACACACACGCACACACAAAAAAGAGCATTGATTACATTATCAATGGTGGTTATCATTAGCCTGGTGGAACGAACCTGATCGCTGCGCTCACCTTTCTATTTCACAGATATCATAAAATGTGAAGGGAAATAGAATGGTGAACACAGTGATTAGGCAGTTTACATAAATTGTTTCACAATTGGGTTATCAAATGTATCAAAGTAATGAAGTGGACTACCTTCTGTATTTGTACAAATGAGCCTGTGAAAGCTATTGCCACTGGCAGGTGAAGGTTGCTGGCCGGATACTTGCCAACATGTGGCTGACTGTTCCATTCATGGGATGCTGATGAGGGCCCCCTTGTTGGACTTCTCTATGACGCATGTTCGGCTGCAAACTGGACGTCTCTCGAACAACTGCAGCAGGCAATCTTATGAGGTGGTGTTGACTGGGAGGGCCTGTGACAAGGTGGTATTATACAGTAGACAGCCAAATGGTAAACTGCATTTTGTTCTAAAGAAAGGACAAAGCTTTTTGCTAATGCACTTCACAAGCAAAATAACTATATTAGTTGTATCTGTTTGGCTGGGGAATTAGCCTACTAGTTGATCAAGCCAGGTATTTTTTTATACCTACAACATAGAACAAACACGCACACAACACAGTGGGAGCCAGAGGGTTAAATAGGGAACAAATCATAGACATAATGGGAACCAGGTGTGTACAATGAAGACAAAACACGTAGAAGCTAGTACTCCGGTTGACGACGAACGCCGAAGCCTGCCCGAGCTAGGAGGAGGAGCAGCCTCAGCTGAATCCGTGACAGTACACCCCCCTTGACACGCGGCTCCAGCTGTGCGCCGACACCGGCCTCGGGGGCGGCCAGGAGGACGCGGTGCAGGGCAAGTTGGATGACGACAGTGGAAATCCCTCAACATGGAGGGATCGAGGATGTCCCTCCTAGGGACCCAGCACCGTTCCTCCGGACTGTACCCCTCCGACCAGAGCATATGAGCGGAGTGGAGCGGAGTGGAGCGGGAGCGAGCGTGGAGCGTGAGCGGACGGCTTTTGACAGAGCGCAGAGCGGCATTTTTAAAAGGACGGAGCGTCGCCCTATGTCCCGCTCCAATTTCGCTCGCTCACACCACGAGTCTGAAGCATGCTCAAGCCTGACGCAGAATCCATCTGTTTAATTTAATTTGTGTCGTCCATGAATTTGTATTTTATAGAGCGAGAGGAGCAGCAGCAGCAACAAGAGAAAAGGGTTGAGGAATTCAAAAGTTTATTCACTGCACATAAAGGCCCAACCATAACAAGGGAGAGAAAAAGAGAGCTGGATGTAGCATTTTTTGGAATGATTTTTATGGACTATGAACAGCTGAGTAAAGGAGAACGCGAAGGGATGCAACACTTCGCCAGCGTAGCTCAACCGGGCTACACCCCCCCAAGAAACTATGATAAATTAGTACTTTACTTTGTCAAATTTACATCTGAGATGCCCCATTCACATGCTTCAGCTGGCGATCAAAAACGCCGTTAACAAGCACGACAACATTAATAGGCTGTTAGTGAAAGTCGGGCACCTGGTGAAAAGTGTACGCAAGAGCACAGAGGAAACCGACCAATTAGGTGTCCGCCCCACAAATGCCTGCGCCATTCGATGGAGCAGCCAGCTGCGGATGATTCAGTCGTTCATCCGGTTGTTCCAAAAAGACCCGTTATGGTAAAACAAACTCAAGTCTAATGTTGCTAACATCACCCTGAATCAAGTACGGCAGCTGACGCACCTTGTCAGTGTGCTGACACCACTAGCAGACCTCACAGACAAAATGCAGAAGGAGCTGGGGAACCTGGGGATGATCCTCCCTGCTGTCACAGAAATCAAATCCCTGCTCACCGATTACACTCACGCTGCACTTCCAATGGGCATCGCTGCTTTTGCAGAAACATTGGCAAACAACGTGTCAATTCGCTATGGAATATACTATACTGATTAACATCTCATTTTAACGTCAGTGTTAGATCCCTGTTTCAAGACAGAATGGATAATCCGAGATGAGTCTGTATGCAACAAATTCGGGGAGATAAAGTAAGGCTGTGGTTTAAGCTAAAAGTGAAATACATGCAGATTTTGTTCCTTTTTTGGAGTGAGCGGGGGGCGATTTGAGTGGAGCGCGATGCAAACTGCGTTGAGCGCTGAGCGATAATGAGCGGACTGGCCTGATGTGGCTTTGAGCGGGGGGAGCGGAGGGGTGAACAGCTCCGTGAGCGAGGAGCTGAGATTCTCACCGCTCCACTCCGCTCATATGCTCTGCCTCCGACTCCACGAGATACTGCAGGCCCCCCACCCGACGCCACGAATCCAGGATGGAATGGACCGAGTACGCCGGTGCCCCCTCGATGTCCAGTGGGGGCGGAGGAACCTCCCGTACCTCAGACTCCTGGAGTGGACCAGCTACCACCGGCCTGAGGACAGACACATGGAACGAGGGGTTAATACGATACTCAGGAGGAAGCTGTAACCTATAACAAACCTTGTTCAATCTCCTCAGGACTTTAAATGGCCCCTGCTTCCGGCAGGGCAGGCGAAGGGGCAGGTTTCGGGTCGAGAGCCAGACCCGGTCCCCCGGTGCATACACCGGGGCCTCACTGCGGTGGCGGTCGGTGCTCGCCTTTTGTTGCCTGATGGCCCATTGCAGGCGTACATGGGCAGCGTTCCAGGTCTCCTCCGAGCGCTGAAACCATTCATCCACCGCAGGTGCCTCGATCTGGCTCTGATGCCAAGGTGCCAGAAGCGGCTGATAACATAATACACACTGAAATGGAGAAAGGTTAGTGGAGGAATGGTGGAGGGAGTTTTGGGCCATCTCTGCCCAGGGGATGAAAACCGACCACTCACCCGGCCGGTCCTGGCAATAGGACTGCAGAAACCTACCCACATTCTGGTTTACTCTTTCCACCTGCCCATTACTCCCGGGGTGAAACCCTGAGGTAAGGCTGACCGAGACCCCCAGACGTTCCATGAATTCCCTCCAGACCCTTGAGGTGAACTGGGAACCCCGATCAGACACTATATCCTCAGGTACCCCATAGTGCCGGAAGACGTGTGTAAATAGGGCCTCCGCAGTCTGTAGGGCCGTAGGGAGACCGGGCCCTACAGGAATGAGACGGCAGGACTTAGAAAACCGATCCAAAACGACCAGGATCGTGGTGTTCCCTTGTGACGGGGGAAGGTCCATAACGAAATCCACCGATAGGTGGGACCACTGCCGTTGGGGAACGGGTAGGGGTTGTAATTTCCCTCTGGGCAGGTGTCTAGGTGCCTTACACTGGGTGCACACCGAGCAGGAGGAAACATAAACCCTCACGTCTTAGCTAAAGTGGGCCACCAGTACTTCCCACTAAGACAGTGCACTGTCCGACCAATGCCAGGATGACCAGAGGAGGGTGACGTGTGAGCCCAATAGATAAATCGATCACGGACATCTAACGGCACGTACATACGACCCTCTGGACACTGGGGGGGGAGTGGGCTCTGTACGTAACGCCCGCTCGATGTCCGCGTCAACCTCCCACACCACCGGTGCCACCAGACACGAAGCCGGAAGTATGGGAGTGGGCTCCATGGACCTCTCCTCTGTGTCATACAGCCGGGACAGAGCGTCTGCCTTAGCGTTCTGAGAACCTGGAAAGGGTGAGCACAAAACGGGTGAAAAACATGGCCCACCTTGCCTGGCGAGGATTCAGTCTCCTCGCCGCCCGGATGTACTCCAGATTGCAGTGGTCAGTCAAAATGAGGAAAGGGTTTTTAGCCCCCTCAAGCCAATGCCTCCATGCTTTCAGAGCCTTAACCACAGCTAACAGCTCCCGGTCCCCCACATCATAGTTGCGCTCCGCCGGGCTGAGCTTCTTTGAATAGAAATCACAGGGGCGGAGCTTTGGTGGCGTACATGAGCACTGAGACAGTACAGCTCCTATCCCAGCCTCGGACGCGTCCACCTCTACTGTGAATGCCAAGGAGGGATCCGGATGAGCCAGCACTGCAGCCGAGGTAAACAGGTCCTTCAGGTGACCAAAAGCCCTGTCCGCCTCAGCTGACCATTGCAGTCGCACCGGTCCCCCCTTCAGCAAGGAGGTAATGGGAGCCGCTACCTGACCAAAGCCCCGGATAAACCTCCGGTAATAGTTGGCAAACCCTAAGAATCGCTGCACCTCCTTAACCGTTGTTGGAGTCGGCCAATTACGCACGGCCGAAATGCGGTCAATCTCCATCTCCACCCCTGACGCGGACAGTTGATGCCCTAGGAAGGAGACAGACTTTTGAAAGAACAGACATTTCTCCGCCTTGACGTACAGGTCATGTTCCAACAGTCGACCAAGCACCTTGCGCACCAGGGACACATGCTCGGCTCGTGTAGCGGAGTATATGAGAATGTCATCTATATACACCACTACACCCTGTCCGTGTAGGTCCCTGAAAATCTCATCAACAAAGGATTGGAAGACTGATGGAGCATTCATCAACCCGTACGGCATGACGAGGTACTCAGAGTGCCCAGATGTGGTACTAAATGCCTTCTTCCACTCATTTAAAAAAAAAAAAACATTTTTTGTCATTTAGCAGACGCTCTTATCCAGAGCGACTTACAGTTAGTGAGTGCATACATTATTTTATTTTTCATACTGGCCTCCCGTGGGAAACGCACTCATCCCCCTCCCGGATACGCACCAGGTTGTACGCGCTCCTGAGATCCAATTTGGTGAAGAAGCGCGCCCCTGTCCAATGACTCCGTCATACTAGCAATTAGAGGTAGTGGATAACTGTACTTAACAGTGATCTGATTGAGACCACGGTAGTCAATGCATGGGCGTAAAACTCCATCCTTCTTCTTCACAAAAAAGAAACTTGAGGAGACAGGTGAAGTGGAAGGCCGAATGTATCCCTGTCCCAGAGATTCGGAGACATATGTTTCCATAGCAACCGTCTCTTCCGGTGACAGAGGATACATGTGACTCCGGGGAAGAGCAGCGCCTACCTGGAGATTTATCGCACAATCCTCCTGTCGATGGGGTGGTAATTGAGTCGCCTTCTTTTTACAGAAGGCGAGAGCCAAATTGGCATATTCGGTGGGAATGTGCATAGTGGAGACCTGGTTTGGACTTTCCACCATAGTTGCACCTATGGAAACACCTACACACCTCCTCGAGCACTGACGTGACCATCCCTTGAGAGCCATCTGTTGCCATAAAATCATGGGGTCATAAGAGGTTAACCAGGGAAGCCCCAAACCACTGGAAACGCAGGAGAATCAATCAGAAAGAGACTAATTCTCTCCTCATGACCCTCCTGCGTTTTCATCCAGAGTGGAGCTGTGACCTGCCTAATCAGGCCTGACCCTAAAGGGCGACTATCTAAGGCATGTACAGGGAAGGGCACATCAACAGGAACAATAGGAATCCCTAATCTACGGGAGAACTTATGATCAATACAGTTCCCAGCTGCACCTGAATCTACGAGCACCTTATGCTGGGAATGCGGGGCAAACTCCGGAAATTCGAAGTCAATACACATGTAACAGGGAGCTCTGGGTGAGTCAGGTGCCTACTCACCTGGGACGGTCCACCAGTGCTCTGCCTGCTGCCTCGACTCCCTGAGGACCCTCCCCAGCACCGACCAGCAGTGTGTCCTCTGCGGCCACAGTTGGTGCAGGAGACGGCCCCCCTTCCAGTCTCCCTGAGAGCAGCACCTCCGAGCTCCATAGGTGTAGGGTCGGAGGTGCTGGGGGATGGAATGGACGGACCCTGATCCGGACGTCCGCGGGTCGCCAACAGGTTATCCAGCCTTATCGACATATCCACCAGCTGGTCCAGGTTAAAGGTGGTGTCCCTGCAGGCCAGCTCCCGACAAGCGTCCTCACGTAGGCTGCATCGGTAGTGGTCAATCAGGGCCCTCTCATTCCATCACGCGCTGGCAGCCAGGGTCCTGAAGTCCAGTGCGAAGTCCTGTGCGCTCCTCTTCCCCTGTCTGAGGTGGAACAGACGTTCCCCCGCCGCTCTCCCCTCCGGTGGATGATCAAATACTGCCCGGAAGCGGAGGGTGAAATCTTCATAGCGCACCAACGCCGTGTCTATTCCTCGACGTTGGCCCACTCGAGTGCTCTCCCCGTCAGACAGGAGATGAGGGCGGACACGCTCTCGTATCCCGAGGGAGCCGGGTGGATGGTAGCCAGGTAGAGCTCTACCTGGAGCAGAAAACCCTGGCACACGGCATTTGTACCATCATATGCCCTCGGGAGCGAGAGCCGAATCCCACTGGACCCAGGTGACGAAGGGGTGGACAGCGGTGTGGGTTGCTGTGTAGTTGGAGGAGGTGTAGGAAAAACCCCTCTCTCCCAATGCTCCATGGTGTTCAACACGCGCTCCATAGCTGTGCCGAGAGTCTGTATCATGGTTGCCTGCTGTTGGACGCATTCCTCCACTGATCCGGAAGGAATGAATGTACCTGCTGACTCCATTTGAGGTGCGTGTTTCTGTCAGGCGTCAGTTTGTAGCGGTAGGACGTAGTCAGGCGCAGGACACAGAGCTAGTAGACAATGTACTTTACTCGTAAATAACAAATGAAATAAACTCCACGCAGGGAGGACAATCCCGCTCACCAGTCGATAACACCAAACATAGAACAAACACGCACACAACACAGTGGGAGCCAGAGGGTTAAATAGGGAACAAATCATAGACATAATGGGAACCAGGTGTGTACAATGAAGACAAAACAAGTAGAACACAGAAACATAGATCGGTAGCAGCTAGTACTCCGGTGACGAAGAACGCCAAAGCCTGCCGGAGCAAGGAGGAGGAGCAGCCTCGGCTGAATCCGTGACAGAAGGTCAGTCAATACGGAACAAAGTTTCTTCAAGTGCAGTCGCAAAAACCATCAAGCGCTATGATGAAACTGGCTCTCATGAGGACCACCACAGGAATGGAAGGCCCAGAGTTACCTCTGCTGCAGAGCATAAGTTCATTAGAGTTACCAGCCTCAGAAATTGCAGCCCAAATAAATATTTCACAGAGTTTAAGGAACAGACACATCTCAACATCAACTGTTCAGAGGAGACTGTGAGAATCAGTCCTTCGTGGTCGAATTGCTACAAAGAAACCACTACTAAAGGACACGAATAAGAAGAAGAGACTTGCTTGGGCCAAGAACCACGAGCAATGGACATTAGACCGGTGCAAATTCGTCCTTTGGTCTGGAGTCCAAATTGGAGATTTTTGGATCCAACCGCTGTGGCTTTGTGAGACGTGGTGTGGGTGAACGGATGATTTCCGCATGTGTATTTCCCACGGTAAAGCATGGAGGAGGAGGTGTTATGGTGTGGGGGTGCTTGGCTGATGACACTGCCTGTGATGTGTTTAGAATTCAAGGCACACTTAGCCAGCATGGCTACCACAGCATTCTGCAGCGATACGCCATCCCATCTGGTTTGGGCTTAGTGGGACTATCATTTGTTTTTCAACAGGACAATGACCCAACACACCTCCAGGCTGTGTAAAGGTTATTTGACCAAGAAGGAGAGTGATGGAGTGCTGCATCAGATGACCTGGCCTCCACAATTGAGATGATTTGGGATGAGTTGGGTCGCAGAGTGAAGTAAAAGCAGCCAACAAGTGCTCAGCATATGTGGGAACTCCTTCAAGACTGTTGGAAAAGCATTCCAGGTGAAGCTGGTTGAGAGAATGCCAAGAGTGTGCAAAGCTGTCATCAAGGCAAAGGGTGGCTATTTGAAGAATCTCAAATATAAAATATATTTTGATTTGTTTAACACTTTTGTGGTTACTACATGATTCCATATGTGTTATTTCGTAGTTTTGATGACTTCACTATTATTCTACAATGTAAAAAATTGTACAAATAAAGAAAAACCCTTGAATGAGTAGGTGTGTCCACACTTTTGACTGGTACTGTTTATATTAATAAATGTTATTTTTTTTCTTGAGCTTTTATTTTTCTTCACAAATGTATTGCACTGACCCTTTACTAGTCCTGCATTAGTGGACTGATATAACCTGCTGTAGCACAGCCCAAAAAAACAGTACAGCGCCGCAATATATCTCAATGTATTGCATAAATCGTGCATACATTGGATTGCAATGCTGGTGCGGTAAAATAATTCAGTCCAGTTTAATGAATTACAGTGTAGGCTAATCCAAATGTAGGCTACGGCACAATGTAAATGGAGAAGGTCAGCGGCAATGGTCCGCGGCAGATCAAAATAGTGGCACGAAGTCTCCGGGTGAACGAAGCAGTTGTCCATAATGTTGTTCAAGGTCCTTTATTTACTCTATTTGTAATAAGCACAGGAAAGTTGCATTTTGGCTTCTGCTCAGATGGATGAAGCCAACGGTGAACACATGCAGCATCCAGACGCCATCGGCTACAGACCTACCACAGATATTACTTGCCGTGGTGTAGTGCTTTTTTTAGATGAGGGAGAGCAAGAAATATGTAAATGACATCATCATTTCCTAAATCAAAGTTTGTACGGACAGATGTAGCCTATTGAATAGCCTATCATGGCTCTCCAACCCTTTTCCTGGAGTGCTACCGTCCTGTAGGGTTTCACTCCAATCCCAGTTGTAGCTAACCCTATTCATTTTATAAACCAGCTAATTATTAAAATCAGGTGCGCTAGATCAGGGATGGAATGAAAACCTACAGGATGGTAGCTCTCCAGGAACAGGGTTGAAAGCCCAGTTATAAAATATGCATAAAATGCATCCTCCAATTGCAACATTTGCCTATGCACACACATATTGTCTAAATTTTTAATACCCTCAAACACCAAGTTAGGCATACCTAATTTCAAAATAATCCATCATCACTCTCAATCGCTAATGATAATTATTCACGTTTTACCGGTGAAACTGCATCTGCATGCCAATTATTTGATTGATGTCAATCAGTTTCATGGGAATAGCCTATACATTTACATCTTCTTGAATTACTGTTTTGTGAGCGAATTAGAGCAGATTATGTTAACAAACTATTAGCCTTTCTTGTATTTTGTTTCATTCAAAGCATATATCCTGCATAGTGGCTCTGAGTTTTGCCGCATTATCATTTTTTTTGGACTATCCTAAAGTCTCATTAGAAATTAGGTGTTTTTGGTTTATAGGCCTGCTACTGTATGCTATTCGGTTCTGTTATATAAAAGACTAATTAATTGTTATGTGATCTTGCAATACATTGATGCAGCTTTGATCTAACTTTACTAAATGAGCACCTTTGTGAGAAGTGATAATTGTCTATTTGTAGTAATAATAATAATAATAATAATAATAATAATAATAATAATAATAATAATAATAAGTGATGAGTAGGACTATTAGGAGTAGGCAACATATCTTGATGAGTGTTATTTTAAACGATTGGAGCGCCCTTCGTTGAATTGATTAGCTTGAACACATGGCTACAATATGCCTATTACAGAATAAAAGAAAACAGAGGGCTGAACAATCAATTCATTAATTGATTTGCATAGATGTAATCATCAAATAAATTGACCAAGTAGTGAACATAAATCATTAATAAGTAGAATTGCAGGAAATTTGTTTAAAAACAGCCATAAAATCAAGCTTTTGTTGTGGTGTATTCATGCATCTCAATAAACGATAACCTAAACGCATTATTACCTCCAACTTGGCCCAATTCACATTTCCTACCCTAATGGGCCCTGCGTCTCAACCAGTAGTCAATGTAGGCTAAAGATCCCAAGCAGGGCTACAGCAACTTCCAGAGAGGGTCAGGCTCTTGGGCTTTACGGTGGCCACTCTGGTTTGGGTGTCCTTGGCAGAATGGTGTCGCTGTAACATATTGTTCTGTGTTCCACTGCGCAAGAGCAGGTCGGTGGAGTTTTATGAACACGAAGGCAGACAGGTAAAAAAAAAAATTGACGTTCTGAAGTTGTCAAGCCTCCAATGTGCTTCTGCAGTGTACACATGTAGCCTACAGTTCTTCATCATTCACCAGAGAGAAGACAGGGAAGAAACCACCATTTACCTACCTCTAGGCTGCTGTAGCCTACATATATATTTGGTTTGTCATTCTATCGTCTGTCATGGAATTTTTGTGATAATTAAATAGAATTGATTTAGAATAAATTCTATTCTCACCTGATTACTTGTGAAGCTAAGCCAGCGGCACTGCGCTATTTCATAAATAAAAAACAAACAAAAAATTGGAGGGTGTGGGGGGATTATTTGTCGCACCACATCCCCCCTCCCCCAAGTGAAAATTCACAGCACCCCCACCCCAACTACTTCCCGCTGCTATGCCTCTGACTCGCTACCTTTTTCTATTATCAACACACCTGCTGGTAACTCTTAACTGGTTAGGACAGCTCATGAGGTCCCTTAAATATCTGTTGACTAGGTGGAAGTCTTATGACTAAAGAGGCTTCATGCATAGCTTTTATTTTTACCCATAGGAATAGGAGTTGACAGATCTATAGGTATCTGGGTCAGGGTCTTTATCTACCCTCCATCTACTGACAAGTTTATCACTGTAGGTCGACCCATACTCTGGACACATGGGATTTTTCAAAATCACTGATGCACTGATATGATTTGACATTTACGGACGATCATACATATCGTCCTTGCCAACGATGGTGACGTTCTTTCTCCCCTCAGCGAATGTTAAATATATAATATGTTCCCAATCAGACAGTGACGTTAAACCACATTTCAACATATAATACACATGGCTATTCCCACTGTCAGTCACAGGGATAATTCACAGATTAGATATCACGTATGACCTTCTACGTGATGCCCCAAATGAAACAATATATTGCAGCATCCCAAATGGCACCCTATTCCCTATATAGTGAACTACTTTTGAGTTGGTTCTGGTCAAAATAAGTGCATTCATTATATAGGGAATAGTGTGCCATTTGGAATGTACACAGTATACCTTATGTATTGATCAAGACACCTTTACGCCATGTGGAAATGTTCCTGCAATACAAAGCAATTTCTATGTAATCATACACCTGCATTCGTATGTTCAGGGAAAAAATCCAGTCAGGATGGATAGTAGATATTTGTGGGTCCAAAAGGAATCAATGTGTAAGCCTCTGCTCTGTCTACAAACACAAAAACAATTCCATGTCTTATAGATAATACAACCATAACAAAGCAAACAATACCTAACTTCCTCTACAGACACTTATTCTCTGTCAATCTGATAGAGATGTCATCCTTTTAGATGTGACTTTTTTTTCTGTTCTAGGTTTCCACTGGAACAATTTCTGTGGCATTAGCACTCAGATCATCTCAGTAGGCGTATGTAGGTGTGCCGGGCTGCCGGCGCTACCAAAAATGCCAAAGGAATGGGGTGCTTATCTGGGTGTAGCTATTGTAGATCCTGAGTATTACAGAAAAAGGAAAGGTGATGGCAGCTCGCAGAAGTAAATGCGATTTTTGCGAGCTGCTATCACTTTTGGTTTTTGGGAAACTCAGGATCATATCAGTAGTGTTCAAATCATCTCATCTCAACAGTCCAACATAATCTTACAAACTTGCTGATACAGGCTTAAAATAGCAGTCTGAAGCTGTTTACCAGGTTGCAACAATCTGCCTATGTCCCAAATGGCAACCTATTCCCTATAAGTCCTGGTCAAAAGCAGTGCGCTATGTAGGGAATTTTGGGACTCAGGCTCTGTGTCATTGGCAACAACACTAGGAATGAGTACAATATTCTCCTATTATGCTATTAATGCACTGGCATCACCACTGTGTAAAAAAAAGTCATGACTGCCCCACACTCATAATTATCATAATTATTTTAGCGAGGATAATATATGTGTTCATTGCCCTACCTAATGTCCTCTACACAAAGCATGTTCTGTCAAGCTGATCATTTGGATTTGACTTTTGCTTTACTGTTTTGGTTTCCACGTCAGGAACAATATCCGCGGAATTAGTGCTCAGATAGTCTCATCTCAGCAGTCTCTGAATAGGACTCTGGTCAAAAGTAGTGCACTATATAGGGAATAGGATGCCATTCTCTTTATCATTGGTAAGAACAGAGGAAAGGGCATCCAACTCTGAAAAACTATGCTATTAATGCAGTGCCACTGGCATCATCACTGAGTTAAAAGGCAGGACTGCCCTCCATGCAATCGTGATCATTATTCATAGCAGAGATAATATATGTGTCCTTTGCCCTTTTACTTTACAGGGAGATAACATTATGCTTGATTTTATTGGATCATGAATTTCCAGCTCTAATTGTGCATGTCCTTTTTTAATTAGTACCATTAATACTACAGTCGGGTGAATTGCAGATGTGGATGCGGCAGGTAGCCTAGTGGTTAGAGTGTTGGGCCACTAACCGAAAGGTCGCATGTTTGAATACCCGAGCCGACAAGGTGAAAAATATGCCGATGTGCCCTTGAGCAAAGCACTTAACCTTAATTTGCTTCAGTGGCGCTGCACTACTATGGATGACCCTGTAAAAACAACACACAAACAAACATATTATGGGACATGGTCAAAAGTAGCACACTATATAGGGAATATGGTGCCATTTGAGATGCAGCCTGAGTCATAGCATATGTGTATATGTAATTGTAATGTGGGGGATTTAACATTAACTACTCCTGTAGCCATACTACGCCACCTTTTTTTATACATGAGGTGAGGTCCTCGGGACTAATCTAAAATACACAGGTTCTTTAAATCAGGGAGTGGAGCATGAGAATAACCTGTAAGATATCATACAAAAAATATAGGTTATATTTTTTTGTAACTGGAGCAACTCAATGACAGCTTGTTCTCAGAAACTTCCATAGCTTTGTGTTCAATACTTTCTGTCAACAGATAAAAGTTGCAGCTCATTTTTACCAATCTACTTCATCACAGACACATATTCAATCTCAGGAAGTTTCAATTAATAGTATGGTTTCTGACTCCACTATCATTAAAATATATAGGGAGGCGTGCCATGGGAGAAAGGGAATGGGCAGAAGTGGCTAGGGGCAAGTTACAGCATAAATGTACTAACAAGTTATTATCAATTTGGTCTAGGCCACGGTTGCCGCACCCATCCTCCCAAGTCTGCACATAGTAAGGGAATCCCCTGAATGACAGAAAATTCACAGTTTTTATAGACGGCAACACCCTTAATGAACATTTAGACACACCTGCGGCTGGCAAAGGCATGAGGGTGCGTTCACAATATTTAAACGGTTCTAACCCGTTACATCATTGGCTGGGATATAGACCTACAATGAGTCTATTAAACATTATGAACACCTGCTCTTTCCATGACATGGATTGACCAAGTGAATCAAGCTGAAAGCTATGATCCCTTATTGATGTTAATTGTTAAATCCACTTCAATCAGTGTATATGAAGGGGAGGAGACAGATTAAAGATTATTTTTAAGCCTTGAGACAATTGAGACATTGATTGTGTATGTGTGCCATTCAGTTATTCTTAATGTTTTGTACGCTCAGTGTACTGTAGTTCAGATCTTAGCTTTGTGGCATCTCCGTCATATGTGGGCTGAAATCCAGATGCATAGGGCTCACACAGATCAGACTGAATCTACTGTACTGTATGGAAGAAATACTGTACAGAACCACACAGTTCAGATTCAAGCTACATACTGTAGTGCAGGGGTCTTCAACCTTTTCTTGCCCAGGGACCCCATTATAGATTAGCAAAACAAATAAATGTCACATCTTGTCTTTTCATCAGGTGAATGATAATGGAAAGGAGAAGCAGGCCTAATCAACATTTTAAAAATGTATAGATTTGTTAGATAGTGTTTTATTATAATTGGATGAAGTGTAAACTCTAACATAGCCTATTAGCTAGAAAGGTAACTCAAAACAAATTTTTGCAAAGAGCAGCTGTTTAGCTGGTTAAACAAAGGTTAGCCAGTTGTTGGCAAAAATGTATAAGTCAAGAAAGCTTACCAGCAGTCAGCGGCACTTGCCGCACTGGTATCTTATTTAGGGGTGTTTTTTCAAAGCCTACAGTGCCTTCAGAAAGTATTCATACCCTTTGACTTTTTCCACATTTTGTTGTGTTACAGCTTGAATAAAAAATGGATTACATCGATTTTTTTTCTCACCCATCTACACACAATAGCCCATAATGACAAATTGAAAAAATGTTTTTAGAAATGTTTGCTAATTTATTGCAAATTAAATAGAGAAATATCTAATTTACATAAGTATTCACACCCCTGAGTCAATACATGTTAGAATCACCTTTGTCAGCGATTACAGCTGTGAGTCTTTCTGGGTAAGTCTCTAAGAGCTTTGCACATTACTATCAAAATAATTCTTCAAGCTCTGTCAAGTTGTTTGTTGATCATTGCTAGACAGCCATTTTCAAATCTTGCCATAGATTTTCAAGCCGATTTAAGTCTAAACTGTAGCTAGGCCACTGAGGAACATTCAATGTCATCTAGGTAAGCAACTAAAGTATATATTCGGCCAGTGTCTGTTGGAAAGGTTTTTCTCTAGGATTTTGCCTGTGCTTAGCTCTATTCTATTTATTTTAATCCCAAAAAACTCCCTAGTCCTTGCAGCTGACAAGCATACCCATAAAATGGAAAATATGAAGAGTGATACTCAGTGATGTATTGTGCTGGATGTTTCAGGACATAAAGTTTATTTCCTTGCCACATTATTTGCAGTTTTACTTTAGTGCCTTATTGCAAACAGGGTGCATGTATTGATACACCATCCAAAATGGAATTAATATCTTCACCATGCTCAAAGGGATATTGTATGTCTGCTTTTATTATTTTTACCCATCTACCAATACATTTACATTTTAGTCATTTAGCAGACGCTCTTATCCAGAGCAACTTACAGGAGCAATTAGGGTTAAGTGCCTTGCTCAAGGGCACATCGACAGATTTTTCACCTAGTCGGCTCAGGGATTAGAACCAGCAACCTTTCGGATAGTGGCACAACGCTCTTAACCACTAAGCTGCCCTTCGTTGCGAGACATTGGAAAACCTCCCTGGTCTTTGTGATTGAATATGTGTTTGAAATTCACAGCTCGACTGAGGGACTTTACAGATAATTGTATGTGTGGGGTAGAGAAATCAGGTAGTCATTCAAAAATCATGTTAAACACTATTATTGCACACAAAGTGTGTCCATGCAACTTATTCTGTGACTTGCTAATTAAGCACATTTTTACTCTTGAACTTATTTAGGCTTGCTATAACAAAGGGGTTGAATACTTATTGACTCAAAACATTTCAGCTTTTCATTTTTTATTCATTTGTAAACATTTCAAAAAACATAATTCCACTTTGACATTCAAATCAAATCGAATTGTATTTGTCACATGCGCCGAGTACAACAGGTGTAGTAGACCTTAGAGTGAAATGCTTACTTACAAGCCCTTAATCAACAATGCATATTTAAGAAAGAATATACAAAAAAAAAAAAAAAAAAAAAGACAAATAATTAAAGAGCAGCAGTAAAATAACAATAGTAAAATATCAATAGCGAGCTATATACAGGGGGTACTGGCACAGAGTCAATGTGCGAGGGCACCGGTTAGTCGAGGTAATTGAGGTAATATGTAAATGTAGGTAGAGTTATTAAAGTGACTATGCAAATAGATGATAAACAGAGAGTAGCGGGGGGGGGGGGGGGGGCAATAAAACAGTCTGGGTAGCCATTTGATCAGATATTCAGGAGTCTTATGGCTTGGTGGTAGAAGCTGTTTAGAAGCCTCTTGGACCGAGTCTTGGCGCTCCAGTACCGCTTGCTGTGCGGTAGCAGAGAGAACAGTCTATGACTAGGGTTGCTGGAGATTTTGAAAATTTTTAGGGCCTTCCTCTGATACCGCCTGGTATAGAGGTCCTGGATGGCAGGAAGCTTGGCCCCAGTGATGTACTGGGCCGTACGCACTACCCTCTGTAGTGCCTTGCGGTCGGAGGCCGAGCAGTTGCCATACCAGGCGGTGATGCAACTAGTCAGGATGCTCTCGATGGTGCAGCTGTAGAACCTTTTGAGGATCTGAGGACCCATGCCAAATCTTTTCAGTCTCCTGAGGGGGAATAGGTTTTGTCGTGCCCTCTTCACGACTGTATTGGTATGCTTGGAACATGTTAGTTTGTTGGTCATGTGGACACCAAGGAACTTGATGCTCTCAACCTGCTCCACTACAGCCCCATTGATGAAATTGGGGGCGAGCTCGGTCCTCTTCTTTTTCCTGTAGTCCACAATCATCTCCTTTGTCTTGATCACGTTGAGGGAGAGGTTGTTGTCCTGGCACCACACATTCAGGTCTCTGACCTCCTCCCTATAGGCTGTCTCATCGTTGTCGGTGATCAGGCCTACCACTGTTGTGTCATCGGCAAACTTAATGATGTTGTTGGAGTCGTGCCTGGCCATGCAGTCATGAGTGAACAGGGAGTATAGGAGGGGACTGAGCACGCACCCCTGAGGGGCCCCCGTGTTGATGATCAGCGTGGCGGATGTGTTGTTACCTACCCTTACCACCTGCGGGGCGGCCCGTCAGCAAGTCCAGGATCAAGTTGCAGAGGGAGGTTTTAGTCCCAGGGTCCTTAGCTTGGTGATGAACTTTGAGGGTACTATGGTGTTGAATGCTGAGCTGTAGTCAATGAAAAGCATTCTCAAATAGGTGTTATTTTTGTCCAGGTGTGAAAGGGTAGTGTGGAGTGAAATAGAGATTGCATCATCTGTGGATATGTTGGGGCAAATTGGAGTGAGTCTAGGGTTTCTGGGATAATGGTGTTGATGTGAGCCATGACCAGCCTTTCAAAGCACTTCATGGCTACAGAGTGCTACGGGTCGGTAGTCATTTAGGCAGGTTACCTTAGTGTTCTTGGGCACAGGGACTATGGTGGTCTGCTTGAAACGTGTTGGTATTACAGACTCAGACAGGAAGAGGTTGGCTACGGATAGCGTGATCACACAGTCGTCCAGAACAGCTGATGCTCTCATGCATGTTCCAGTGTTACTTGCCTCGAAGCGAGCATTGAAGTAATATATCTCGTCTGGTAGGGTCGTGTCACAGGCAGCTCGCGGCTTTGCTTCCCTTTGTAGTCTGTAATAGTTTGCAAGCCCTGCCACATCCGACGAGCGTCGGAGCCGGTGTACTACGATCTTAGTCCTGTATTGATGCTTTGCCTGTTTGATGGTTCGTCGGAGGGCATAGCGGGATTTCTTATAAGCTTATGGATTAGAGTCCAGCTCCTTGAAAGCGGCAGCTCTACCCTTTAGCTCAGTGCGGATGTTGCCTGTAATCCATGGCTTCTGGTTGGGGCATGTACGTACAGTCACTATGGGGACGACGTCATCGATGCTATTATTGATGAAGCCAGTGACTGATGTGGTGTACCCCTCAATGCCATCGGAAGAATCCCGGAACAAATTCCAGTCTGTGCTAGCAAAACACTCCTTTAGCTTAGCATCTGCTTCATCTGACCACTTTTTTATTGACAGAGTCACTGGTGCTTCCTGCTTTAGTTTTTGCTTGTAAGCAGGAATCAGGAGGATAGAATTATGGTCAGATTTTGCCAAATGGAGGGCGAGGGAGAGCTTTGTATTGTGGGGTATTGTGTGTAGACGAGTGACACAAAATCTGAATTTAATCAATTTTAAATTCAGGCTGTAACACAACAAAATATGGAAAAAGTCAAGGGGTGTGAATAAAGGCACTGTATGTCAGATACTCCAGAGAGTGTAATTGTCTCCAATGACTTTCTTGCTCAATATTAGGAGTTGAGAAATAATGTTGATGTTAGAATGAAAATACGATATTATCCTATTTTCTAATGTAGGTACAGTATGTCATTCAAAATGTGGTAATTCTGTTGTTGCTCATATTCATAAAAACATTGAAAAATATATATTTTCCACCTTTTTATTTTATTTTATATATTTTCGCTGACCCCCGGTTGAGTACTCCCGTTGAAGTGTATTGCAAGTGTATAGGCTCACACCGTTTGGCAGTTGTATAGAGAGGCCCCACAGTTCAGATTGAAGCTACTGTCGTGTGTGCCAGACATACAGAGACCCACATTTCAGATTGAAGCTACTGTATAGTATGGCAGAAATATAGAGCCACACATTTCAGATTGAAGATGTATCGAGAGGCCCCACAGTTCTGATTTAAGCTACTGTAGTGTATGACAGGGCTGTCATGTTCATGTTTTAGCTGTTACACTTACAGCCGCTTTGCTTTGTTAAAGAGATTAAATGCTGCCAGGGCTGCTTTTACTCTCTCCACTTCCCTCCACCTCCCTGCATCTCTCCACCTCCATCTCTCTCCACCTCCCTACCTCCCTCCACCTACAGTATCCTATTCAGCCCAGAGGAGAGGCAAAGCACACAGTCTCTCTGCTATGATCTGTTCTGCACTGGGTTGAGCTACATTGAGCTTTTGGTTGCATCCTAAATGGCACCATATTCCATATGGGGCCTTGTCAAAAATAGTGCACTATATAGGGAATAGGGTGCCATTTGAGATGCAGAATTTGTCAGTAGAACTCCTTAGTCCCCTCGCTCTTCTCATTTACTGCAGGTCTGCCTGAATACCTCCCAGACTTATTGATTTTTTAGTGGACTATGAGATAAAACTGGGTTAATCACGAACATAGAGTTAGAGTCCTTTGTTATTGGGCCAGGAACTTAATTGGATAATTTCACTGTGTGTGTGGGGGTTTGTGTATGTTTCAAGGATTTAGGGACCTGTCATGTCCAACAATCGGTCTTCAGGTCAAGCCCGGGAGAGCCAGGGTTGAACAGAGTTTAAACTAAACATGAGTGTTTTTGCAAGATAAGGGATTGATTGATGGTATTATTATTGATTCTGAACTGAATGAAAGTCGAATTTAGCCGCCACCATAGACAAAGGGAGTGGGCGGAGTAATAAAAGAGCGGGAAACTGAAGAGGGAGGGACTATACAGCTAGGGTGTGTGGAGGGCACTATATAAGATGGAGAGAGGGCGGGGGAGGCTACTCTGCAGACCAGCTTCCTTTTATTGAAATTCAATAAAGTAAATCTTCATTCAACAAAAACTTTGATTGTTAATAAAGTATAGTGATGAATTTCCACAACAAAGGACACATCTTTTGATTGATATTTTGACCCTATCCTCCTCTTCCTCCTCTCTTTTGATTTTCGCAGTACTGTGGATGAATGTGATCATTGAAATTGTGAACCCTGCCTCCCTCCTCTGTTTTGGTTTCCCTGCTCTGTTTCTATTCAACTATATCTATAGTGAATAGAGTCGTGTTTCTCACATAAGACCTCATTAGGGGGTGTGATAGGGACAGGGAAATGATAATGTAGAGGTTCTAGCCTGTCATTAGTGAGAAAGCAAGGAGGTGTGGGTGTGTGTTTGTGTGCGTGTGCATGCATGCATGTGACACGTCACGCCTTATGCTTTGCGGGTCCATTATTTCCTGCCTGATACTCATAGGCTAATTTGAGCTAACCTGCTGACTGTGAGCACTTCAAAGGCCACAGGAAATTACTCACTGTTGAAAGTCCTGTTATCACACCGCTAATTACAAATATACACATCCGATCTGTCCTTACACCAACTTTAACACCATCTTAATTATTAATTCAACTATGAAGCACACCAGGACAGCACCACAGCAGCCTACAGTACAACCACCTGTAAATTGCTAGACAGAAATGGCAAGACAGAAAGCATAATCACTCAGATAATCAATGACTGCATCTGAAATGGTACCCTTTTCACTACATATTGCAGTAAGTAAACTACTTTTGACCAGGGCCCATAGGGCTCTGGTAAAAAGTAGTGCACTTTATATGGAAGAGGGTGCCATTTTAGATGCAGCTATTGTGTTAACATGCTTTCCATATTTTCATGCTACTGTTTACCTCAACCTTCAACACGGAAATATGAGGAATTGGAAAAAAACTAAGCGTAAAAAAATAGGGCTACTGTATGTTGTGTGATTTTGTATCAAGGGAGAATTGGATAGTATATTTATGGTGTCACTTGACTTATGAAGGTGGATATGATATCTACACAAAGAATATATCCATACCATAGTGTGGATAAATAAAACCTAGTACCGTCTCCATTGGTAATACTTCACACATCATATCTCTTAATGTGAACACAAATCTCAAATCTCTGTTGTGCGTATACCATGTCCATCACCAACAAACAATACTTCTCCACTGGCAGCACTATTCCATCAAAAATAATATTGTGGTGAATTAGTTGACTGTTCGCTTCAGTTCACTGTACCTGTTTACCCCTTTCCATTCAGCTTGTCAAATCTGCAGATGATGCAATGATCACAGTGATGGATAAATTAATCTTGACAGCATCGACTCATTCAACATCTTTCAGTCAGTTAGTCATCCAGGCCCCTCCTATTAGGTCCCTGAAGGAGGGTCTCCTTAAAGTGAAATACACTATATATTCAAAAGTATGCGGACACCCCTTCAAATTAGTGGATTTGTCTATTTCAGCCACACCCGTTGCTGACAGGTTTATTACCGAGCAAACAGCCATGCAATCTCCATAGACAAACATTGGCAGTAGAATGGCCTTACTGAAGAGCTCAGCAACTTTCACGTGGCACTGTCATAGGATGCCACCTTTCGAACAAGTCAGTTCATCAAATTTCTGCCCTGCTAATGCTGCCCAGGTCAACTGTAAGTGCTGCTATTGTGAAGTGGAAACGTCTAGGAGCAACAACGGCTCAGCCGCGAAGTGGTAGGCCACACAACCTCACAAAACGGGACTGCCGAGTACTGAAGCGCGTAGCGCGTAAAAATCGTCCGTCCTCGGTTGCAACACTCACTACCAAGTTACAAACTACCTCTGGAATCACCGTCAGCACAAGAACTGTTCGTCGTGAGCTTCATGGCCGAGCAGCCACACACAAGCCTAAGATCACCATGCGTAATGCCAAGCGTCGGCTGGAGTGGTGTAAAGCTCGCCGCCATTGGACTCTGGAGCAGTGGAAACGCGTTCTCTGGAGTGATGAATCACGCTTCACCATCTGGCAGCCCGAAGGACGAATCTGGGTTTGGCGGATGCCAGGAAACGCTACCTGCCCCAATGCATAGTGCCAACTGTAAAGTTTGGTGGAGGAGGATTAATGGTCTGGTGCTAATTTTCATGGTTTGGCCTAGGCCCCTTAGATCCAGTGAAGGAAAATGTTAACGCTACAGCATACAATGACATTCTAGACGATTCTGTGCTTCCAACTTTGTGGCAACAGTTTGGGGAAGGCCCTATTTCAGCATGACAATGCACCAGTGCACAAAGCGAGGTCCATACAGAAATTGTTTGTCTAGATCGGTGTGGAAGAACTTGACTGGCATGCACAGAGCCCTGACCTCAACCCCATCAAACACCTTTGGGATGAATTGGAACGCCGACCTGTGAACCAGGCCTAATCACCCAACATCAGTGCCCAATCTCACTAATGCTCTTATGACTAAATGGAAGCAAGTCCCCGCAGCAATGTTCCAACATCAGTGCATTCGGAAAGTACTCAGACCCCTTGACCTTTTCCACATTTTGTTACATTACAGCCTTATTCTAAAATAGATTAAATCGTTTTTTCCTCTCATCAATCTACACACAATACCCCACAATGACAAAGCAAAAAAACATTTTAGATTTCTTTGCAAATGTATAAAAAAAAAAACGGAAATATTACATTTACATAAGTATTCAGACACTTTATTCAGTACTTTGTTGAAGCACCTTTGACAGCGATTACAGCCTTGAGTATTCTTGGGTATGACATTACAAGCTTGGCACACCTGTATTTGGGGAGTTTCTCCCATTCTTCTCTGCAGATCTTCTCAAGCTCTGTCAGGTTGGATGGGGAGCGTTGGTACACAGCTTTTTTCAGGTCTCTCCAGAGATGTTCGATCTGGTTCAAGTCCGGGCTCTGGCTGAGCCACTCAAGGACATTCAGAGACTTGTCCCGAAGCCACACCTACATTGTCTTGGCTGTGTGCTTAGGATCGTTGTCCTATTGGAAGGTGAACCTTCGCCCCGGTCTGAGGTCCTGGTGGCTCTGGAGCAGGTTTTCATCAAGGATCTCTCTGTACTTTGCTCTGTTCATCTTTCCCTCAATCCTGACTAGTCTCCCAGTCCCTACCGCTGAAAAGCATCCCCAAAGCATGATGCTGCTACCACCATGCTTCACCGTAGGGATGGTGCCAGGATTCCTCCGAACGTGTCGCTTGGCTTTCAGGCCAAAGAGTTCAATCTTGTTTTCATCAGACCAGAGAATCTTGTTTCTCATGGTCTGAGAGTCTTTAGGTGCCTTTTGGCAAACTCCAAGTGGGCTGTCATGTGCCTTTTACTGAGGAGTGTCTTCCGTCTGGCCACTACTGGTGTAGTGCTGCAGAGATGGATGTCCTTCTGGAAGGTTCTCCCATCTCCACAGAGGAACTCTGGAGCTTTGTAAGAGTGACCATGGGGTTCTTGGTCACCTCCCTGACCATGGCCTTTCTCCCCCGATTGCTAAGTTTGGCCGGGCGGCCAGCTCTAGGAAGAGTCTTGGTGGTTCGAAAGTTCTTCCATTTAAGAATGATGGAGGCCACTTCTTGGGAACCTTCAGTGCTGCAGAAATGTTTTGGTAACCTTCCCCAGATCTGTGCTTCAACACAATTCTATTCTATTCTATCTCAGCGCTCTACAGACAATTCCTTCGACTTCATGGCTTGGTTTTTGCTCTGACATGCACTGTCAACTGTGAGACCTTATAAAGACAGGTGTGTTCCTTTCCAAATCATGTCCAATCATTTGAATTTACCACAGGTGGACTCCAATCAAGTTGTAGAAACATCTCAAGGATGATAAATGGAAACAGGATGCACCTGAGCTCAATTTCGAGTCTCATAGCAAAGGGTCTGAATACTTATGTAAATAATGTATTTATGTTTTAAATGTTTTATAAATGTGAAAAAAAAATCTAAAAACCTGTTTTCTCTTTGTCATTATGGGGTATTGTGTGTAGATTAATGAGATTATGATTGATAATTGTTTTTATTTAATCAATTGTAGAATAAGGCTGTAACGTAACAAAATGTGGAAAAAGGGAAGAGTCTGTATATTTTCTGAATGCACTGTATCAGTGTGGCCATGACCAGTAAGCGAGCGCCGAATGTCTTTCATTTCAATGGGGACCGTCCACAACAGAGTGGTATCGTGCTGCCTTGAGGTTAAAGGCTTCGTTGCGAAATGGATGCTGCATACATTGTCACACCCTGATCTGTTTCACCTGTCTTTGTAATTGTCTCCATCCCCCTCCTGGTGTCGGCCATCTTCCCCATTATTCCCAGTGTATTTATACCTGTGTTCTTTGTTTGTCTGTTGCCAGTTCGTTTTGTTTCGTCAAGCCTACCAGCTGTTTTCCCCTTGCTCCTGTCTTTTTCAAGTTCCTGTTTCTAGTTTTCCCGGTTTTGTCCATTCTGCCTGCCCTGACCCTGACCCTGAGCCTGCCTGCCGTTCTGTACCTTGTCACACCACCCTGGATTATCGACCTCTGCCTGCCCTGACCCTGAGACTGCCTGACGTTCTGTACCTTTTGGACTCTGATCTGGATTACTGACCTCTGTCTGCCGTTGACCTGTCGGTTGCCTGCCCCCTGTTTTTGTAATAAACTTTTGTTACTTCGACACTGTCTGCATCTGGGTCTTCTCTTGAAAATAAAGACAAATGACAAGTACAAAATTATTAGCAGCCCAGAGCTAGTACTTGGTTGCACAGCCTTCTAGATAACTGCAGAAAAACACTTGTTGTAGCCATCAATGAGCTTGCTGCACCTTTTTACTGGCAATTTGGCCCACTCTTCAGAAGCAAACTCCTCTAATTCTTCAATGTTTGAGGAGTGCCCTCTACTAACTGCTGTTTTCAGCTCTCACCATAGGTTATGGATGGGATTCAGATCTGGACTATTCGCTCGCCACTCCAGAACAGTCCACTGTTTCTTCTTGAACCATTCCAGGGTGCTCTTTGATGTGTGTTTGTGATTAGGGTTAGGTTCAAGTTCCCCAGTACCAGAGGCAGCAAAGCAACCCCACAGCATTATCACATCTCCCCCATGTTTGATTTTAAAGAGGGTGTTATTATTTGTATTTATATTTATTAATTTGGGCATTGGTAAACATAGGAAAGCCTGATTGAACTTCTCAAAAACCCACCTATACAAGCCTAAATCCTGGGGAAAATGGTATGTGGACCAATGAAACACAAATAGAGCTCTTTGATAAAATAGATAAGCGCAATTTTTACTGACGACTAAATGAAGCATTCAATAAAAAGAACACCCTCCCTACAATCAAACATGGGTGAGGTTTGATAATGGTTTGTGGTTGCTTTGCTGCTTCTGGTACTTGGAGCATTGAATGTGTGCAAGGAATCATGAAATCAGTAGATTATCAGGTGTTTTGGAGTCCAATGTTCTGGAGTGTCCAGCGAAGAGTGAAAACAGCAGTTGGTGGAGGGCAAACCTCAAACCTTGAAGAATTAAAGCAGTTTGCTGCTGAAAAATGGGACAAATTGCCAGGAGTTAGGTGCAGCAAGCTCATTGATGGCTACAATGAGTGTTTTTCTGCAGTTATCTTGGCCAAAGGCTGTGCAACTAACTACTATCTCTGGAGTGCCAATAATTGTGTCCTTGTCATTTGTCTTTATTTTCAAAATCGTAAACTTAAGTTTACAAAAATTATATTGGTCCTGCAATATTGAAACTCCAATAACAAGGTGTGGAGACCAACATTTTAAGTTATTTTAGAAGAAATAGGAAATTATTGTAGCTGCCTTCATTGGT
This sequence comes from Coregonus lavaretus, assembly GCF_964263955.1. Classification (NCBI taxonomy): domain Eukaryota; kingdom Metazoa; phylum Chordata; class Actinopteri; order Salmoniformes; family Salmonidae; genus Coregonus; species Coregonus lavaretus. The sequence continues at coordinate 26,399,302 of NC_139989.1, read as the reverse complement.
TCAAATATTGTGCTGGTGTTCGATATGCTACAGAGATGGCAAGTATCTTATGCTGAAATCACAACAGCTGCGTGAATTCTGGCACTCTGAAATATGCTTTTGTTTTCTGATTGGTTTAAAGTGATCCAATCGCTTTCGATTTTTGTTTTTGAGTAACTCCCACTGGGGAAAATGCTTTCAATAGTACGGTTTCCAAACTGATAGCGCAGCGGTAATCAGTTTGGGAGTTACGAGACTACTACTTTTGACCAGCTTGTAGGACCAAAGTGAAGGGTGGCATGGACAACCTAGAGCCAACAGAAGCCAATTTTAGTTATCTTTCTCTGGAAATGGCTGGAAAGTAATCCCATTCACTGCCAGTTACTGTAGCCCTCCATCAACCCCAAAAGTAGTGCACTATAAAGGGAATAGGGTGCCATTTGGGATACACACCATGTCACTCAGATGAAAGTCTAATGCAGGCAAATGTATGCAAAGGAATTAACAAAAAGCCTAAGGAAACAGTCCTCATTAATTATTCCGATAGACATTAATTGATACCTTTTTATGGCAGACAACCCTTATCGGCTTTAACCACTTTCTGTGTGTGGGGCTGGTGTGTACTGTAATTATTGTATTTAGTGAACTAGTGCTTATCTATAATTCAATATAGTTTCATTTCTTTACTTGAAATGTTGCTATAATCTGGGTGTTGATATTTGATTGGTATGAACCTCCTGTTTTCTCCTGTTGGCTTCAAAGTAGATTTGTTCAATGATTTGGCTTACATTTTTCATACATTTTGGGGTTCATCGAACCTGGGTATTTGTTATGTTTATCTTTTGCTAAAACGTTGTCTTTCAAATACTTTAGCTGCTGCTTGATTGAGCTTGCCTTTTGTAAAAGTCCCAAAAGTGCAAACCCTGCTCTTCAGGCTCAATCAAACTGTGGTCACTACAGAGATTATGAGGATTTACAATCATAGCCAGTGATTACCCCTTAAGAGAGTTCCCCTATGGTTGTGTAATCAATGTGCCAGTGACAGGACGGTACTGTCTTCATCCCTCATTAGAGAGGTCCCCTATTGTTGTGGTGAAGCTAAATGTTGTGGCGGTGCTAAATGTCACTCACTCACTCATGCACACACATGGTATTTGTGCTGTAATATGATCCAAGAAGATGTCATATTATGTCATCACGGATATATTCCTTTAAGCATTAACTTTCCCCCCTAAATGCACTATAAACATATAAAAGTGTACCATAAGAAATCCATATTCTTGGATTAGTTCAGAGCTGGTGTGTAGATCTGAGTGTAGATAACGGACAAAATTGATGTAGATTCTTCAGATAAGGAGCCTCTGTATCTGTGCACACTTCTAAGAGTGTTCTCTAGTTAAAACTTCTTTCATTCTTTGGTAAAGGATCGAAATCGACACAGCTGGGAATTTTGTAATCTATATTTCTAATCCTTTAAAGTGGAATAATACACTACAAGCTGGGCTTCATCAAATTAGAATCGTGATGTGAAAACTAAATACATTTTTTCAAGATGTGAAATCCTCTCTAAAATTACTTTCAAAAAATTTCTAAATTACATGCTGTAGGACCATGATAAAACCGTTATATTTATCATTATTTTTCAGCAGCACGTGGGCTATTGTTTCTGATTTACCATGGAGATCTCTTGCAGTGACACTGAAAGGAATACTGTGCTTGTATTTATGCACTGATGCTCAAGCCAATATCAATATCAATGAGCCAGTGTCCATGATTTTTACTAGTATTGAATGATCTGTACTGTATCTGTATTACAAATCTCACTGTCTGTATTTCCTCTGCCATCTGTTTTCTATTTTACAGTCAAATGGTCATACTCACAGATTTGTGCATTCACATCACACATCTCATGTATTCTGCAGGGTTGAAGCCAAGATACACTGACAGGAAAGCTTCCAAGATATGGATACATTGTGAGGCAGGTTAGAGGTGTAACATTGCATTCATTTCGAAGCAAAATATTGTGCATTAATTTGTGTCCTGACAAACTGTGAAAAGATTTATATATGAACAGGAAATGTCCTTACAATGGGTGAAACAGGTCAACAATAGTGCACTAAATGGATTATTTGTAATGTTTTTTATTTTCCCCTAACCCTACCACCCCTCCCCTAATTGGAGTAAACTAATGAACAACAATACTTAGGCTTCCACTTCCAGCTTATACAAACTATATACATTTCATGGACAGTATATTTTACATTTCTTATGTTTTGTTTGTTTTTAGTGCCAGCCTTCAGCTACCCTCAACCCCTCCCATCTATCTCTGAAGACCATCCGGTTTTGATTTCTAGCTGCCATATAATTTTCCACTGTGCTGTGATGTTTCACAAAAGTTCTGAACCTTTCTATTCTCATTGTTTCTACAGACTTAACACCTTTGCTAAGAGTATAATTATATTATTGATCGATTGACTATGACTTATCAAATCACCCAGCAGTGCTATTTGCAGAGTTAGCTCCAAGTAAACGTCGACTTTTTTCAGCCATCCCTGAACCTGCGACCTAAAACCAGCTACATATCGTCAATGTATTATTACTAAATGGATTATTACCATAACAACGTTGTGCATCTTTCAATTTACCAAACCAATTCTACAGTTAGAAGAACAAAAGTGAATACATTACATATCAATCAATCAATCAATTTTATTTTATATAGCCCTTCTTACATCAGCTAATATCTCGAAGTGCTGTACAGAAACCCAGCCTAAAACCCCAAACAGCTAGTAATGCAGGTGTAGAAGCACGGTGGCTAGGAAAAACTCCCTAGAAAGGCAAAACCTAGGAAGAAACCTAGAGAGGAACCAGGCTATGAGGGGTGGCCAGTCCTCTTCTGGCTGTGCCGGGTGGAGATTATAACAGAACCATGCCAAGATGTTCAAAAATGTTCATAAGTGACAAGCATGGTCAAATAATAATCAGGAATAAATCTCAGTTGGCTTTTCATAGCCGATCATTAGAGTTTAAAACAGCAGGTCTGGGACAGGTAGGGGTTCCATAACCGCAGGCAGAACAGTTTAAACTGGAATAGCAGCAAGGCCAGGCGGACTGGGGATAGCAAGGAGTCACCACGGCCGGTAGTCCCGACGTATGGTCCTAGGGCTCAGACATATTGTCTCCTCAGACTACTTAGTAGTGTGACACAATGGAAACAAGCAGCTTAGAGCCATCAAAGACACAGTAATGAGTAGCCATGCTGGTTTTAATAGCCATTCCTTGTTTGGAGAAGATGATTGGATTGAATTATGTTTTAGTAGTTGTAACTTTGAATGTCTGCTTCTGTGTTTACTTGCAAGTGTATAATGAAGACTTGAATTGGATATGTAAATGTGATGATTCATTGTTCAATCAAATCATATTTGGACTATTCTATTGATATGAAAGAGCAGTATAAAAAAATGAAAGACATTCATATCTCTAAACTTTAATCAAATGTTGTATTAAATTGTGGATGAATATAGCATGCCAGTAAGTGTTTTTCCAAAATAAACTACTTAATTTATCTAATTATCTTGTTTTATTTTGGAAGTGTTGATTAGAAAGCAGCTCTTCAGGGTATGTAGAGATGTTGACACTTTATATAAGTCTTTACCCAATTACCAATGTAATAGATTACTAGTAAAATCCAAGTCTGACTTGGTCAGTCAGTCGGTCAGTCAGTCAAATGCATAACAATGCAATTTGGAGACCTACTGCATGACGTTTTCTTCATAAAGGTTAGTTGTGCATTTCCACTAAATCAGCCTCCTCCCGTGGCTATTTCCTGGATACACTGTAGTGACTAGAAGGTAAAAGTTTAATGTGTTTGATTTAACATTTATGCTGTTTCCTCTCCCTCAGAGCCATGCTCTTTATCGGTTCAGAGAAAAATAGGTTATTAATAGACCTAGAGGGACACTACAAGTGCAAAAGAACATGGGGTTTCATCTATCTTTACACCTGGGTTGTACTTACTGTACAGTAGATTCTCTGTGGTAAGAATTATGGAATTACATTTAGTGTACATGCATACTGATCTAAGCAGCTCACTTCTACGTGTAGCTGTTCTCCATACTACTAACAAATCATGCATGAATTTGCCTCAGCTAACTCGTGTCTTATTCTCTACTGCAATGCCGTAATGTATACATACAGTGGGTTTCATTTTGCTGTTCCTAATTGATTGTGAGTTTGTATGTACAACTACATGTAACATTTATGGCGTTCCAGACTGGTCTTCACAAGCACATACATGGCTCTGGAATGCACTGTCCTATTGGCAAAGGAAACCATAAAAAAGGAGTCTTTCTATTAACAAAAACAGCCTCAACTCCTCAACCCCACAAGGTCTTCCTGAAGTGGTCAAATTGTATTTTCAGGGTACTGGGAACATTGTAGCATATTGTCTACATCCCACATGGCACCCTACTCACTTTAGAGTGCACTACTTTTGACCAGAGCCTAGAGAATATGGTGCCATTTGGGACTCAGACAAAATGCTACAGTATTCCCAGGACAGGTTGATAAGGAACTCAGTAAGTCATTAACACCAATAAACATGTTCGCCATAATCTCGTTGTAAATTAAATTACGCTGTTACACAGCAGTTGTCTTTATCAGTAGCTTTAGCACAACGCAACATCACATCACGTCATGTTGTTTTGAATCACAACAGGGAATCTATCTAGTGCAATGCCTTGTCCTTAATCCCATTTTGCAAATAATTACACACCACTTCAGAAACTTGACCCTGTTCGACCCAGATTGCGGGATGTTTGGAAAAACGTGTACCTAAAATACCACTCCATTGTGTGATATCCACAAGGGGAGTGCTTGGCAGCGTGATTGTTCATATGAATAGTCCTCACATTCATAGCCCAACCTTCATTAGCATATCTGGCTCACTGTGCAGACATTAAACGCAGGTGGAGCACAACAAGGGTATTGTCACATTTTGTTTATCACACAAAGGGAGGCACACACACTCTTCCTTCACTTCATCTGTCTCACACAGACACAGACCATCGGGGGTGCATGCCTAGCATACTCTGTTTACGTCCCAAATGATATCCTATTCCCTATGTAGTGCACTAGTTTTGACCACAGCCATATGGGCCCTGGTCAAAAGTAGTGCACTACACAGGGAATAGGGTGCCATTTGGGACGCATACTCTCTTGTTGTAATTGCCTGGCTGCTAAAATGAATGCCGACCCATACTGTTTGTAGCGTCTCGTTAGCTGTTCTATTGTATCATCTTTGTCTCTTTATTTAGATACTGTGTTGCTGTTGTTCCATTGTTGAATATACATTTGAGGCAAACAATGGAAACACATGTCTACATCATACTGCTGCATGTCTTGATGTTTGTGTGCTGTAGATGCGCAACATGCAAGTCTTTATAGTGGGCATTAGACAATACATACAATCACCATTAAGGATGTGCACTGTCCATTCATGTACTCTAAAAGCGCAAAATGCTAGAGTCGATAGAGGCCATACTATGGCAGGCCTATCCAATCACCATTAAGGATGTGCACTGTCCATTCAAGAACTGTCTATAGATTCAATGGTTAATTTAAAAGGTCATAATTACTATGACTCCACTTTGCCATCCATGCACCAAAAGTTAATTGCAGTAATATCATTATATAAAAAGGAATGACATCCTGTGAAAAGAAAAAGATGGAAACCTCTCAAACATCTTATCTTTAGTGATTCCTAAGAATGTAAGGACTCTAACAATCTGTGAGTTCTTGGAAGTCTCAGCAGGAGCCAAATAACAGCTGAACAGGAAAAATACTTGTCCTCTCCAACACGCCTCAACGAAGAAAGGAGCAATTGAGTATTTCACTGAGCGTTAAGAAAATGACCTCTTTTCACAACCAAGTCACCTGGGGAGAGGATTAAATTAGACACAATTATTCAAAGCTGTACTTTCAGAATGGTGGACACTTCATATCTATCTGACAAGACACTTCTTGTTCAACACAGTTAAGGGTTTATTTTATTCTGAACAACTTTAAGCTATTAGCTCAGCTAACGATAAATTCACTTCTTACACATGGAGCACTTGCTCCAAATTTGAGGTCTACATATTCAACATCCCACACATTTCATATCTAAGAAACTGTATCTAACCAAATACTAAACAAAAACCCACATACTCAACAGACACAAGGAAACCACACTGATATACGAGTCAGATGAGTCTATTTACAATTAATCGCAGTAGCACAGCCAGATTATTTAAACCGACAATTGAAGTTGGGGCGCAGCTAATTAACAGTGATTTCTAAATACACAGGCTGTGTGATCGCATGTTGATTACCACATGGACAGCACAGCGAGATATATTCCTCTTCTTCCGCCTGCCTGCTCCTCACAGCATGATACCTGTATGATAATAATAATGAGGATTCTCATTCAAAACAGTTCACAAGCAGGTTTTGATCAAACTATCAAATCATCACCTCAAACCAGCTCCATCAGTGTCACTCTTTCATTTAGATCATAGTGCTGTTAGGCACCTGACAATGAGGGTATTTAAAGACAAGCTACATTATTTAACAGTCACCAGGCAAGGTTATGATGACAAGCTACATGCTATTTAGGGTTAAGATGCAAAGCTACTGTACCTGTTTTTTAACAGCCATATCATGGAATGTAAGTGGATTAATTGTACCGCATAATGTGAAGGGCCGGGATGATACCAGTATTGGAATATTTTTCCATGGCAAAAATTTTAACACGAAGCGCACCAAACTCTTTGGTTCTTTAAAAACATGCTGTATGTCAAATATTGTTTGCAATAGCTTAGAAGATAAATACATTTGACTCTGGATGACAACGTAATGATGTTTGTTTCCAGCATTAGGGCTATTCTCCTAGAGAAGTTAAATCCGCTTCGTGTTTTGTTTCCTTGCCACAATACTAACAAGTATTGCGATACTGGTATTGTCCCGGTCCTAATAATGTGCAGGTGTTGTCTTTCCAATCTCTACTGACTCAGAACATGTCACCCAACACCTTGGCATATTTACTTTTTAGATTTTAATAGATAATGTCATGAATCTAGCCTCATATGGACCTAGCCTCAACAGTAAATATAAGCAACACGTTAACCTCTCTCTCTCTCTCTCTCTCTCTCTCTCTCTCTCTCTCTCTCTCTCTCTCTCTCTCTCTCTCTCTCTCTCTCTCTCATTCTCACACTTTCTCTTCTCTCTCTCTCTCTCTCTCGCCCCTCTCTATCTACCCCCTCTCTCCTCTCCTCTCGCTGTCTGCCACAGCTGAATGACCTCATTGATCACGGGTCCCGCTCGTTCGCTCATTCCGATAGCGTCTCTCACCTGGCAGGTCACCGCAGCACTAAGCAACATTTCCGTTCCCTGGTTGTTGTAAACGTTAAAGTGTGATAAGTTTATCAATTATGCCCAGGTGTGTGCCTGGTCAGGCTGGCGGGGGCCCTGCACTGGCACAGGGCATTAGCGTTGTAATTATGTTTTAGATGGATAATGGCTTATTTACAAAACCCAGTCATTCTCAGGGTCACGTTCACTCCACATGAAGCAATTTGCTTTGATAGACCCTCAGAAACTGCTTGTGCATGCAAATAGTTGCATTAGTGACCTCTCTCTCTCTCTCTCTCTCTCTCTCTCTCTCTCTCTCTCTCTCTCTCTCTCTCTCTCTCTCTCTCTCTCTCTCTCTCTCTCTCTCTCTCTCTCTCTCTCTCTCTCTCTCTCTCTCTCTCTCTCTCTCTCTCTCTCTCTCTCTCTCTCTCTCTCTCTCTCTCTCTCTCTCTCTCTCTCTCTCTCTCTCTCTCTCTCTCTCTCTCTCTCTCTCTCTCTCTCTCTCTCTCTCTCTCCCTCTCTCTCGCAGCGTAGCTTGGAGAGGCTATTACATTACAGCCAAACTCTGGGTACCATTACCAGCCAGAGAGGAAGTGCGATGGAGCAGCAGCCAGACTCTCTCTTCAGACTGTTAGCACTGCTTTTGTTTAATTTAGGTACTTGTCTGAGGGAAAGGTACTTGTTATACCTTTCAAACACCCTCCCTAGTTGATAATTGACTAGGACATGTAGTCTTTATTTGGCCTGTGGTAGATATACAGATTATATTGCATATTGGAAATGGACCCGCTGTGCTCGCTGTCGGATGTTGTGTGTGCTAGCGGTAAGTGTGTACACAGAGTGGATGCCATTGACATGAATGTAGATGGCCCTCATCTCAATGACTCTGTCTGTGTTCCAAATGGCACCCTATTCCCTATTTAGTGCACTACTTTTGATCAGGGCCAATAGGGCTCTGGTCAAAAGTAATGCACTATTTAAGGAATAGGGTGCCATTTGAGACTCACTCTCATTAATCCCACACAGCACAGAGAGCAGGATGACAGACAGATAAGAGTTGTACACACAGAACCAGCCCTATTATGAGACTAAGTCAACACTAAATCTATTCTGCCAGCATGGACTGAGTTGATAATATACTGAAATGCAAACAAGCATTATAAACCAAATTAACATGATAACCTTTGCTTCTGGTTATGGCATATTAGTACTAAGCGATCATGCTACAGCTGTGAAAAATAGCATTTACTTATATACTTCTCCTAACTCTGTGTAAAGTGCTAAAGTTCTAACTGAATGATTGATCATTCAACTTCATTGTTCCTTTTTTGTCACTGTTGCAGCGAAAGTATTAATGTCAATAATCTCCACAAAACAGGAAATCTAATGTTTGAAACCTTGTTACCCTTACTAAAGGCTTTCCATATGATGTGATAGGCTACATCTGTTTTTCTAATTGTGTAGTGCAAATGGTTGGTTATCACAACAGGGTGCATTGACTCCATGGAGCAAGCCAAATAATGATGCATTCAAGTCTGGCATTTAAGGAGATGTTGCATCAGCTGAATGTCTGACAGGCAGCATATATCTAACGCTGTTTGTGTCCATCCCCACTCCAATATAAAGTGCTCCTCCCAGCCCAGCCGGCAAGCTGTTGTCAGAAAATAAGTCAGCACTCTCCAAGGACTGTGTGCAGGTGGTGGGCCAGACAGAAGTAGCTTTGCAGGAGGGAGAGATGGAGGGAGGGAGTCCATGCAAAAATGAAGTGTCAGGAGGTGCTTAGAGAGGATGAGAAACACACAGGATACACAGAGGAGGAGAAAGGGAGGAGAGAGGGAGGAAGACAGATATAGCTGGGTGAGACCAAGAGCAGAGCAGGGGGGGAAAGAACAACACCAGGAGAGAAAGACAGATAGGTGTGAGTCAAGACAAAGCACCGGGGAGGGAGGAGGATGACACAAAGACTGTGGTTCAAGAAAAAAGGCTGGGCAAGAAATTGAGAGTAATTGAAAAGAGAGATAAAGAGATAAAAGGAAGGAGAAATAAAGCAGAGGTGAATCTGGCCAGGGGCCAGCAGGGTGGGTGGAGAGAGAGAGAGACCGAATAAGAGCTTGTCACTGAGAGCCTATTGTCCAGATGTTGGGGCACACAGAGGTCTGTGCATCCCATGATCACCAACAGCTTGAGTATGGCTGACTGTTCAGGCCTCTCAGTGCCTCTCAGCCAGGCGGTCAGGTGGGCTGGGGACAGATATAATAATGTTGGAGGGTACTGCAGGGAACCGGAGCGGCTGGGGTCTAATGAAGCACCATGTTCACACAATCACCACGTAAATACATTTCAGCGTGGCCCTCCGCCTGCTAGCCACTACCACATGATAGCTGCCTGCACCGCTTTATACCTTTTCATGCCTTAAAGAAAATGGAACAGTCGTCGGAGATAATGGAGTGTGTGAACCCTTTGTCCTTTTATATAAACAACAATAACAGAGAAAGATAACCCCTTGGATGATGTAATGAGTGTGTGTGGGGGGTGGTGTGTGTGTGTGTTTGTTTGTGTGTGTATAGGGGGGTGCAGGTAAACATATTATGCTATGATAAATTAATGGGGTTGGCAGGGATTTTGTATGTGAAATGGAACCTGATGTTAGTCTACAGGGAAAGGGTAATATTTACGGAACACTGATCAGCATTATTATGCAACAACAACATCTTAGACAGTCCCCTTATTGCATTTAATGTGTTTAATGCATGAAATCAAAGATTTATTTTGCAGCATGTTTGGTCAGTCCACAAACCCTAACCCTTGTCCCAACCCTAACCCTAACCTCAACTCTAACCCAAGACTTGAGGCTAACCCTATCCTCACCACTTACCCTACACTCTTAAAAATAAAGGTGCAAGTTGGAACCAAATAAGGTTCTTGAGAGCGATGCTATAAGTGATCCATTTTAGGGTCTCTGAAGAACTTTAAATGGGATGGTTCTTTCAAGAATCATACAAAAATCCAAAACCAGAAATGTTTCAGCCCTTCAGGACTGGAATCGAATAGCCCTGCTGTAGGCATATAGACCTTATTTGCATATTTCCCAGGTTGCCTTTTGGGTGAATTCTAGTTACCAGTACCACCCATGACTGTGATTGCTAGTGAGAGAGACATAATTGTTGTTTTCATTCATTTTCAGTACTGTGGCCTTCACCAAGTGAGATCCTAAGTGAATATGTTATCATTGAAATGTAATTCTTTAAGACAATAAATATTTCATAATGCGTGGCTTCACAACATTTTCAGATTTGAAGAAAATGGCAGAAAATATGCTGCTGAAGTCTGACGAGAGTGGATTCAAATTCATTGCTTTAACTCAGGGCTGCCCAACCCTCTTCCTGGAGCTCTACTGTCCTGTAGGTTTTCAGTCCAACCCTAATTTAGCATATCTGATTCAGCTAGTTAAGGTCTTGTTGAGCAGCTAATAAGTAGAATCAAGTGTGTTAAATTAGGGTTGGACTGGAAACCCACAGGGCGGTAGATCTCCAGGAAGAGGGTTGGGCAGCCCTGCTTTAACTGATTATGACAAATTTTAAGAAATGTAATAAAGTAATGACTTTTCAAATAAGTTTCAGTACGTTGGCTGAAGATGTGTTAGCTACGCTAGCCTTACGAACCGCATAGCATATCATTACAGTAGTTGCTTGTATGTTCCAGGATGTTAGCTAGCTACATAACGTTACTTAGCATATAGCTAATATACTGGCAAATTCGATGTATTAGTAGTTAACTAACTAACTACCCAACGTTTATTGACTTGATTATTCACTTCATTCTTTGCTTAGCTACGTGATATAGTTGGTGTGCATTCTCAATGGACATTGTTAATGCAGTCGTAAGATGTCTAGCTAGTAATTTGTTATGATAACAAGCTAACAAGAAGTTGCATAGCAATAGCATCAACTTCCGGTAGACAGGCGAAGCGCTAGTACACTCTACTGAAAGGAGACCATTCTTTAACAGTAAACTGAAACGAACTAATAGTATATAGTATGTAGTATATACTCATTAAGTATGGTATGGGTATTCGAACACAGCTCAGGTCTCATTTGAGGTGTTTATTTATGCTCTCCTTACTGATTAAGGGGGTTATCTACGGGACACATAAATGTATCTTAAAGTAACACAATAATAGGATGAAACAAAAACTGTTTTTGAAGAAAAAGTTTATATGTCAATGGGCCCTATAGGCTCTGGTCAAAAGTAGTGCACTATTTGGGACACATCCACAGTGAGTCTGTAATGAGGTAATCAAAATGGAAAGATCATTATCTGCCAAGGCAATCAGAGATTTTTTGAAATTCAGAGAAAGAAAAACCCAGCAGCCAGATTAATTACTTGAACAGCAGCAAACTGACAAGGGTATCACCAACATCTAGACCCATTTTTGTATAACAGTATTACTCACAGAAAACTCAACTTGTTCCACTCTCTGCTGTCCAAACCAGAAGTTGTTTTCACGTATGTGTGATAGGGTTATATGGCCATAGCATTTTGGTTATTGATATTGACAGGACACCAAATGGAAAATTATTTTGATACTTGATAGTAGGAAAATAAAATAATAGACCCATACGAAAACATGCTTGGGTAGCATATCAGTATCATTGATATATTTGTAAACTACAAAACTATCATTAGGCATGCAATAATAAATTGTCCTATAATATTAGGTTTTACCAAACCAGTAAACACAGCTCAGGTGTATGCTACAGTATATTCAGCTGGGGCCAAAAGGACTGGGTCAGTTTTCAGTTGGCAGGTGTGGAGAAAGTTTATTATATTTTTAAACGGCAGGTACCTTAGTGGTTAAGAGCGTAGTGCCAGTAACCGAAAGGTTGCTGGTTCTAATCCCCGAGCCGACTAGGTGAAAAATCTGCCGATGTACCCTTGAGCAAGGCACATAACCCTAATTGTTCCTGTAAGTCGCTCTGGATAAGAGTATCTGCTAAATGACAAAAAAGAAACAGCTGAAATGTATAGACATTTTCATTATATTTGAGATTTGTTTTATTTAATTTTCAGCTGAAATTGCATTAACAGCCTGAAATTGTCTCCATACAGTAGCTTTAAAAAAGGGAAGCTCAATGGTGTTTTCCCCCCAAGAAGAAGACGCAACGTGAGAGCTAGGCGGATAGAGCCTCGTAAATGGCGTCCCTTGAGAAAGCAAGAAACAGATGTATGTCAGGAGAAGTGCAGTATTATCATAAGGAGACGTATACTTGGATGACGGAGGAGGAATGGAGGGAAAAAGAGAGGCAGAAGAGGTCTAAGAGAGAGAGGGAGGAAGACTGTGAGCTTGAGTCGGTAGAAAATGGAGGAAAAAAGGGAGAAGGTTTGTTAAAGAAGAATGGTAGGAAATGTAAGCAAAGTGAGCTGAAGACAGGAGGAGAAATGGAAGTGAATGAGGGTGAAGTATCGGAGGTGTGTTGAAGTACTCATAGCCCGAGGCTTGCACAGAGGGTCAGGATAAAGATGAGTCTGTGACAGTAGGAGTGAAGTTTTTGGAAAAAGTGGACCCTTGCCTTTTGGCTAATCCATTTGTGGTTTCAGGATGGGTGAAAAAAGTGTTGGGTATAGTGGAATCGGTGAGGGTAACCAGAAGTGGTCTATGATAATTGTTTGTGTTTCTGTTGGTCAGAGGGAGAAGGCGCTCAGAGTTAAACAAATGGGGGAAATAATTTTGAATTAATTCGCTCTCAAGAAAAGGGTGCCATTGAAAGGAGTGATTACTGGGGTAGCAGTAAATGTAAAAGTTGACCAACTGAAGGGGAAGATTCCCAGTGTTTGTAATGCACGTCGTTTGGTGCGACGCAAACAAGGTGGCGAGAGTGGAGAAACAGAAGAGTCAATGTCTGTTCTTTTGAGTTTTGAAGTTGAGTCTTTGCCTGACAAAGTGAAGTTAGGATATATAACTTATCCTGTACGAGCTTATGTGCCAAATACATTACGATGTTACAGGTGTCAAACTTATGGTCATGTGGCAGCAGTGTGTAGGAGGGAGGTTCCAAGCTGTGAGAAGTGTGCAGAAGGGCATGAGACAAAGGAATGTGTAGCATTGGGGAAAGTAGTGGTATGTGCTAATTGTAGGGGTGCCCATGGGGCTGGGGATCAGAAATGTCCCATGCGAGAGAGGCAGGTTGAGGTTTCCAGGGTAAGAGTAGTGAAGAAATTGTCATATGCTGAGGCAGTGAAGAAAGTAGAGGAAGATGGGTCAAGGGGGAGGAGTGGTGAGAGTAGTAGATATGTACCAGTACAGAGGGATAAGCTAACAAGTGATATATGTTTCAGTATGATTGGATTTGTAGCATTTATAGCTATGGTTATTAATTGTACTGCAGGGATGGAACATAAGTCGAAGAAAATTGAGGTTGTGGTGGCAGCTGCAGAGAGGTATTTGGGTGTGTGAGACCTGACATCAGAAGAGTTACAGGGAGTGTTAAGTGGTGATGGCCCATCATTTCAGGTTGAGGGCATGAGGTAGGAATGAATATATTTAAATAGTGGAGTAGGGTGGTAGGGTATTTCTTTATTTTATTTTTCAAGCAAAATATAAGGAGTTGAATTCCAGTCTAGTAGGTGGGGGTAATGCAACAAATTGGATGCCAACCGCCGTTAAACCTCATCGAAGAAGAAGAAGTGTTTTTTCCCCCCTTGGCTGCTCTGAGCCACTGTCCAGCCAAGAAGCATGCAGCAAGAAGGTGATAAACTTACCAGGGGGCATTTTCAGTCGCAATTTTGCGTTTACCTCATATAAGGACTTCCATGATACTGATAAAATGAAGCCTGGTTTGTTCTAATGTTACTTTAATACGCTGAAACTGTACTTTTACATTTGAATGAGAGGGGTAAACATTTATGTTTGATATGCTAATGTTACTAGCTAGCTAGATAGCTAGCTAGCTATGTTACGTCTTGCAAGCTACATTTAATGTATGTATGAACGAGAAAATAAACCCTTTAATTGTTTGCACATGCTTGGGAATTGTTTCATTATTCAAGAGTGTAATATGGTGTGGTTGCATTATTCAAAAGTGTATCTAATATGTTTTAGAGGAAAAGTTGCTCACAATGTTGAACAATTTGCAAGCTTACTGGCTAATCAGTGGCAACTTCTAACATTACTGTGATATTTATGGTAAATTTGGTGCTGTAGAGCAAGAATGTCACATTGCCAACTACAACAAAAGGTAAATCAAGGATGTCATGTAAATAGAAAAGTTTATAGACATATTATGTCAACTGAAATCTCGTTGCGTTGCCTCTCCTTAAATGTTAATCGGCAAACTCCAGTAAACACGTCCTTTACACTTATATTTACCATTAAAATTCCACAGGACTCGTCTAGAATGTATGATGTAGCGTTAAGTTTTCCCTTCAATGGAACTAAGGGGCCTAGCCCTAACCATGAAAAACAGCCCTAGGCCATCATTCCTCCTCCACCAAACTTTACAGTTGGCACTATGCATTGGGGCAGGTAGCATTCTCCTGGCATCCACCAAACCCTGATTCATCCGCCGGACTGCCAGATGGTGAAGTGTGATTCATCACTCCAGAGAACGCATTTCCACTGCTCCAGAGTCTAATGGCAGCGAGCTTTACACCACTCCAGCCGACGCTTGGCATTGTGCATGGTGATCTTAGGCTTGTATGCGTCTCGGCCATGGAAACCCATTTCATGAAGCTCCCGACGAACAGTTCTTGTGCTAACGTTGCTTCCAGAGGCAGTTTGGAATGATTTTTAGGCACTATGAGCTTCAGCACTCTGCTGTCCCGTTCTGTGAGCTTGTGTGGCCTACCACTTCACGGCTGAGCCGTTGTTGCTCCTAGACATTTCCACTTCACAATAACAGCACTTACAGTTGACCGGGGAAGCTCTAGCAGGGCAGAAATTTGACGAACTGACTTGTTGGAAAGGTGGGCATCCTATGACAGTGCCACGTTGAAAGCCACTGAGCTCTTCAATAAGACCATTCTACTGCCAATGTTTGTCTATGGAGAATGCATGGTTGTGTGTTCGATTTTAAACACCTGTCAGCAACGGGTGTGGCTGAAATAGCCAAATCCACTAGTTTGAACGGGTGTACACATACTTTTGTATATATAGTGTATTTTTCCATTCCATGCACTATTTTAGATTTTTTTAAACTCTATTGTTCGTCGTTCCTTCATAATCTTAGCATACGTTTGCATGTAATATTTAGGGCTTCATTCATTCTGATTTAGAATGCATCTAGGTGGTGTTTCAGTTTGGATGTCTCCTTGTGCTTCTCCTAAACAAATAAACGCCACAGGAAATGTGGACAGCACCGGCAAGGAACCTCCCTCAAGGCTAACACAAGCTTTTTATCTCCACATCGGTAAGAATAATAAATCCCCATATGCCATGCAAATGGATATACATCATCGGGAATGATCACGGACAATTCTTTGTTACCAGGGGGCATTTTCAGTCGCAATTTTGCGTTTACCTCATATAAGGACTTCCATGATACTGATAAAATGAAGCCTGGTTTGTTCTAAGGTTACTTTAATACGCTGAAACTGTACTTTTACATTTGAATGAGATGGGTAAAAAAAATTATGTCTTTCGCTGCAGGTATTCCGAATCCTTTTCTATGTCTTCAGCATGCTAATTGACACTACAAAGGCATAACGGAATACAAACTGGATTCAGTTGGATGATCCATAATACCAACAAAACAGCCAACGGAATGGCTTCTTTCCGTGGAACACTTTACACTCTAAAATATGCACTCCGCTACAGAAAATGACTAAATTCGCATATATAATCGTCGTATAGACAACTGACTGCAGTTCTAGACATTCTCTTCGTGCTAGACTTCCCCCCAGATTTTCTAATTGTTTGGTATTATTCATATCATGGATGATGGATAAAGAGGGAATTCACTCAAAATAGTTTATATTCTTTCCATAATATGTAGGCCTGTTTTATTTTTATTTTTATTTTTATCACCACTAGACTGTGCCTCCCCAAAGATCTCATTATCGCTTTAATTTTCAATTATTCTGAAGTAAAATAAGTACACCTGCTATCCCACGGCCCTGCTGCTGTCAATGACAAACCTGG
Source organism: Coregonus lavaretus (assembly GCF_964263955.1). NCBI lineage: Eukaryota > Metazoa > Chordata > Actinopteri > Salmoniformes > Salmonidae > Coregonus > Coregonus lavaretus. Next base: position 26,382,798 of record NC_139989.1, on the reverse strand, counting down.
GATAGTGTATTGTACCATCCTCACTCCTGTCTGTCTGTCTGTCTGTCTGTCTGTCTGTCTGTCTGTCTGTCTGTCTGTCTGTCTGTCTGTCTGTCTGTCTGTCTGTCTTTCTTTCTTTCTTTCTTTCTTTCTTTCTTTCTTTCTTTCTTTCTTTCTTGAATCCCCTATATTCCACAAGGAAGGTAGGATTATATTCCTTCCAAAAAATAACTAAGAAGGTAGAATGTGGAACGCTTCCTCGTGGGATTTCATGACCAACTGTTACTAATCAAGATGACTTGTTGAGGATGATGCATTATGGGTGAACTCGTGGGATGGGGAATGGGGAGAAAGTGGGCGCGTTTGACTGGTAAGGTGAATGTAGCCGACTGTAGATGGAAGTCGACGACTAAAATCAGGGGAGGTACATATGCACTGACAGCAAGTCGGAAAACTTTTCTAGAAAACACGACAATGGCAGACATGGCATTCAGCTTTGTTATTGCCGATGAATTGGATGCTATCGAAGTTCCACTTCTCCTACACGAAGCTAAACATGATCAACATGTTCCAAGGAATTAATATATTTATGATAAGGAAATTAGATACCAGCCTAAGCTCTTTTTGACATTTTTGAATTTTTGTGATGGTTTTCTCATAAAATAACCAGGTAGTGAGTGCATAAGCTAATAGAATGAGAACATATACAGTTGAAGTCGGAAGTTTACATACACTTAGGTTGGAGTCATTAAAACTTGTTTTTCAACAACTCCACAAATTTCTTGTTAACAAACTATAGTTTTGGCAAGTCGGTTAGGACATCTACTTTGTGCATGACACAAGTCATTTTTCCAACAATTGCTTACAGACAGATTATTTCACTTATAATTCACTGTATCACAATTCCAGTGGGTCAGAAGTTTACATACACTAAGTTGACGGTGCCTTTAAACAGCTTGGAAAATTCCAGAAAATGATGTCAGGGCTTTAGAAGCTTCTGATAGGCTAATTGACGTCATTTGAGTCAATTGGAGGTGTACCTGTGGATGTATTTCAAGGCCTACCTTCAAACTCAGTGCCTATTTGCTTGACATCATGGGAAATCAAAAGAAATCAGCCAAGACCTCAGAAAAACATTGTAGACCTCCACAAGTCTGGTTCATCCTTGGGAGCAATTTCCAAATGCCTGAAGGTACCACGTTCATCTGTACAAACAATAGTACGCCATGGGACCATGCACGCGTCATACTGCTTAGGAATGAGACGCGTTCTGTCTCCTAGAGATGAACGTACTTTGGTGTGAAAAGTGCAAATCAATCCCTGAACAACAGCAAAGGACCTTGTGAAGATGCTGGAGGAATCAGGTACAAAAGTATCTATATCCACAGTAAAACGAGTCTTATATCAACATAACCCGAAAGGCCGCTCAGCAAGGAAGAAGCCACTGCTCCAAAACCACCATAAAAAAGCCAGACTACGGTTTGCAACTGCACATGGGGACAAAGATTGTACTTTTTGGAGAAATGTCCTCTGGTCTGATGAAACAAAAATAGAACAGTTTGGCCATAATGACCATCGTTATGTTTGGAGGAAAAAGGGGGATTCTTGCAAGCCAAAGAACACCATCCCAACCTTGAAGCACGGGGGTGGCAGCATCATGCTGTGGGGGTGCTTTGCTACAGGAGGGACTGGTGCACTTCACAAAATCGATGGCATCATGAGGAAGGAAAATTATGTGGATATATTGAAGCAACATCTCAAGACATCAGTCAGGAAGTTAAAGCTTGGTCGCAAATGGGTCTTCCAAATGGACAATGACCCCAAGCATACTTCCAAAGTTGTGCCAAAATGGCTTAAGGACAACAAAGTCAAGCTATTGGAGTGGCCATCACAAAGGCCTGACCTCAATCCTGTAGAAAATTTGTGGGCAGAACTGAAAAAGCGTGTGCGATCAAGGAGGCCTGCAAACCTGACTCAGTTACACCAGCTCTGTCAGGAGGAATGGGCCAAAATTCACTCAACTTATTGTTGGAAGCTTGTGGAAGGCTACCCAAAATGTTTGACCCAAGTTAAATAATTTAAAGGCAATGCTACCAAATACTAATTGAGTGTATGTAAACTTCTGATCAACTGGGAATGTGATGAAAGAAATAAAAGCTGAAATAAATCATTCTCTCTACGATTATTCTGACATTTCACATTCTTAAAATAAAGTGGTGATCCTAACTGACCTAAGACAGGGAATTTTTACTAGGATTAAATGTCAGGAATTGTGAAAAACTGAGTTTAAATGTATTTGGCTAACGTGTATGTAAACTTCCGACTTCAACTGTTGGTATTTTTGCAGCATATGGGATATGCTCTGTTGTTTGTCATTACTTCATGCCCTTGTACCTTCCTCATTATTATTTGTGATTGTGCAACATGGCATTGTAACAGATGTGATTAAATGGAGTCCACGAAGATTCCTACTGTATGGTAATTGAATGCATGTCAGCATCACTACAGCCTGCAGTGTATTTCTTTAATTATCAACCTTTATGTTGCTTTTGTCAGTAAGCATGTATAGAAGAGAATTTGATTAAATCCCATGAAGGTCAAAACACTTACTGTACAGAAAAGTATTAGACTGTCGCGGTTTCTGGGGTTGTGTGGTGGATGGATGTGATGTGCCTGCGAGGTTTCTTTGTTTTTGGCTGCCAGGACCACGGACAGCACTATATAAGATGGCGCCGACGGAGATGGCGGCCTCGCGACTAGCTCTTAGGAAACTTTGTGGTATTTAGTTTTTTTATGTATACATTTTTACATTATTAGCTCAGGAAATGTTTTGTGTCATTACATACAGCCGGGAAGAACTATCGGATATCAGAGCGGCGGTAACTCACCAGAACTACCAGCATTACGACCAGGAATACGACTTCCCCGAAGCAGATCCTTTGTTCACTCTCTCCAGAGCAATTGAACTGATTTCAGAGGCCGACGCAAAACATCGCCGGCAGACGATAAGCACTCGAGGCGGCCTACTGGTTCGACTTAGGAGGCGCGCACACCACCCACCCCTTCCGAGTATATTACTCGCTAATGTTCAGTCTTTGGATAACAAAGTTGACGAGCTCTGGGCAAGGATTTCTTTCCAGAGAGACGTTCACGGAAACATGGCTTTCTCAGGATACTGTGTCGAAATCAGTCCAGCCAGAGGAATTCTCAGTTCATCGGGCAGACAGGAATAAATATCTCTCCGGGAAGCAGAAGGGCGGAGGTGTGTGTTGATTAATGACTCATGTTGTAATTGTAGTAACATACAGGAACTCAAGTCCTTTTGTTCACCCGACCTAGAATACCTCACAATCAAATGCCGACCGTATTATCTCCCAAGATAATTTTCCTCTGTTTTATGGCCACGGCCATTTATATCCCCCCTCAAGCCGATACCACGACAGCCCTCAAATAACTTCTCTGGACTTTATGCAAACTGGAAACCACATATCATGAGGCTGCATTTGTTGTAGCTGGGGATTTTAACAAAGCAATTTTGAGGACTAGGCTGCCGAATTCTATTAACATATCGACTATAGTACCTGCGCTGCAAAAACATTCGAGCACTGTTATTCAAACTTCCGGGATGCTTACAAGGCCTTCCCCCGCCCTCCTTTCGGCAAATCTGACCACGACTCAATTTTTCTTCTTCCTTCCTATAGGCAGAAACTCAAACAGGAAGTACCCGTGCTAAGGACCATCCAACACTGGTCTGACCAATCGGAATCCACGATTCAGGATTGTTTCAATCACGCGGATTGGGATATGTTCCGGGTAGGTTGCGAAAATAATTTAGACGAATACACTGATACGACAACTGAGTTTATCAGGAAGTGTATAGGAGATGTCGTACCCACTGTGACTATTAAAACTGTGGATAGATGGCAGCGTTCGCGCGAAACTGAAAGCGCGAACCACCGCTTTTAACCATGGCAAGTTGACTAGGAATATGGCACAATACAAACTGCTCAGAAACTAAGCTTATGTGGCAGGGTCTACAGACAATCACGGACTACAAAAGGAAAACCGGCCACATCGCCGAGACCGACGTCTTGCTTCCGGACAAGCTAAACACCACCTTCGCCCGCTTTGAGGATAACACAGTGCCACTGACGTGGCCCGCTACCATGTTCTGTGGGCTCTGCTTCTCCGTGGCTGACATGAGTAAAACATTTAAACGTATAAACGTGCCGGACCAGATGGCATCCCTAGCCGCGTCCTCAGAGCATGCACAGACCAGCTGGCTGATGTGTTTACGGGCATATTCAATCTCTCCCTATCCCAGTCTGCTGTCCCCACATGCTTCAAGATGGCCACCATTGTTCCTGTACCCAAGAAAGCAAAGGTAACTGAACTAAATGACTATCGCCCCGTAGCACTCACCTCTGTCATCATGAAGTGCTTTGAGAGACCAGTCAAGGATCATATCACCTCTACCTTACCTGCCACCCTAGATCCACTTCAATTTGCTTACTGACCCAATAGATCCACAGACGATGCAATCGCCATCACTCTTCACACTGCCCTATCCCATCTGGAAGAAAGGAATACCTATGTAAGAATGCTGTTCATTGACTATAGCTCAGCATTCAACACAATAGTACCCTCCAAGCTCATCATTAAGCTTGAGGCCCTGGGTCTGAACCCCGCCCTGTGCACCTGGGTCCTGGACTTCCTGATGGGCCACCCCCAGGTGGTGAAGGTAGGAAACAACACCTCCACTTCACTGATCCTCAACACTGGGGCCCAACAAAGGGTGCATGCTCAGCCCACTCCTGTACTCCCTGTTCACCCATAACTGCGTGGCCAAGCACACCTTCAACTCAATCATCAAGTTTGCAGACGACACAACAGTAGTAGGCTTGATTACCAACAATGACGAGACAGCCTACAGGGAGGAGGTGAGGGCTCTGGGAGTGTGGTGCCAGGGAAATAACCTCTCACTCAATGTCAACAAAACAAAGGAGATGACCATGGACTTCAGGAAACAGCAGAGGGTGCACCCCCCTATCCACATCGATGGGGCCGCAGTGAAGAAGGTGGAAAGCTTCAAGTTCCTTGGCGTACACATCACTGACAAACTGAAATGGACCACCCACACAGACAGTGTGGTGAAGAAGGCGCAACAGAGCATCTTCAACCTCAGGAGGCTAAAGAAATTTGGCTTGGCACCTAAAACCCTCACAAACTTTTACAGATGCACAATTGAGAGCATCCTGTCGGGCTGTATCACCGCCTGGTATGGAAACTGCACCACCCACAACAGCAAGGCTCTCCAGAGGGTGGTGCGGTCTGCCCAACGCATTACCGGGGGCAAACTACCTCCCTCCAGGACACCTACAGCATCCGATGTCACAGGATGGCCAAAAAGATCATCAAGTACATCAACCACCCGAGCCACTGCCTTTTCACCCCGCTATCATCCAGAAGGCGAGGTCAGAACAGGTGCATCAAAGCTAGGACCGAGAGACTGAAAAACAGCTTCTGTCTCTAGGCCATCAGACTGTTAAACAACCATCACTAGCACATTAGAGGCTGCTGCCTACTGACACAGACTAGAAATCACTGGCCACTTTAAGAAATGGAACACTAGTCACTTTAATGTTTACATATCTTGCATTACTCATCTCATATGTATATACTGTATTTTATACTAGTCTACTGTATTTTTGTCCATATATGTATATATTCTTAATTCCTTTCTTAGATTTGTGTGTATTGGGTATACTGTATGTTGTGAAATTGTTAGATACAGTGAGGGAAAAAGGTATTTGATCCCCTGCTGATTTTGTACGTTTGCCCACTGACAAAGACATGATCAGTCTATAATTTTAATGGTAGGTTTATTTGAACAGTGAGAGACAAAATAACAACAAAAAAATCCAGAAAAACACATGTCAAAAATGTTATAAATGTATTTGCATTTTAATGAGGGAAATAAGTATTTGACCCCCTCTCAATCAGAAAGATGTCTGGCTCCCAGGTTTCTTTTATACAGGTAACGAGCTGAGATGGGGGCGGCAGGTAGCTTAGTTGTTAAGAGCGTTGTGCCAGTAACCGAAAGGTCGCTGGTTCTAATCCCCGAGCCGACTAGGTGAAAAATCTGTCGATGTGCCCTTGAGCAAGGCACTTAACCCTAATTGCTCCTGTAAGTCGCTCTGGATAAGAGCGTCTGCTAAATGACTAAAATGTAAATGTAAAATGAGATTAGGAGCACACTCTTAAAGGAAGTGATCCGAATCTCAGCTTGTTACCTGTATAAAAGACACTGTCACGGATACAGCCGAGGCTGCCCCTCCTCCTTGCTCGGGCAGGCTACGGCGTTCGTCGTCACCGGAGTACTAGCTGCCACCGATCGATGTTTCTGTGTCAGACTAGTCCTGTCTTTATTATTCACACCTGTTACTCATTAGGCTTATTGGTTTCCCTATATTACCTCTGTTTTCCCTCCTGGGTTTGTGCGTGATTACTCGTTGTTACGTCGTCTGTTGAGCTGTTGTTTTGCTCTTCCCTGCGTGGAGGGTTTGCTATGGTTTACTTTGTGTTTAGTAAAGCCATACTTTTCTCAGTTCTGTGTCCTGCTCCTGATTCCGTTTCACCACTTCGCCCAGACGCTGAAAGACACCTGTCCACAGAAGCAATCAATCAATCAGATTCCAAACTCCACCATGGCCAAGACCAAAGAGCTCTCCAAGGATGTCAGGGACAAGATTGTAGACCTACACAAGGCTAGAATGGGCTACAAGACCATCGCCAAACAGCTTGGTGAGAAGGTGACAACAGTTGGTACGATTATTCGCAAATGGAAGAAACACAAAATAACTGTCAATCTCCCTCAGCCTGGGGCTCCATGCAAGATCTCACCTCGTGGAGTTGCATTGATCATGAGAACGGTGAGGAATCAGCCCAGAACTGCACGGGAGGATCTTGTCAATGATCTCAAGGCAGCTAGGACCATAGTCACCAAGAAAACAATTGGTAACATACTATGCCGTGAAGGACTGAAATCATGCAGCGCCTGCAAGGTCCCCCTGCTCAAGAAAGCACATATACAGGCCCGTCTGAAGTATGCCAATGAACATCTGAATGATTCAGAAGAGAACTGGGTGAAAGTGTTGTGGTCAGATGAGACCAAAATCGAGCTCTTTGCCATCAACTCAACTTGCTGTGTTTGGAGGAGGAGGAATGCTGCCTATGACCCCAAGAACACCATCACCACCGTCAAACATGGAGGTGGAAACATTATGCTTTGGGGGTGTTTTTCTACTAAGGGGACAGGACAACTTCACCGCATCAAAGGAACGATGGACAGGCCATGTACCGTCAAATCTTGGGTGACAACCTCCTTCCCTCAGCCAGGGCATTGAAAATGGGTCATGGATGGGTATTCCAGCATTACAATGACCCAAAACACATGGCCAAGGCAACAAAGGAGTGGCTCAAGAAGAGGCACATTATGGTCCTGGAGTGGCCTAGCCAGTCTCCAGACCTTAATCCCATAGAAAATCTGTGGAGGGAGCTGAAGGTTCGAGTTGCCAAACGTCAGCCTCGAAACCTTAATGACTTGGAGAAGATCTGCAAAGAGGAGTGGAACAAAATCCCTCCTGAGATGTGTGCAAACCTGGTGGCCAACTACAAGAAACGTCTGACCTCTGTGATTGCCAACAAGGGTTTTGCCACCAAATACTAAGTCATGTTTTGCAGAGGGGTGAAATACTTATTTCCCTCATTAAATTGCAAATCAATTTATAACATTTTTGGCATGCATTTTTCTGGAGTTTGTTGTTGTTATTCTGTCTCTCACTGTTCAAATAAACCTACCATTAAAAGTATAGACTGATCATGTCTTTGTCAGTGGGCAAACGTACAAAATCAGCAGGGGATCAAATACTTTTTTTCGTCACTGTATTACTTGTTAGATATTACTGCACTGTCGGAGCTAGAAGCACAATAATTTCGCTACACCAGCAATAACATCTGCTAAACACGTGTATTTGACCAATAACATTTTATTTGAAGTATACCCCAGAGGCAAGACCACGGACAGCTCAGGGGAAAATGTATAGACTGCAGCAGAACAGCCACACCTGTCTCCAGTTGTAATCAGAGCCAAACTGCAGACAGGTGAAACCAATCAGTACCTCTACTTAACCGCGCCCTGGGTTTTCTTTCACCCTGGCAGGTGAAGGAGGTTATTGGGGAGACAGAACGTACGGTGGAGAAGGAGGATTAACGGAAGAAAGGAACTTGAACCCCCAAAGACCAAGATTGGAGGACCATCCACTGTTGATGAAGTGTTTACTCTGTCTGTTTTGTGTTTGGTATATCAGGAACGCTGCCGAAACCTGATAGTAATAAACCGGTTGAACCCTTCACTTGGACTGGTGGTTTGTGTTTGTATCCTCACTGCCTTGCCCACATTCTCCACCAATGTGGCAGTTTCATTGTCAAGATCTTTGTAAGGCAAGGGGCGGGCACACAAACCTTCACCTGCCGGGGTCAAAGAAAGAAAACCCAGGGCGCGGTTAAGTAGAGGCACTGATTGGTTTCACCTGTCTGCAGTTTGGCTCTGATTACAACTGGAGACAGGTGTGGCTGTTCTGTTGCAGTCTATACGTTTTTCCCTGAGCTGTCCGTGGTTCTGCCTCTGGGGAGTACTTCACAGTGCTGTCCGTGGTCCTGGCAGCCAAAACAAAGAAACCTTGCAGGCACATAACGTCCATCCACCACACAACCCCTGAAACCGCTACACAATACAGTTAATGTACATCAGTTCACATAAGTTACTGGGCAAACAATATGCCAAGCAATATGCCAAGCAGTCAAATGCACTTGGTATTGACCCCACGACTGATGTCTGGGGTACTTGCTCATTAAGGGACAGTTTCCTGGACACAGATTAAGCCTATACAATTGCCAGTGTAGAACTCCCCTACAATAACCCATGTGTAGCCTATTATATGTATTACATTTTATTCACACTTAATAGACAATGAACAATTTGAATTTGTTTGGTGACAACAATGGGACACAACATTACAGTAAAATCTAGATAAATACATTAGCTACATTGTCGCAAGTAGGATATTTCATTTATATACAGTGAGGGAAAAAAGTATTTGATCACCTGCTGATCTTGTACGTTTGCCCACTGACAAAGAAATGATCAGTCTATAATTTTAATGGTAGGTTTATTTGAACAGTAAGAGACAGAAAAACAACAAAAACATTCAGAAAAACGCATGTCAAAAAAGTTATAAATCGATTTGCATTTTAATGAGGGAAATAAGTATTTGAACCCCTCTCAATCAGAAAGATTTCTGGCTCCCATGTGTCTTTTATACAGGTAACGAGCTGAGATTAGGAGCACACTCTTAAAGAGAGTGCTCCAAATCTCAGTTTGTTCCCTGTATAAAAGACACCTGTCCACAGAAGCAATCAAACAATCAGATTCCAAACTCTCCACCATGGCCAAGACCAAAGAGCTCTCCAATGATGTCAGGGACAAGATTGTAGACCTACACAAGGCTGGAATGGGCTACAAGACCATCGCCAAGCAGCTTGGTGAGAAGGTGACAACAGTTGGTGCGATTATTCGCAAATGGAAGAAACACAAAATAACTGTCAATCTTCCTTGGCCTGGGGCTCCATGCAAGATCTCACCTCGTGGAGTTGCAATGATCATGAGAACAGTGAGGAATCAGCCCAGAACTACACGGGAGGATCTTGTCAATGATCTCAAGGCAGCTGGGACCATAGTCACCAAGAAAACAATTGGTAACACACTACGCCGTGAAGGACTGAAATCCTGCAGCGCCCGCAAGGTCCCCCTGCTCAAGAAAGCACATATACAGGCCCGTCTGAAGTTTGCCAATGAACATCTGAATGATTCAGAGGAGAACTGGGTGAAAGTGTTGTGGTCAGATAAGACCAAAATCGAGCTCTTTGGCATCAACTCAACTCGCCGCGTTTGGAGGAGGAGGAATGCAGCTTATGACCCCAAGAACACCATCCCCACCGTCAAACATGGAGGTGGAAACATTATGCTTTGGGGGTGTTTTTCTGCTAAGGGGACAGGACAACTTCACCGCATCAAAGGGACGATGGACAGGCCATATACCGTCAAATCTTGGGTGAGAACCTCCTTCCCTCAGCCAGGGCATTGAAAATGGGTCGTGGATGGGTATTCCAGCATAACAATGACCCAAAACACACGGCCAAGGCAACAAAGGAGTGGCTCAAGAAGAAGCACATTAAGGTCCTGGAGTGGCCTAGCCAGTCTCCAGACCTTAATCCCATAGAAAATCTGTGGAGGGAGCTGAAGGTTCGAGTTGCCAAACGTCAGCCTTGAAACCTTAATGACTTGGAGAAGATCTGCAAAGAGGAGTGGGACAAAATCCCTCCTGAGATGTGTGCAAACCTGGTGGCCAACTACAAGAAATGTCTGACCTCTGTGATTGCCAACAAGGGTTTTGCCACCAAGTACTAAGTCATGTTTTGCAGAGGGGTCAAATACTTATTTCCCTCATTAAAATGCAAATCAATTTATAACATTTTTGACATGTGTTTTTCTGGATTTTTTTGTTGTGCTTCTGTCTCTCACTGTTCAAATAAACCTACCATTAAAATTATAGACTGATCATGTCTTTGTCAGTGGGCAAACGTACAAAATCAGCAGGGGATCAAATACTTTTTTCCCTCACTGTATGTTAGAAATTTAGGCTACACTCAAAATATTGCTGGGTTAAAATGCTGGGTTAAAAAAACAACCCAGCGCTGGGTACATAGTGGACAGAACACACATTGGGTTATTTTGACCTAGACAGTTCGGTCACTTAATTGGGTTATGAGCTATAATCCACCGGATCAGATCAGAAGACTGGAGGCATGGCTTAGTAGGGCCGTGGCTTTCAGATAGTTATTTTGGACCACCCGTGAGAGTAAATGTCGTTCCAGTTAATTGGTTCTGTTGTATGGTCTACAACACTTTTGTAGGTTTAGTAAGGCTTACACAAGAGTATGAGTTCTTTAAAAGCCTATGCATATGCTAACGTTGGGATAGTTACCGCTTTGTTATATTGTTTAAATAATGTTATTCATTTTATATTAAAATATCTAATGGGAAAAATATTGAAGAAAATTGAAATGTGCAGTTTACAAACTTAATATGAATGACAGTTACTATCACGGTTGGCCAGAAATAACTATCTGAATGCCATGCCCCCAATAGGACACACCTTTGGATTACCCAAACATTGTATAATTGAACCATCAGTTGGGTTTTTATTCACTTTCATGCTGGGTTGACCCAGCAGATGGGTCTTTTTTAATGTAATCATACAGTAGGTTATTTTAAGGACATATTGGGGGAGTGGCTTTCAGATAGATATTTTTGGACACCCATGAGAGTAAATGTAATTCCTGTTCATCATGTTATGTTCGTACTCTGCATATTTGAATTTCCCTTCAATATTTTTGCTCATTACATCATAAACTGGTAACTACCCCAAAATTGGGATATTCATAGGCACTTGAGAAACTCAACTTGTGTAACCCAAAAGTGTCACTGCACAACCTTAACATTTGTTGACAATACAACAGAACAGATTAATTGGAATGACATTTTCTCTCTTGGGTGGCCAAAAATAATTATCTAAATCCACGGCCCTACTAAGCCATGCCTCCAGTCTTCTGAACTGACCCGGTGGATCATATCTCAATAACCCAATTTAGTGACCTAATTGGCTGGGTCAAAATAACCCAACGTGTGGTCTGTCCTCTATTTACCCAGCACTGAGTTGTTTTTTTAGAGTGTATTTTTTCTGAAACTATTGGATTGGCTGCCTACATTTAATGGCAGGGCTGTATCTGGAACTGCATGTTGAAAATAGAAATGGAATGAATAGAGCACACACACTCTTGTATACTATTCCAATCTATCTGACAGTCATATTTCATTAACACAATACATTTATATCCATTCTCCAGATTGTCCATTGCCCCAGGTGTATATAATCAAGTCAAACCAATTAACCAATTATATTTTGTATAGATAAGTATAAATAAGTTGTGACACTCAACTACTGTATGACTCTTTCAACATGCCACACAGCAAATTCTCCAGTGTTTAAAAAAAGAAATGAACACTGAGAGCGTTAAATTAACACTGGAAGTGTTGAGTCTGTGGACCGATATAGACAGTGTTAAATTAACACACTGCTTAGTGTAAAGCCTTGTTCAAATATTTCCCAGAGTGCCTTGCTTTCTAAATAAATTGTAGCGTAACCACCGTTGACTGTATTTGTTAGTGACAGAGACATGGTTTTTGCATTCATACATGTTTAGTCCTATTGCCTTCACCAAGTGAGATCCTAAGCGAATATAAAAAAAAAAAAAACACACACAAAACTATGCTGGGTTAAAAACAACCCACCGCTGGGTTAATAGTGGACAGAACACACCTTGGGTTATTTTGGCCGAGGCAGTTGGGTCAGTAGACGGGTTAGCTGACAACATCATGAAAATGGTGTGTGCTGTTTTGGTTTTGAATGGCCAGATAGCTAGCAGCAATGACAAGAAGCTGACATGTGGTGGCTCATTTCAGCTTGTTTTGTATTGGTCTTGATACCATGTCCTGTTTTGAGGTGTTTTGACTAGCTAACCAACAACTGTTATGATGTATTTGAGAGACAAGTGTTTATTGTTCAGATTTATTTATGTTTTCAATAAATATTGGAGATTCAATATAGTTGACATTATCAACAATCTAAGCCAACTCTGTCTCCTTTTCCCCATAGTTGCACATGCGTTGGTTTTGTTGCTAAACAACCAACCCATCTCTTAGTTTGGTGGTTTCTTTGAAGACTGGAGGTGTGGCTTAGTAGGGGTGTGACTTTGAGATAGATATTTTGGCCACCCGTGAGAGTAAATTACATTACGGTTAATCTGCTCTATTGTATTGTCATCATGTGTTAAGAAGCTTACAAAATATAATGTGTTCCTCAACTGTGTATGCATATCCCAATGTTGTGATGGTTACCACTTTGTCATAATGTTTTTAAAATGAAGACAGTGCAAAAATATTGAGGGAGCTTTTTTATTTCCACTGTCCAAACCTAATATGACCATGCCACCTGAAAACAACCTATGGATTACATAAAAAAAAGACCCAGCATGAAAGTTATTAAAAACCCAACTGATGGTTAAATTGACCCATGTTTGGGTAATAGGGTTATCTTCAGGAGGCGTGGCCTATTGGGGCGTGGCTTTCAGATAGTTATTGTTGGCCAACTGTGAGAGTAAATGTCATTCCTGTTCATCATGTTAAGTTTGTACACTGCCAATTAAAATGTCCCATCAATATTTTTTACACTTTACATACACTACCAGTCAAAGTTTGGACACACCTACTTGTTCCAGGCTTTTTCTTTATTTTGACTATTTTCTACATTGTAGAATAATAGTGAAGACATCAACATTATGAAATGACACATATGAAATCATGTAATAACCAAAAAAGTGTTAAATATATCCCAAATCATATGAAGGAATGTGCCTACCTCATTTTAGGGGACACAGTGAACAGTTGGGAGTTGGGGCCAATTTCATCGTAAAACCTTTCCTTGGTGTTAAATACAGTCTGCGGACAAATTTAAAATGTTTAACCTGGTGGTTCAGATTATGGGCTACCAAGGTCATATTTTTCCATATTCTGTTCCAGTTAAAGGGTGGTTCAGATTCAATTAGATATGTGGACCATACTATTTGGATGGCTAGCTCAGAATATGAGCTTTCCAAAATATGTATATATTCTAGAGATCAGTACTTTCAGGGAGCACAGTCATAGACTGTTCTCTCTGCTACCGCACAGCAAGCGGTACCGGAGTGCCAAGTCTAGGTCCAAAAGACTTCTCAACAGCTTCTACCCCCAAGCCATAAGACTCCTGAACAGCTAATCATGGCTACCCGGACTATTTGCACTGCCCCCCCCACCCCATCCTTTTTACGCTGCTGCTACTCTGTTAATTATTTATGCATAGTCACTTTAACTCTACCACATGTACATATTACTTAAACTACCTCAACTAGCCGGTGCCCCCACACATTGACTCTGCACCGGTACCCCCCTGTATATATAGCCTCCCTACTGTTATTTTATTTTACTTCTGCTCTTTTTTTCTCAACACTTTTTTTGTTGTTGTTTTATTTTAACTTTTTTTGTTAAAAATAAATAAATACACTGTTGGTTAAGGGCTGTAAGTAAGCATTTCACTGTAATGTCTGCACCTGTTGTATTCGGCGCATGTGACCAATAAAATTTGATTTGATTTGATTTGAGATAATTAATTATTTGAAATCCCATCATTGGATGCTTTGGTAGTTGTGTTTCCCAAGGGACTCCAACAACATTATTATTTAAATATTATAACAAAGCAGTAACTCACCCAACATTGGGATATGCCTAGGCACTTGAGGAACTCATACGCTTGTGTGAGCCTTATAAAAGCTACAAAAGTGTCCGTGCTCAACCTTAACAAGTGATAACAATACAACAGAATATGAAACGGAGTTACATTTAATATCACGGGTGGCCATAAATAACTATTTGATAGCCACATCTCTACTAAGCCATGCCTCCAGTCTACTGATATGACCCGTCTGGTCATAGCTCAATAACCCAGCATCGAACTGTCTGGGTCAAAATAACCCAACGTGTGTTCTGTCAAATATTTAGCCAAATTGGGATGCTTTTAACCCAGCATTTTTTTGAGTGCCTACATTGCCTTTGGAACGTATTCAGACCCCTTTATTTTTTCCACATTTTGTTACATTACAGCCTTATTCTGAAATGGATCAACAAAAATAATCCTCAGCAATCTACACACAATACCTCATGATGACAAAGAGAAAACAGGTTTTTAGAAATGTTTCCAATTTGATAAAAAATAGAAAACAGAAATACCTTATTTACATAAGTATTCAGACCCTTTGCTATGAGACTCGAAATTGAGCTCAGGTGCATCCTGTTTCCATTGATCATCCTTGAGATGTTTCTACAACTTGATTGGAGTCCACCTGTGGTAAATTCAATTGATTGGACATGATTTGGAAAGGCACACAACTGTCTATGAAAGGTCCCATAGTTGACAGTGCATGTCACAGCAAAAACCAAGCCATGAGGTCAAAGGAATTATCCGTAGAGCGCCGAGACAGGATTGTGTCGAGGCACAGATCTGGGGAAGGGTACCAAAAAATTCTGCAGCATTAAAGGTCCCCAAGAACACAGTGCCCTCCATCATTCTTAAATGGATGAAGTTTGGAACCACCAAGACTCCGGCCAAACGGCACAATCGGGGGAGAAGGGCCTTGGTCAGGGAGGTGACCAAGAACCCGATGGTCACTCTGACAGAGCTCTAGAGTTCCTCTGTGGAGATGGGAGAACCTTCCAGAAGGGCAACTATCTCTGCAGCACTCCACCAATCAGGCCTTTATAGTGGAGTGGCCAGACGGAAGCCACTCCTCAGTGAAAGGCACATGACAGCCCGCTTGGAGTTTGCCAAAAGGCACCTAAAGATTCTCAGCCCATGAGAAACAAGATTCTCTGGTCTGATGAAACCAAGATTGAACTCTTTGGCCTGAATGCAAAGTGTCACGTCTGGAGGAAACCTGGCACCATCCCTAAGGTGAAGTATGGTGGTGGCAGCATCATGCTGTGGGGATGTTTTTCAGCGGCAGGGACTGGGAGATTAGTCAGGATCGAGGCAAAGATGAACGGAACATAGTACAGAGAGATCCTTGATGAAAACCTGCTCCAGACCGCTCAGGACCTCAGACTGGGGCCAAGAAGACTCGAGGCTGTAGTCACTGCCAAAGGTGCTTAAACAAAATACTTAGTAAAGGGTCTGAATACTTATGTAAATGTGATATTTCCGTTTTCTTTAAATGATAAATTAGCAAAAATGTATAAAAACCTGTTTTTGCTTTGTCATTATGGGGTATTGTGTGTAAATTGATGAGGAAAAAAAACAATTTAATCAATTTTAGAATAAGGTTGTAACGTAACAAAATGTGAAAAAAAGTCAAGGGGTCTGAATACTTTCCGAAGGCACTGTACGTATTTCATAATGCCATATTTTGAGGGCCTAGTTTTACCCTAATACAGGGGCCTGAAACTCATACACATCACTTTGACCCAAAAACACAACCATCCTTATCATATTTTCCTGCATGTTCTATTGCAGGTTGATTTTTAGAATTTGTGTTTGTGATTGACTGATTAATATTATGCTACACAAAGATAACGTACATTTTTCTAAACTAATCGAATCAGTTAGGCCTAGATTCAATCAGATCAAGTGTTAACAAGCGATAGCAGACAGCCGCATAGTGGACGTTTTGGCACGTTGGAGGTGGAACTTGCGATCATTGTCACAAAGCCACACCCTCCCCACTCCCGTTAGAAGTTCAGAACTAGAACGTGTAGGCTATCTATAAATAATTGAAAAATCATTAAACAAAATAATGAGGATATCTATCATTGTAATCTAGGTGTAGATTACATCTCACATGCTCAAGGCTGCCAACATTTGAAGAAAGCTTGGAACATTTTACTGTTTTAACGTTCATTTCCTGCAGTTCTACATATTTTAACATGGCTATGACCAGGGTGGAAAAGTTTAAAATAAAAACCACAGGTCAGGTGTATTCAGGATGCTTTGAACATTAAATGAACACTCAAAATGTGATGATTTTGTTACTTTGAGATTTTGGAGGGATGAAATTTAAAATACGCTCATATATATAGTATATTTTAAACATATTTTTAGGTGGTTTGACACTTTATTCAGACAGTAATGAAATGAGATAGGGAGACAGGCAAATTCGAGAAACAGTGGGAAGGTTGGAAGAAAGGATTGATCCCTGTTCTCAGGTGGAAAGTTGTAGTGTCACCACTACACCAAGGCTCTGCACAGGAAATTGTTATATTAATGGTTGATGGCAGTCGGTAACCAAATCATAGATTGCAGTCTCCTTTTCCTTAGACTGCTTTCAAGGTAAGGACACAAACATTTATTATTTTGTCATTTGGATGAACTATCTCATTTAATACAGGGCTGGAAGAAAATCCTGCTCCAGAAGGGTTGGCCACCCATGATCTATGTTTCCCAAGTGCTGGATGTTTGAAAATGTTGTTCTAACAATTCATTTTTCAATCACCCAACCTTCAACAAACATTTACTGAATATCAATATTCAGGTGGTTTATGCCTACTAGTTGAAGATCCTTGCCATCATCTTACTCTACAAAGATAAAATATGTGTTTGAGTTGTGAGTCCCCCTACCATCTCTGCCTAGCATGTGCACAATACTAAAATGTAACAAATTACATTTGATTCCTGGAGCATTTAATGTCCATGGCTTATTTGTATGACTTATTGAAAACTGTCCATGAATGTCTGCAATAATACATAGCCTCATATAATTCATTTTCAAAAGACAAAAGTAGTCATATCAGAGTTCAAATATGTGATTACACTGGCAAAGATGGGAAGAAGTGTAATAATAAAATAAGTGTGGGGAATAACAGTAGTGTTCTTGCTGACAAGCACATTTATTAGCCTATATTTTAGCCCATTGTTAAGAATGAGAATTGTACCACTGATCAGACAAAATCAAATAAACAGATAATAAAATCTCCTGAAGACAAGATTACATAAATTTGCCCCTACATCCTAACCAATTTTTTTCTTCTATATATTGCCCCCTTCTAGAATCAAACTTACACTTTTCGGTTCACAGTCTGTTTGACAAAATGATTTTCATAGTTACAAATCAGGACACCCTACCAAAACATACTGTAGGTCCGTCTGCTGCCTTTTCGTTGTCACAGCCTAAAATGCACTGCATGGTAAATCTGGCATCTGCATTGGCCTTGCAGCATTTATGATGATATGGCCTCTGCAGAAGTCAGAGCATTCGTACTTCCTGCACTTTGCGGAGCAGCGCAGAAAGTTGTCAAGGAAGTGAGTTTGTGTTTATACAGGACCTCCCGCCCCCACCTACCGTCAACCAATCATGTCAATGCAGAGCTATACATTTTACATTTTAGTCGTTTAGCAGACGCTCTTATCCAGAGCGACTTACAGTTAGTGAGTGCATACATTATTATTAATTTTTTTCATACTGGCCCCCCCGTGGGAATCGAACCCACAACCCTGGCGTTGTAAACGCCACGCTCTACCAACTGAGCTTTATCCCTGCCGGCCATTCCCTTCACTACCCTGGACCAATTGTGCGCCGCCCCATTGGTCTCCCGGTCACAGCCAGCTACGACAGAGCCTGGATTCGAACCAGGATCTCTAGTGGCACAGCTAGCACTGCGATGCAGTGCCTTAGACCACTGCGCCACTCAGGAGCTATACTGAGCTATAAGGAGCCCTATGCATTTACACAATTTGGGTGGTACATGGCGATGCGGTATGGAGCTCAATTTGGCCTCTGCATGCCTCCAGAGGCTCCACAATTGCGTCACACCCTCCATACGACGCCTCCGACCACATTTTCGGATCAAGCATAAATATGCTTTCAGCGTAAATGCCAATCACCAAACGAGGGAACTAATGCAAGTGTGGATTAAATCGACTTTAGTACATGCTGTCAAAAGGCTGCATTCTGCAATAGGGACGGGAGTAACAGCAACCTAATTTTGTTGACAACATTGTACATAAAACACCGCTACCATGCTGCTCTTTTTACTCTAATCTTGAGGAGCGTTTCTTTAAAACATGCATCTAATCCCCTTGATCCCTTACATAACTAGACCAATCATATGCTTCAATGTGCCGCGGTTCACAGTGCTGTGGCAAGACAGGACAATGATAGAGGTTTTGCTCGTAATGATGTTAAATTGAAGGTGCAGATGCTCCGATTTCAAAATGATTTGGAGCACAGTTGAAAGGTTAACGCGCCAAATACAGGTGTGCCCAAGAAGACTTAAGGTTGTAGTCATTGCCAAAGGTCGTAGTCGCTGCCAAAGCTTCAACATAGTACTGAGTAACGGGTCTGAATACTTTTGTAAATGTGATATTTCAGTTATGTATTTTTAATCCATTTGTAAACATTTCTAAAAACCTGTTTTTGCTTTGTCATCATGTGTAGATTGATGAGGGGAAAAAAACAATTTAATCAATTTTAGAATAAGGCTGTAACGTAACAAAATGTGAAAAAAGTCAAGGCGTCTGAATACTTTCTGAATGCACTGTATATGTTATTTTCTTAAAAAATGAATGGCTATATATCATGAATTAAATCCAAAAATGGATGTACCAATCACAGATTGCCCCTTTAATTATATCACTCCCTATTAGTCATGTTTTTCCAACATATCACTGATGAAAAGTTCTTCAAATATCTTATTTTATTCAGCATTTAGTGAATTATACATGTGTGCCAAAAGAGTGTCCTTAACTAACCGTTCCTGCCCCTAATCTCAGTGGCTCAAAGTACCCCTTTCATATTCACTCATGGAATTCTAAACACTAAAATCTAGATTTTTGTAGTTGATCAAAAGCTATTTGGGAAAAAGCTTGGATATGACTGATGATTTGGACATAAGATGTAGCGCTGACATTTGATTGGTTTGTATCATGGTCTGCACCATGCATTGCATTAGCAATACATGTAATATCATAGACTACGGTCCTGAAGGTACATTAGTGAAGCAGTACATTTAGTATTACTGGTATCAGGCATTTTACATGTGAAAACATGTGTTTTTGGAACACTTCACATTGTGACATTTCCATACACATTAATTACCTATAATACATCTCTGCACTGCTATTTTAGTTATCAATTAATCTGACTATTCTCTCAGCATTGATTTAATTGACTTATTTCACAAATTTGAGGGTTTTCGGTATACTTGTCTGTTTTTGGGGCTTATTATTCTCTTTTAATGTTACTCCTGAATCACTATGATAAATATAATACCACGTTTTCATATGTGAAATTTCACATGGGTAGCGTTCCAAAAACATGTGAAATCGTGTTTTTTCCGTAACGGTATCCTATCAACGGGACCTGAAAAATTATAATATCCTATGTTTCTCAGAGTCGTGGCTGAACGAGGACATGGATATACATCTCGCTGGTTTGTCTATGCATAGTCAAGATCGGATGGCAAACTCGGGTAAGACTAAGGGAGGAGCGGTGTGTCTCTTTGTTAACAACAGCTGGTGTGCGATCTCTTAAGTTAAGGAAGTCTCTGGTTGTTGCTCGCATGAGTTAGAATACCTCATGATAAGTTGCAGATCAAAGTATTGACCAAGAGATTTTTCATCTATATTTTTCATAGCTGTCTATTTACCACCACAAACCGATGCTGGCACTCAACAAGCTGTATAGGGCCATAAGCAAACAAGAAAAGGAATATTCAGAGGCAGCGTTTCTCGTGGCCGGTGATTTTAATGCAGGGAAAATTAAATCTGATCGATCTCATTTTTACCAGCATTTCACCTGTGCAACTAGTGGTGACAAAACTCTAGATCACCTTAACTGAACAAACAGAAACGCATACAATACCCTTCCTCGTCCTCCCTTTGGCAAATAAGACCATAACTCTATCCTCCTGATTCCTGTTTACAAGCAAAAACTCAAACAGGAAGTACAAGTGATGAGTTCAATACGGAAGTGGTCCGATGAAGTGAAATTGATACATTTATGAGGTAAAAATATAGAAATGTACAGTGTTCAGCAGTTATCAAACTACACTGATTGTACAAAACATTAGGAACACCTTCCTAATATTGAGTTGCACCCCCATTAGCTCTCCGAACAGCCTCAATTCATTGGGAAGCATTGACTACAATGCCTCCCACAGTTGTGTCAAGTTGGCTGTATGTCCTTTGGGTGGTGGAACATTCTTGATACACGTGGGAAACTGTTGAGTGTGAAAAACCCAGCAGCCAGCATTGCAGTTCTTGACACACTCAAACCGGTCCGCCTGGCATCTACTACCATACCCCATTCAAAGGCACTTAAATATTTTGTCTTGCACATTCACCCTCTGAATGGCACGCATACACAATCCATGTCTCAAGGCTTGAAAATCCTTCTTTACCCTGTCTCCTCCCCTTCATCTACACCGATTGAAGTGGATTTAACAGGTGAGGGATCATAGCTTTCACATGGATTCACCTGGTCAGTCTGTCATGGAAATAGCCTGGTCAGTCTGTCATGGAATGTTCTGAACACAGTGTATATACAGTGGGGAAAAAAAGTATTTAGTCAGCCACCAATTGTGCAAGTTCTCCCACTTAAAAAGATGAGAGAGGCCTGTAATTTCCATCATAGGTACACGTCAACTATGACAGACAAATAGAGGAAAAAAAATCCAGAAAATCACATTGTAGGATTTTTAATGAATTTATTTGCAAATTATGGTGGAAAATAAGTGTTTGGTCACCTACAAACAAGCAAGATTTCTGGCTCTCACAGACCTGTAACTTCTTCTTTAAGAGGCTCCTCTGTCCTCCACTCGTTACCTGTATTAATGGCACCTGTTTGAACTTGTTATCAGTATAAAAGACACCTGTCCACAACCTCAAACAGTCACACTCCAAACTCCACTATGGCCAAGATCAAAGAGCTGTCAAAGGACACCAGAAAAATTGTAGACCTGCACCAGGCTGGGAAGACTGAATCTGCAATAGGTAAGCAGCTTGGTTTGAAGAAATCAACTGTGGGAGCAATTATTAGGAAATGGAAGACATACAAGACCACTGATAATCTCCCTCGATCTGGGGCTCCACGCAAGATCTCACCCCGAGGGGTCCAAATGATCACAAGAACGGTGAGCAAAAATCCCAGAACCACACGGGGGGACCTAGTGAATGACCTGCAGAGAGCTGGGACCAAAGTAACAAAGCCTACCATCAGTAACACACTACGCCGCCAGGGACTCAAATCCTGCAGTGCCAGACGTGTCCCCCTGCTTAAGCCAGTATATGTCCAGGCCCGTCTGAAGTTTGCTAGAGTGCATTTGGATGATCCAGAAGAGGATTGGGAGAATGTCATATGGTCAGATGAAACCAAAATAGAACTTTTTGGTAAAAACTCAACTCGTCGTGTTTGGAGGACAAAGAATGCTGAGTTGCATCCAAAGAACACCATACCTACTGTGAAGCATGGGGGTGGGAACATCATGCTTTGGGGCTGTTTTTCTGCAAAGGGACCAGGACGACTGATCAGTGTAAAGGAAAGAATGAATGGGGCCATGTATCGTGAGATTTGGAGTGAAAACCTCCTTCCATCTGCAAGGGCATTGAAGATGAAACGTGGCTGGGTCTTTCAGCATGACAATGATCCCAAACACACCGCCCGGGCAACGAAGGAGTGGCTTCGTAAGAAGCATTTCAAGGTCCTGGAGTGGCCTTGCCAGTCTCCAGATCTCAACCCCATAGAAAATCTTTGGAGGGAGTTGAAAGTCCGTGTTGCCCAGCGACAGCCCCAAAACATCACTGCTCTAGAGGAGATCTGCATGGAGGAATGGGCCAAAATACCAGCAACAGTGTGTGAAAACCTTGTGAAGACTTACAGAAAACTTTTGACCTGTGTCATTGCCAACAAAGGGTATATAACAAAGTATTGAGAAACTTTTGTTATTGAACAAATACTTATTTTCCACCATAATTTGAAAAGAAATTCATAAAAAATTCTACAATGTGATTTTCTGGAATTTCTTTTCTCATTTTGTCTGTCATAGTTGACGTGTACCTATGATGAAAATTACAGGCCTCTCTCATCTTTTTAAGTGGGAGAACTTGCACAATTGTTGGCTGACTAAATACTTTTTTTCCCCACTGTATAAGTTCGCTAGGCACTACAAAGGCAAGTTTTTCTCAACTCCACGATATACAGTACCAGTCAAAAGTTTGTTTATTTTTACTATTTTTTACATTGTAGAATAATAGTGAAGACATCAAAACTATGAAATAACACATATGGAATCATGTAGTAACCAAAACAGTGTTAAACAAATCAAAATATATTTTATATTTGAGACTCTTCAAAGTAGCCACCATTTACAGAAGATAGCCCTATTTGGTAAAAGACCAAGTCCATATTATGGCAAGAACAACTCAAATAATCAAAGAAAAATGACAGTCCTTCTATAGCTTAAGACATGAAGGTCAGTCAATCTGGAAAATGTGAAGAACTTTGAAAGTTTCTTCAAGTGCAGTCTCAAAAACCATCAAGCACTATAATGAAATGGGCTCTTATGAGGACCGCCACAGGAAAGGAAGACCCAGAGTTACCTCTGCTGCAGAGGCAGAGCCAAATGTACTTGGTTGTACAGTCAGGTAGCTTAGTGGTTAAGAGCGTTGTGCCAGTAACCGAAAGGTCGCTGGTTCTAATCCCTGAGCCGACTAGGTGAAAAATCTGTTGATGAGCCCTTGAGCAAGGCACTTGACCCTAGTCGCTCTGGATAAGAGCGTCTGCTAAATGACTAATTTATTATTATTATAAGTTCATTAGAGTTACCAGCCTCAGAAATTGCAGCCCAAATAAATGCTTCCCAGAGTTCAAGTAACAAACACATCTCAACATCAACTGTTCAGAGGAGACTGCGTGAATCAGGCCTTCATGGTCGAAATGCTGCAAAGAAACCACTACTAAAGGACACCAATAATAAGAAGAGACTTGCTTGGGCCAAGAAACACGAGCAATGGACATTAGACCGGTGGAAATCTGTCCTTTGGTCTGGAGTCCAATTTGGAGATTTCTGGTTTCAACCGATGTGTCTTTGTGAGACGCAGTGTAGGTGAACGGATGAACTCCGAAAGTGTAGTTCCCACCGGGAAGCATGGAGGAGGAGGTGTGATGATGTGGGGGTGCTTTGCTGGTGACACTGTCTGTGATTTATTTAGAATTCAAGGCACACTTAACCAGCATAGCTACCACAGCATTCTGCAGTGATACAACATCACATCTGGTTTGGGCTTGTGCGACAATCATTTGTTTTTCAACAGGAAAATGACCCAACACACCTCCAGGCTGTATAAGGGCTATTTGATCAAGAAGGACAGTGATTGAGTGCTGCTTCAGATGACCTGGCCTCCACAATCCCCCGACCTCAATCCAATTGAGATGGTTTGGGATGAGTTGGGCCGCAGAGTGAATCATTCCAGGTGAAGTTCGTTGAGAGTGTGCAAAGCTGTCATCAAGGTGGCTTCTTTGAAGAATCTCAAATATAATATATGTTTTGATTTGTTTAACACTTTTTTGGTTACTACATGATTCCATATGTGTTATTTCATTGTGTTGATATCTTTTACAAATAAAATGTTAACTACAACCACCTACTGTTTCCTTGTATTGACTGGCAGCGTCTCGGTGAAGTCGGAAGTACCAAAATTATGTAGTGCCTAGCTGAGTTTTTCAACTCTACGATATGTAAATCTCGGTGGAATTGGGTTGCGACGACTTTGGGCGGAGTGCCCAAAGTCGTCGCAACCCAATTCCACCGAGATTTACATATCGTAGAGTTGAAAAACTCAGCTAGGCACTACATAATTTTGGTTCAGTAGTTATCAGTTTTGAGCAGTTTGATTAAGTGATTGTTAACTGTATTGTTAACAAATGACAAGGAAATCATATCAATATTGCATTTTGAAAAGGAGAGACATAGACTGAATATGAATCCAAATTGAAAGAGTGATTTGGTGCAGTGAACAAGTGACTTTTGAATTTGTTTGTTGAACACAGTCAATTGAAAATGTGCTTAGAGTTTTGAAACATAAGCAATTTTGATGATCTTTGTAGATTGTTGTGTTTAGAGATGTGAAAATCTACCACAGACTTGTAGAAATTGCACCCAAGTGATTGAAAAAAAACTGTACATGAATGTGTTTGTCTGCCTGTCTACAGATCCAAGGCTTTTGACTAACCCAGTATTTTCTGTCTGATCTCCAAATATTGAATGGCAACATACAGTTCCTTGCAAAAGTATTCATCCCCCTTGTCATTTTTCCTATTTTGTTGCATTACAACCTGTAATTTAAATGCATTTTTATGTGTATTTCATGTAATGGACATACACAAAATAGTCCAAATTGGTGAAGTGAAATGAAAAAAATAACTTGTTTCAAAAAAAGAAATAACGGAATAGTGGGGCGTGCATATGTATTCACTCCCTTTGCTGTGAAGCCCCTAAATAAGGTCTGGTGCAACCAATTACCTTCAGAAGTCACATCATTAGTTAAATAAAGTCCACATTTGTGCAATCTAAGTGTCATATGATCTGTCACATGATCTCAGTATATATACACTGTTCTGAAAGTTCCCAGAGTCTGCAACACCACTAAGCAAGGGGCACCACCAAGCAAGCGGAACCATGAAGACTAAGGAGCTCTCCAAACAGGTCAGGGACAAAGTTGTGGAGAAGAACAGATCAGGGTTGGGTTATAAAAAAATATCCGAAACTTTGAACATCCCACGGAGCGTCATTAAACCATTATTAAAAAATTGAAAGAATATGGCACCATAACAAACCTGCCAAGAGAGGGCCGCCCACCAAAACTCACAGACCAGGCAAGGAGGGCATTAATCAGAGAGGCAACAAAGAGACCAAAGATAACCCTGAAGGAGCTGCAAAGCTCCACAGCAGAGATTAAAGTATCTGTCCATAGGACAACTTTAAGCCATACACTCCACAGAGCTGGGCTTTACGGAGGAGTGGCCAGGAAAAAGCCATTGCTTAAAGAAAAAAAATAAGCAAACACTTTTGGTGTTCGCCAAAAGGCATGCGGGAGACTCCACAAACATATGGAAGAAGGTACTCTGGTCAGATGAGACTAAAATTGAGCTTTTTGGCCAGCAAGGAAAACGCAATGTGTGGCGCAAACCCAACACCTCATCACCCCTAGAACACCATCCCACAGTGAAGCATGGTGGTGGCAGCATCATGCTGTGGGGATGTTTTTCATCAGCAGGGACTGGGAAACTGGTCGGAATTGAAGGAATGATGGATGGCGCTAAATACAATGAAATTCTTGAGGGAAACCTGTTTCAGTCTTCCAGAGATATGAGACTGGTATGGAGGTTCACCTTCAAGCAGGACAATGACCCTAAGCATACTGCTAAAGCAAAACTCGAGTGGTTTAAGGGGAAACATTTAAATGTCTTGG
Organism: Coregonus lavaretus; assembly: GCF_964263955.1. Classification (NCBI taxonomy): domain Eukaryota; kingdom Metazoa; phylum Chordata; class Actinopteri; order Salmoniformes; family Salmonidae; genus Coregonus; species Coregonus lavaretus. The sequence goes on along the minus strand of NC_139989.1, from coordinate 26,356,591 downwards.
AATGGCCTAGTCAAAGCCCAGACCTCAATCCAATTGCGAATCAGTGGTATGACTTAAAGATTGCTGTACACCAGCGGAACCCATCCAACTTGAAGGAGCTGGAGCAGTTTGCCTTGAAGAATGGGCAAAAATCCCAGTGGCTAGATGTGCCAAGCTTATAGAGACATACCCCAAGAGACTTGCAGCTGTAATTGCTGCAAAAGGTGGATGAGGTGAATTGTTATGCACGCTCAAGTTTTCTGTTTATTTTGTCTTATTTCTTGTTTGTTTCACAATAACAAATATTCTGCATCTTCAAAGTGGTAGGCATGTTGTATAAATCAAATGATACAAACCCCACAAAAATCCATTTAATTCCAGGTTGTAAGGCAACAAAATAGGAAAAATGCCAAGGGGGTGAATACTTTTGCAAGCCATTGTAGACTTAGAATGAATTAATCAGTCATTCTATTTCTATGTGGCAGCACAACCCCTGATCAATATGACACTTTTTTCACTGCTTTCTTCTTGAAGTGAAATGTCAGCATATTTCTTTTTTCAAAACTCATTACTTTTTCCAGCGCAAATAACACTATGTCTACTTTAAGTTTGGTAGTGGGTTGGCTTTTGAAGATGGGTTTTAGTTCTTTGATGTCTTCCATTTCACCTTCAGACACTTTGAAGACTAATGAAAATTCAGAGTATGCAAAGATAGGACCTCCTTTAATCACATATTTATACCCTGCATCCGTGATGCCTGGCAGGCTGCATGCGGTCCTCCGGGGAGCCTCTGACCTCAAATGCCATGAAAGGCCTCTCAATATTGACTCTTAAGGCCAAGCGTTACACAACCACTCTGCTCAGTGTGGACATGCACACACACACACACACACACAAAGTCAGGGAGGAACACACACGCAACAACTTTCATAAAATCTACAGGCAATGCTCTGGAAGGAAATAGGGTACTATTTGTGACACAACCTAAATCTACTCCTTGTCATAGAAAGCTGGTGCAATCCAAACCTATGGTGTGCAGAGATTTCATCACTTCTGACGTCAAAATGTAAAACAGGGTCATTTTCCATTATCTTACCTCTGCACACTCAAACACAATTCAAGGCACTATTTGGCACCCCCCTACAAGAAACTTTTTGTTAAATTACAATCAATTATACATGCTATTAAGATAGTTTCTCAACAGTAACCTTTAAGAACGGTGCTTGCCTAATTACCCAACATGTGACTAATTGATGCAAGATTAGGGTAACACTTTACTTGGCACCCAGCGTCATAACACGATATGACACGGTCATAACCATGTCATAGGATGTCATAACAGCTGACATAGCTTGTCATAACCTGTCATAATATGGTCATAACACTGCCATGACCCATATATTTACACCTGTTGTGACATATATTGCGTTATTTTATGGCTGGGCATGACACCTACATAAGAGTGTCAAAACCCACATTTGTTCAAATGTGTTTTTTCCCTGCCAAGAAGTTTCCTTTCATTTGAAAGTTGGTTTCTTAACCTCTACGGGATCAGTGTCCCGTATACGGGACGGTTGAGCTAACGTGCGCTAACGTGATTAGCATGACTGTTGTAAGTAACAGCAAACTTTCCAGGACATAGACATGTCTTATATGGGCAGAAAGCTTAAATTCTTGTTAATCTAACTGCACTGTCCAATTTACAGTAGCTTTTACAGTGAAAAAAGACCATGCTATTGTTTGAGGAGAGTGCACAACAACAAAAAACGTATCATGGCAAATGGTTTTATACATTCACCTCTGAAGGTAAATAATGTACTTACATTCAGTAATCTTGCTCTGATTTGTCATCCTAAGGGTCCCAGAGATAAAATCAATTTTTTTATTCTAATGTAGGAAATGGGTTCTACAGTTTGAACCTATGCTGTCTCTAGCTCCACACCCACCCTGCCCGGCCATCTACAGTGAGGGAAAAAAGTATTTGATCCCCTGCTGATTTTGTATGTTTGCCCACTGACAAAGCAATGATCAGTCTATAATTTTAATGGTAGGTTTATTTGAACAGTGAGAGACAGAATAACAACAACAAAATCCAGAAAAATGCATGTCAAAAATGTTATAAAATGATTTGCATTTTAATGAGGGAAATAAGTATTTGACCCCCTCTCAATCAGAAAGATTTCTGGCTCCCAGTTGTCTTTTATACAGGTAACGAGCTGAGATTAGGCGCACACTCTTAAAGGGAGTGCTCCTAATCTCAGTTTGTTACCTGTATAAAAGACACCTGTCCACAGAAGCAATCAATCAATCAGATTCCAAACTCTCCACCATGGCCAAGACCAAATAGATCTCCAAGGATGTCAGGGAGAAGATTGTAGACCTACACAAGGCTGGAATGGGCTACAAGACCATCACCAAGTAGCTTGGTGAGAAGGTGACAACAGTTTGTGCGATTATTCACAAATGGAAGAAACACAAAATAACTGTCAATCTGCCTCGGCCTGGGGCACTATGCAAGATCTCACCTCGTGGAGTTGCAATGATCATGAGAACGGTGAAGAATCAGCCCAGAACTACATGGGAGGATCTTGTCAATGATCTCAAGGCAGCTGGGACCATAGTCACCAAGAAAACAATTGGTAACACACTACGCCTTGAAGGACTGAAATCCTGCAGCGCCCGCAAGGTCCCCCTGCTCAAGAAAGCACATATACAGGGCCCTCTGAAGTTTGCCAATGAACATCTGAATGATTCAGAGGAGAACTGGGTTAACCCTCCCGTTGTCCTAGGGTCAAAATGACCCGCCAATGTGTTGAACCAACTTTATTTAATTTTTATATTTTTTGGATCATATATGAGAAGGAGGCAGTGATACTTTCTTTAAAGTCTCACTGCCTCCTTCTCACAAATGATGCCAAAAATATTAAAATTAAATAAAGTTGGTTCAACACAGTGGCGGGTCATTTTGACCCTAGGACCACGGGAGTGTTAAAGTGTTGTGGTCAGATGAGACCAAAATCGTGCTGTTTGCCATAAACTCAACTCGCCGTGTTTGGAGGAGGAGGAATGCTGCCTATGACCTCAAGAACACCATCCCCACTGTCAAACATGGAGGTGGAAACATTATGCTTTGGGGGGGGGGGGGGGGGGGGTTCTGCTAAGGGGACAGAACAACTTCACCGCATCAAAGGGACGATGGACGGGGCCATGTACCGTCAAATCTTGGGTGAGAACCTCCTTCCCTCAGCCAGGGCATTGAAAATGGGTCATGGATGGGTATTCCAGCATAACAATGACTCAAAACACACGGCCAAGGCAACAAAGGAGTGGCACAAGAAGAAGCACATTAAGGTCCTGGAGTTGTCTAGCCAGTCTCCAGACCTTAATCCCATAGAAAATCTGTGGAGGGAGCTGAAGGTTTGAGTTGCCAAACGTCAGCCTCGAAACCTTAATGACTTGGAGAAGATCTGCAGAGAGGAGTGGGACAAAATCCCTCCTGAGATGTGTGCAAACCTGGTGGCCAACTACAAGAAATGTCTGACCTCTGTGATTGCCAACAAGGGTTTTGCCACCAAGTACTAAGTCATGTTTTGCAGAGGGGTCAAATACTTATTTCCCTCATTAAAATGCAAATACATTTATAACATTTTTGACATGCGTTTTTCTGGATTTTTTTGTTGTTATTCTGTCTCTCACTGTTCAAATAAACCTACCATTAAAATTATAGACTGATCATGTCTTTGTCAGTGGGCAAATGTACAAAATCAGCAGGGGATCAAATACTTTTTTCCCTCACTGTAGATGTGTGAAAGTTAGTGTATAAGCTAATGATCCATCATATATTCCTGGGAGTGTGTAAACTTACATTTTGTATTACCATATCATTATTGTATGTTCTCTATAGTTATGTACTTTAATATGTATCAAATGAACAATTTGGCACATTTGGGCAGACCTGATGCAAAATAGTCCAGTATTGCAATGCTTCACTGGATCAATCTGAAACTTTGAACACACACTGCTGCCATTTAGTGGCCAAAGTCTAAATTGTGCCTAAACTTCAATATTATATGGTGGCCTTTCTCTTGCATTTCAAAGACGATGGAACAAAAATAGAAAACACATGTTTTTTTGTTTGTATTATCTTTTACTAGATCGAATGTGTTATATTCTCCTATATTAATTTCACATTTCCACACACTTCAAAGTGTTTAGTTTCAAATGGTATCAAGAATATGCATATCCTTGCTTCAGGTCCTGAGCTACAGGCAGTTAGATTTGGGTATGTCATTTTAGGCGGATATTGAAAAAAAGGGTCCGGTCCTTAAGAGGTTTTAAGTCCTTTGTTGTTGTTGTAATGAATTCTTTACAGTCATGTTTTTTTTTCATCATATTTTTTATAACTTGTAGAAAATACACTTTATGACACTGTCATATTGCATTATGACACTGTCACACTTTATGACACTCTCAAGAGGCGTTATGACCATCATAATCATATAAGCCAGATAGGCCGATCACGTACATGCCCTTATGTCAGTCATCAGTCAAAAAGAGGGTGTCTTGTCGTGCTCCTGAAATCTTAACCTGTATTCATCCTAGTCATCAGCAACAGATTTTTGGGTTGCATAATTACAATGATAATTTAATATGGTCAATTTCAGAAAATTGTATATAACATAAACATACTGTTGACAAGTAGACTATGGTGTAATGGAATGTTTTGCATTGTGTGGTAGGTTTTGTGGGTTTTGACACTCTTATGTAGGTGTCATAACCAGCCAATAAAATAACACAATATATGTCACAACAGGTCTAAATATACTGTATGTGTCATGACAGTGTTATGGCCATATTATGACAGGTTATGACAAGTTATATAAGCTGTTATGACATATTATGATATGGTTATGACCTTGTCATAAAGTGCTATGACGCTGGGTGTCAAGTAAAGTGTTACTGAGATTAGTTATGCCAGTCAAGTATGAAAAATATCCCCTTGTAAAAACTACAAGACTGTTCTTTTCTCTACTAGATTTATTCTCTGCACCGTATGTTAGGCTTAAGTGTAAAGAACACACACACACACACACACACTACAGCGCACTGCTTATACATCACACAGCATGTTGTCTTTTAGGTCAAATGTATTGCCCCCTGTTTAAATGCATTTTTTTTTATTACACATTTAGAAATGTGTTGATTGCACAATTACATTAATTATATCTGGCGAGTGATTTCCTTTCCCCCCCAGTGAGACTGGAACAGATTGACTCTGACATAATCAGGGGGACAGGGAAGCAAATTTGAAGTGGATCCAATGCACAGATGCACATACTGTACATAAATACACAAAGACATGCAAAGACACACACGTGCACACTCATCATATACAGTACAAGCAGACGCACACACATATCCACACCCACACACACACACGCCTGCATATGTTTATGGGAGGTAATGATACTCTCTGCTCCATCTTCCCATGCTGGATTAAAACCTTTTCAGTCCTCATCTCTGCCCCAAACCAAGCTCCAGTAACTCAGAGCATCTGTCCAGGTCCCAATGTTTTAACACCGATGTGACTCACCTCGCTCTCTTTTATACTGTACCTGTGAATCTGGGGAGAAGAGAAGGATAATAGACAAAAGAAAGAGAGATAGCAAGTGAAAGAGAGAGAAAGAGAGACAGAGATAGAAAGAAAGCTATAAAGAGATAGCGTCAGAGAGGGTGAGAGAGAGCGAGCGAGAGAGAGAGAGAGAGAGAGAGAGAGAGAGAGAGAGAGAGAGAGAGAGAGAGAGAGAGAGAGAGCAAGCAAGATAGAGGAGGATAAGATACTGTAGGGATATCAATCTGATCTGATTATTCTGACCAATGACCAGTCATCATTTCTTTGCAAATGTACCCTCCTACTTTGAAGGTATAAGCGGCGTAGGCTCTAGAGTCTAAATGTCCTATCTACCAATCTGGGCTTTGTATGTACTTACATTTGTACTGTACTTAAATGTGTATCAACACGCCCACACGATCAGACTGAGCATTTCAATGCAAAAAGGAGGCTCAGGGAAATAAATGATTAAACATATATTTTGAGTTATTTTCATGAAGTAAGCACACACAGTAAAAAGTCTGCATGGGTGCATCCCAAATGGTACTATATTCCCTATATAGTGCACTATTTTTGACCAGGCCCCCCACTTTTGGCTCTGGCCAAAAGTGGTGTACTAGGCCTAGGGAATAGGGTGCCATTTGGGACGAATGTTCAAGGTCCATAGGGACCGTGTTTTAAGGACCATGATAAACTCATGCAATATCCTTGATTCTCCTCTGATGTTATTTTTCTGAATATTAGTTTATTTTCTCAACACGAATGTCATGACTCTCTAATGCAAGGTACAGTATAATACTTTACCTTTATCTTATCGAGGCAGATAGTTGTCCATACTGATATAAAAACATCTGTCTATGGAATAATAGTGGAAGAAAATCCTATTTAGTGGCGGTTTTGCAATCAATATACATGTTAAGAAGAATTGTTGCTATCTATGATGTAAAATGTATTAAGAACGCCTGAGTGTCAATTTAATTGTTTTTGTGTGGTGTCACACATGACCTGCTTTAATGATTGTTTAGAATAGATAAACCTGAAATGATTTAAAATATTTCCACATTAGACTTTCAACTTGTCATTAAAGTGAAAGCAATGGTTCAATATTAATTTTTTGTGCATAAAATCCATAAAGCTTTGCATAATTATCACTGTTCTAAGATAACCCTTACTCTGCATATCTTCAGAAAAAAGTGTACACTCTGTTTCACATATATCTACTCATATGGAATTAAGGACTTTATTGAGCAATAAAAAATATACAACAGGAAAAATATTTTCCTTTTTCCGTTATCCTTAATATTTTTCCACACCAGAATTAATTCATCTGCATATTAGACCGTTCCAAAAGGAAAACTGAAAAAAGGGACAGTCAGTAATTCAACAGTAAAAGTAGATCAGCTGGAACAAGTTCAAAAGCATTTCTATTTTATCGTTTTAAAACAAGTTGAGGAGGAGGATTGAGAGAGAGAAAGGTTTTGGTTTTACAGAAGGTGTGACAGACGTTGACAGGCTAGGTCGCCGCTGTCACCGCAACATCTGACTCTGCTACATCCATATCTTCCCCGTAGAGTTCTGCCAGTTTCTGAAACTCAGGCCCCCAGTCGTCCAGGTAGTTATAATCCTGTTCTGATTGTGTTCCCGGGGAGTCCGGAGAGCTGATGGAGCCTGTCGGAGACCCTTGACCCTCGTATGCGTAGGTCTGGAGGGAGTCATAGGGAGGACCGCTAGTGTCCATGTCCGCCTCCACCACTCTTTGTTTAATAAACTCCTGCACATCCACCTGGTTCAGTTCCGGGGGGACTGTGGTGGTCCCGGTTTTGCCCGTGTTGTCGGGCTGCCTCCGGCTGGATGTCCCGTCTGAACTTGAGCTCCTCAGCGGCGGCGGGGTTCCGCAGGGTGATGATGTCGAAGGCCTCAGTGTCCTCCTCGCCACCCCCCTCATCGTCGTATGTTACCACATTCTCGCGGACGTCTTCCTCTGAGATGATGAGGGGCTCC